>NC_061480.1:4272270-4597960 GCF_022581195.2 Helicoverpa zea | reverse complement strand
AATAGTATGCTTTTTTTATTAAAATTTGTTTTAGTATGTTCGTGAACTTTGTGTCACTTGTTTCATCCTTAATTTTGTTGGGCAATTTATTATATATTTTGATGCACATCACGTAGGGGCTGTTGGAGTGTAGTGTCATGTTGGAGGTAGGTAGCATCAGCATATTTTTGTGTCTCAGTGATCTATTGGTGTGTTTGTCTCCGCGTTTGGTAAAGAACTTTGAGTATCTCCTAACGAATTTACATATTTCTAATATATAGATAGGCACTCCCTCAGTCAGCTGCATCCAGTTAGACGGGAAGCTGAGCCCAACATACTTTTGGAAAAAGGATAGGCAGATGATGTTGTTATAGCGGCAACGGAAAACATTATTTGTTAAAACAACTGTCTTACAGTTCCAGCGATACTGCCTGGGGCCCGATTCTCCTAATTTTACTTAAGCGACATACGATTGACGTTCGACTCGATTCGACTGAGATCCGATCCCGACTCGATTACGATTGAAGCGTATGTGGCATTCCGCTATTTTTTCTTTGAAATAAACGTTTTTATCCTTTTCTGTCATTCAACAATGAATCATTTTGTCTGCAAATTATTTACGATTGCAAAATGATTGTACAGCAAACTACCGTATAGACCAAAATTACCAAAATAGCAGACCAATCGCACACCAATCAAATGTCAATCGAATACGATTGGTCTTTTATTAGTAGCAGAATGCCCGATATGGTTAAAACTGCTATTGCGATTCGATTTCTATTCGATTTTGACATTATTAACTTAGGAGAATCGGGCCCCTGGTGAAAAGTCGTGGTGGCCTAGTGGCCAAAGAACCAACCTCTCGAGTATGAGGGCGCGGGTTCGATTCCAGGTCAGGCAAGTACCAATGCAACTTTTCTAAGTTTGTATGTACTTTCTAAGTATATCTTAGACACCAATGACTGTGTTTCGGATGGCACGTTAAACTGTAGGTCCCGGCTGTCATTGAACATCGTTGGCAGTCGTTACGGGTAGTCAGAAGCCAGTAAGTCTGATACCAGTCTAACCAAGGGGTATCGGGTTGCCCGGGTAACTGGGTTGAGGAGGTCAGATAGGCAGTCGCTTCTTGTAAAGCACTGGTACTCAGCTGAATCCGGTTAGACTGGAAGCCGACCCCAACATAGTTTGGGAAAAAGGCTCGGAGGATGAATCGGGCCCCTGGTGACAGATGGATAGCTAAGGCTAAAAGGGTCCCGTTTAACCTTTCCAGTGCAGCCAGGAATCTTGAAAAGTAAACATGATTGACACAGATATTACTAGTAGGTACATATTTAAGTAAGTAAATGATGCACAATGTCTTTATCATTCCAATAATATACGAACGATAAAATAAAAGTAGGCAAGAGAAATTAATCGCTCAACCTTCATAGCGTAACCTCTTGAACTTGAGATAAGATAGAAATGACGGCCTCTCTTATTTTCCTACATTTGTGTAAAATTAAATAAATGCATGCAATCAATGCCTGTTTAAGGCACATTGATGCATTGCTGGTTTAGTTGTCGCAAGCGACTGCAGTGCACGACTACGAGGTCTCGGATTCTATTCCCGGCTTTGTGGATTTCAGTAACTTTCACAAAGCAGCCTGTAGTTTGGAAGTAGGTGACTGATAAACCTGTACATCGTTAATGTCGGTCGTGCTTGTGATCTCTCTCCGATCGTGTTGGATTGTCGTCCCTTCGAACTATGAGAGTGAAGGAATAGAGTGCACCTGTGTCCAAGCAAATGCTCGTGCACTATAAAATGTCCTGCTCAGTTGGCTGATCTCCTTACATGAGAACAGCCGACGTAGCCGATAATCGGCTAGTAGTATCATCGTAAGTGATGTCAAATTCCTATCTTTAGTAAGCAGCAGAATGGAAAGATAGAATATTGAGACCGTTAAACTAAAAATAGATAATGTTCCGAACCGTCCATAAGTTTAGCACTTTATGTATAAGATAAAAAAATATTATGCATACATAATCTTACCCAATTGATAAAATTATCCGCCATACCCTCAGCTCCATTCTCAATGTGGCCCTGGACGACCGAGCCTGGCAACAAGCCACATTGCCCATCCGGATGGGAGGTCTCGGCGTCCGCAAAATTACCAGTATTAGTTTACCGGCATTCATATCCTCGGTTCACGGCACTGAGAAATTAGCCAGGAATATTCTTACTCCAACACTGGCTGATTTCGAGGTGCCGTATTTAGCCGAGGCTATGGAGGCATGGAAAATTACTTGCCCGAACGAAAATTTACCCAGCAACCCGTCTTCCCAAAGACAGTGGGATGAGCCGCTCTGCAGAGTAACCCGGAATAGTTTAATAGAAACGTCAATTACTCCTGCTGAGCGAGCGCGCCTACTAGCTGTGGGTAGATGGGAGTCGGGGCTTTGGCTTCAGGCTCTACCGTCGTCAAACATTGGCACCATGTTTGACGATACAACTTTCCGCCTCGCTACCTGTTTACGTATAGGAGCACCGTGCTGCTCCCCTCATCGCTGCCACTGTGTTGAGGCTGTCACCAGCCTCGGACACCACGGCCTGTCGTGCAGCCGTAATGCGGGCCGTATTGCGCGGCATGCATTCATCAATGACATCATACGTCGGGCTCTTGTTGCCGTCGGGGTACCAGCTGTATTAGAACCAAACGGCTTGGCACGCGACGACGGTAGGAGACCAGCCGGAATGTCGTTATTCCCTTGGAAGATGGGTAGGCCTTTAGTATGGGACGCAACCTGTGTCGATACTCTTGCGCCATCACACCTTCCAAGTTCTGCGTGCTGTGCTGCTGCGCCGCTGCGGCTGCGGAGAACCTCAAGCGGCGGAAATATAGTGGCCTTGTCAGAAACTATATTTTCGAACCGTTTGGGGTTGAAACCCTCGGGTCGTGGGGTTCGAATGCCCACAATCTATTTAAAGATCTCTCTCGGCGGCTGGTTGACGCTTCGCGTGACCAGAAGGCTGGCTATTACCTCGGACAAAGAATCAGCATGGCGATCCAACGAGGTAATGCTGCCAGCCTCTTGGGCACGCTCCCAGTTGACAGCGATGGGGACGAATTTTTTGACGCTTTTTAGTTGTTTGTTTTACTAGGATAGTTTTTGATATTTATTGTAAATATGTATTGTAAATATCTATGTAAATAAAAACTATAAATCTTTTATTTAATTTTGTTCAGTGTAAATTCCCAGTAACAAAACACGAATGGAATATCAAAAACATTCTTGAGATGAATTAGTTCGGCCATTCAGAGAATGCGTTCCTGACACGTCGCGATTGAACTGACGACGTAACTTTGCAATGGCGTTGCAGTTACGATAAAAATATTTTTGCTGGTTGTTTACCGTTTTAACAATTGAGGAGCATTAAAACAACATTATTATATCAATAATCAATGAATGTTATTACGTCGTCAGTTCAATCGCGACGTGTCAGGAACGCATTCTCTGAATGGCCGAACTATATGACTAAATATATGCGGGGAGATGATAACGCAATCTCTTATATATAAAATAACTGGAATTGATCTTAATATCGGAATTCCCGTACAAATACTTTGAAAATTAATTACTTAGGTAATGCATTTGGTTGTGCCTAATCATATGCCTAGGCTTTTCTCAACTATGTTGGGGTCGGCTTCCAGTCTAACTGGACGCAGCTGAGTACTAGAGTGCCACAAGGAGCGACTGCCCTATCTGAGCTCCTCAACCCAGTTACCCGGGCAACCCAATACCTGTAAGCAAGACTGGCTGTCAGACGTACTGGCTTGTGACTACCCGTAACAACTGCTAAAGATGTTCAAATGACAGCCGGGACCTACAGTTTAACGTGTCAAGATATACTGAGAAAGTACATACAAACTTGGAAAAGTTGCATTGGTACTTGCCTGATATGGAATCGAATTTACACCCTTACTTGAGAGGTTGGTTCTTTACCCACTAGGCCACCACGACTTTATTCTCTTCATTTGGTCGTACCTTACAAGTTATTTTTAACCGACGTTCTAAAAAGAAGGTTCTCAATTCGCCCGGGTACCTATACTTTATCTAACGGAGGCGGGTGAAACATACTTGTGTCTATATTTCTATAAGTACATGTAAAAAGACTATTAAAGAGATTGATTATAATATTTAATTGATTATTTCCGCTTCTCAGTAATATTGTATTGTTGTTTTCAAGAATTTCTTACGTAATCGCTTTAATTTTATATAGCTGAGAAACTTAAAATTAAACTGGCAAATTCGTAAGGGTACGACTTCACGGTGCATGTAGCTGGAGCAAGTTAACATGCACAAGTAAGGAGTGACAGGACGAATCTACATGGTTTAGGTAGCTGGCGCATATTGGGGCACATACACACGCGTTGAGGGACGCAACTGTCATTAGCGACGTTACAAAGGGTTGTTTTCAGTGCTTCCAAATGTCCCAATTTGTTCCAGATAGAAACATTGTACAAAGATCTGAATATACATATTCTGAATTCGGGTTATTCCCGCTCGGTAACACCCTTTCGTCAACACTGTTGACGATCGGGAAAAAAAGTTTCGTTCGTTCACAGTGTTGACGAACGCTGGATTTTATTTTTAAAATATGGAAAGACTTGTCATGGATTTTTAAAATATTTTAATAGATTATGTTAGATCTTTTGAAACACAATTAACTAGAAAATAAAAGTGGCCTTATCATGTGCATAATAACCATTTTACACTAAAATAATAAGTAGCGTTCGTCAGCACTGTGAACGAACGAAACTTTTTTTTCCCGATCGTCAACAGTGTTGATGAAGGGGTGTTACCGAGCGGGAATAACCCCTGAATTCAAGCATGAAACCATCGATCATAAAGTTAAGTAACGCTTTGAGCGGTCGGTTCGTGAATGGGTAACCAAATTCTTATGACTTCTTATTCTTTGGTATGTCCCGGCTGTCATTGAACAGCCTTGCCAGTCGTTACGGGTAGTCAGAAGCCAGTAAGTCTGACACCATTCTAACGAAGGGGTATTGGGTTGCCCGGGTAACTGGGTTGAGATCAGATAGGCAGTCGCTCCTTGTGGCACACTGGTGCTCAGCTGCATCCGGTCAGACTGGAAGACGACCCCAACATACGTAGTTGGGAAAAGGCTAGGCAAATGATGATTCTGACTTGAGGACACAAAAAAAAAAAAAACAAAACACAAAAATTGGATTTTTAAAAACATATATTTTTATTAATATTAAAAAATATTTACATTTTGTAATACATTTTCTAACACAGTATCTATCTAATATAATTAAATCTATCCATCTCGCGTCTCTTTCTAGCGAATTCAATTTAACAGATGTGCGAGTGAGACAGGCTTTAACATTTTTATATTATTATGTCCGTAGTCCGTTTGTTTGCGACTAACTCAAAAACTACTGCACGGACTTTCATGCAATTTTCACCGATAGATAGACTGATTCATAAGGAAGAATTTAGTTTCTTATCCATGCGAAGCAGGGACGGATCGCTATTATTTTATATCCTGAATTAAATCATTATTTATATCCTATCCTATCTTCTTAAAGCCAATCTCACTCGCACAGCACCGTCAATCCATTCGTAACAATTTCATCGAAATCGGTCCAGTTGTTTACGAGAATGTACAAGATTAACATAATTATTTAACACTAGTTTAATATTTTTACAAGTAAATGTTTGTATGGGGGTGCTTTGAACGGCGCGGTATGTAAATGGATGGGTGGCAGTATCAAAAAAAATTTTTTAATTTTATTTATTTCCTTTATTTAATGAGACAAAAATTACAAAAAAGTGCATCTTTTTTTGAAATACAAAAAGATATGGTTAAAAGAAATCTGACTTCCAAAGCCGTATAGATAAGTTAAGCCTTGATTCTACCAAAGTGTAGTGAAGTTTTTCTCACTCCACATTAGTGAAATCGGGCCCTTTTCTTGTCAAATAACTTTGCTTGTTTCAATATTGGCTCAATATGTAGTGACTATTACAATGGTCAAAAACACAAAATGATTGCATTGATAAGGCAACTTTAAAGCAACTATCGCGCAACAGTGGCGCAACTTCTTTTCCAATAAATATAAAAAAAAAATATTGTAGATTGTTTTATTATATTGTAATTGCATTGAAAATTAACTTTTAACCACTTAGTTACATGAAAAAAAATTCTGAAAGCTGTGAATTTGATAAAGATGTAGTTATAATACTTTTTTTATTGATAGCGTGGCAACTGCGTGGCCACTGCGTCCCAACTGCGGCGTAACTTTTAATGTTTTTCTTTCTCTTGCATATTGGTAAGATGTTTTATCTCATGAAAGCGTGAGAGTCTTACCTATGTGTGTATATTTACACACACTAGTGTAGCTTACCCGCTTTCGTGAAAAACATCTATAGTAAGTTATATTCACGGAGGAAGGAAAGAGCGGAGATGCCATAAGGAAGGTAGGTCAGGCGCCTTCTTGTAGCTCAAGCAACGTACGGTAGACGTGATCAGTTACTAGAACTAACGAGACGTTCGGGGTTCCTTGTCAAATCAAAACCAATCTGTCAAAGATGGGTGATTTTATATTGAAAATAATGTGCGGTTTAGAGCGGAGCTAGTAACGTTCCTCGTCCTCCGAACACCAGTATTTTGTCACGCTACATTCTTAGGAGATTTTGCGTTATGACATCTCTCACTTTTATTTTATGGGAAGCCATCAAATGACAGCTCCCGTCGTGTGTGCAGCGCTCGGGAGTGTCAGACTCTTACTGACTAAAACCCATCATGTTCCTTCTCAAGCCTAACTCGCGCGAACAATCCCGCAGCCCCGGTAGGCACGTTATGACATCTCCGTTATTTATTTTATTCTCCGTGTTAATATTATATTTCCCATACAGTCGTGTATAAGGTTTTATAGATTTTCGTGTAAGAAGTGTAGTAGGGTAGCTTCGTAATGTTTGGCGGCGTGCATCGCTCTGAGAGAGTGCCTTTCTCCCGGGTACACCTGCAAGAAAAATGTTATATTTAGATTAAGTGGGTAAGTTATCGGCACGAATCTTGAGCTCTGACCTACATCTGCACAGAAGTGATTTATTAGCAAAGAACCAATCCCGAGTGACGGCTATGACGCGATGCACTGCGGGCCAATCACCGCTTTAGCCCGCCCCCGCGCCTCACTTCATACCACAAAAGGGACCCACTGCGCAGGTGAAGGTTAGAGCTCAAGATTCGTGCCGAAGCCTTTAAGTAATAAATAGGTTTTGGTAGTAATTATTCTGTGCTAATACTATTAACCTGAAAAATTTGCTTGTTTGTTCTCACTAATCTCAGGGACCATTGGTCATAAAAGAAAAATACTTTCAGTGTTAGATAGCGTATTTATCGAGGAATAATCTACTATTACTGCCCAGCTGACTACTTCGCGTCAGAAAACCGCTGTATCATACATGATTTACTTATTATTTATTATTGAAATTCTTAATATATGTATTTTAAATACTCCAAGTCAATCGGTTATTGTAAGAAAAGATGGATGGATTGCCTGAAAGATGATATGAATAGGAAGGGAGTGAGTGTCAGTATGACGAGTGACAGGGGAAAATGGAAGAAAATGACATATTGCGCCGACCCCAAGTAATATTTGGGAACAGGGCAGGAGAAAGAAGAATTGGTTATTGTAGTAATCCACAGTTAGCCGACATTTTAAATCAGTTGTAGTTAACTCGAACCAGTAGTGCTCGGCAGTTATTTGCGGAACGACATAAAGTTTGACGAGAAGCATACCTGCACTCGATGCGGTTTCCCGAGACGGACGAGTTCGGCCGTGAGCGCGGCCGTGTGACAGAAGTGGACGTTCTCGTCCGCCAAGCCGTGGATGATCAGCAGACGACCTTCCCTGGAAGATGAGGTATACAAGTTATACTCTGATGTCCTCCTAGCTGATTATCGGCCACGGCGGCTGTTCTCATGTAAGGAGATCAGCCAGCTGTGCAGGACATATTATAGTGCACGAGCATTTGCGCAGACACAGGTGCACTCACTATTCCTTCACTGTCGGAATGAATGCGGGGCCCGCGTAGGGGCCCATGTGTGATCGCTAGTATATAAAAATGTTCAAATACTTTATGTGCAGGAATGGAAGACATGGTGCCAATATCGAGACGCGGGTAGACTTGTTCGGGGCCCGCGCGGGAGCCCATGTGTACACAACAAGTAGACACTACTCACTGGTCAGGGAAGAAGGGCGCGTGTGCGAGCACGGAGGCGCGGGTGTAGACTGGTGCGGTGACATGTGTACACAACAAGTAGACACTACTCACTGGTCAGGGAAGAAGGGCGCGTGTGCGAGCACGGAGGCGCGGGTGTAGACTGGTGCGGTGACATGTGTACACAACAAGTAGACACTACTCACTGGTCAGGGAAGAAGGGCGCGTGTGCGAGCACGGAGGCGCGGGTGTAGACTGGTGCGGTGACATGTGTACACAACAAGTAGACACTACTCACTGGTCAGGGAAGAAGGGCGCGTGTGCGAGCACGCAGGCGCGGGTGTAGACTGGTGCGGTGACATGTGTACACAACAAGTAGACACTACTCACTGGTCAGGGAAGAAGGGCGCGTGTGCGAGCACGGAGGCGCGGGTGTAGACTGGTGCGGTGACATGTGTACACAACAAGTAGACACTACTCACTGGTCAGGGAAGAAGGGCGCGTGTGCGAGCACGGAGGCGCGGGTGTAGACTGGTGCGGTGACATGTGTACACAACAAGTAGACACTACTCACTGGTCAGGGAAGAAGGGCGCGTGTGCGAGCACGCAGGCGCGGGTGTAGACTGGTGCGGTGACATGTGTACACAACAAGTAGACACTACTCACTGGTCAGGGAAGAAGGGCGCGTGTGCGAGCACGGAGGCGCGGGTGTAGACTGGTGCGGTGACATGTGTACACAACAAGTAGACACTACTCACTGGTCAGGGAAGAAGGGCGCGTGTGCGAGCACGGAGGCGCGGGTGTAGACTGGTGCGGTGACATGTGTACACAACAAGTAGACACTACTCACTGGTCAGGGAAGAAGGGCGCGTGTGCGAGCACGGAGGCGCGGGTGTAGACTGGTGCGGTGACATGTGTACACAACAAGTAGACACTACTCACTGGTCAGGGAAGAAGGGCGCGTGTGCGAGCACGGAGGCGCGGGTGTAGACTGGTGCGGTGACATGTGTACACAACAAGTAGACACTACTCACTGGTCAGGGAAGAAGGGCGCGTGTGCGAGCACGGAGGCGCGGGTGTATGCGTGCGGGGCGCGCGCGGGGGGGCCCATGTATCGCTCGGTGTAGGCGGTGTCGTACAGCCGCCAGCACGTCACCGGGGCCCCCGCCACGCACACGCGGAACACCGCCGGCCGCGTCGCTAGTGCCAGCAGGGATAGGTAGCCGCCTGTAGGGGGGTAAATATTGAAAATTGAAAAAAAAATCGGTTATACAGCCTGGATGACAGAAGCACAAACAGAAAGTCTCAGGGCGCTTTCAACTTATGCGGCACACGCACGGTGCGGCAACAATCCTGTTGTCGAGCGTTCGACGTACCGGCGCCGCACTATCGCCGCTCCGTGCTTTTTGTATGAAAAAAGACGATCG
This sequence comes from Helicoverpa zea, assembly GCF_022581195.2. Taxonomy (NCBI): domain Eukaryota; kingdom Metazoa; phylum Arthropoda; class Insecta; order Lepidoptera; family Noctuidae; genus Helicoverpa; species Helicoverpa zea. The sequence continues at coordinate 4,588,328 of NC_061480.1, read as the reverse complement.
TTCTACGTCGTACGTCTAACGCACCGCTTTGGCACCGCAGCCGGCCGTCAAGAAACGCACAAGTTGAAAGCGCCCTTAGTAATAAGATCCCATTTTATTACACTTCTTGATATGAAACCTTAAGGCCTCGGCCTCGAATTTTGCGGGCAGCGGGGCGGCAGCGGCGGCGGCGCGGGAGCGGCAGGATCTTACGCGTATAATCAAATGGACCGGCCCTCGAATACAGCGGCGCGGGCACGGGCAACGAGCGGTGCACTCGGTGACCGCCCGCGTCGCCGCCGCTGCCGCCCCGCTGCCCGCAAAATTCGAGGCCGAGGCCTAAGACCATCCACGTCCGCTAAATCGGCACGGTAAAGATATGGACAGTATGGAAACTAAGCCTGTTTGCGGACATAACTACCTACGCTCCGTTGAAGCAATAGGGTTGTCACTTTTAACGATATTGGTGTTGATTCTTTTTTTAGGGTTCCGTACCCAAAGAGTAAAATGGGACCCTATTGTTTTCGCTCCTCTGTCCGTCCGTCCGTCCGTCTGTCACCAGACTGTATCTCATGAACCGTGATAGTTAGAGAGTTGAAATTTTCACAGATGATGTGTTTCTGTTGCCGCTATAACAACAAATACTGAAAACTAGAATAAAATAAATATTTCGGGGGGCTCCCATACAACAAACGTGATTTTTTTTGCTCATTTTTGCTCGATATCCATAAATATATATGTATAGAATATTAGTTTGGATGGTACGGAACCCTAAGTGCGCGAGTCCGACTCGCACTTGGCCGGTTTTTTTTACTTTTTTGTTCTGTAGTGATCAATCATCGAATTTAAATAACTACCTAACTAGCTTACCATACAGTTTAAATAGGTAATTTCATGGCTGCGGTTAATCTCAGCAAAAAACGATAGTTTGAACACGAAAAACATATACCGTCTTACCACAAAAACTTTTTAACGTCAGTTTAAGACTTGTCTAAAAAAATGTCAAATTATGACGTTGACATATGGTTCATTTTGGAGCCACATTTTTTTTAGACAAGTGTAAAACAGTGTTTAAAGTTTTTGTAGTAAGGCCAATAATATTTCACACAACAACTTGTTATTACTATATTATAGCTACAGATCTGTAACTTTTATAATTACGGTGGCGTAACCTTTGCGAGTTTTGGCGGCAGTGAGCGAGCCGAGGTAGGACGAAAATGTTTCGGACGTTAACAAATACGTAAGCTACTGCTTAAAATAATCTTCCAATTGATTAAATAATTGTTGTTTTTGTATTTACATTTATTTTTAGCTGTTCTTTATTTATAAACTGACAGCCTTACTTATAAAAATCAACTAATCATCTTCTAATCATTGTTTTAACTAATTACTACTTAAAGCTCTAAGTAGTGATTAAATTATTTTGACCTATAAACGTTGCTTAAGCATGCTTAAGTAATGAACAGATAATGACATAAAAATATACTAATTTCTCAACACTACCGGAATGTTGGTAGCTTAAAAAAATATTTGTCATGAAAACGTTGTGTAATGGCAACAATGGCATCCGTAAAATATAAAATTAAAAAGTTGAGCTGTCAATAAACCGGAAATGAAAAATCAGCTGGTAAGAATCCAGCCATTTTGCTAATTAGCGGGTTAAACAAGGGTGTGAGGCTACTTAATTTGACAGCTCATTTAAGACATTGCTAAGAAAATGATTTAGTTAAGCCACGTTTATAAGTAAGATTTTTTCTTAAACACCCCTTAAGTATAACTTATTATTTAATTCACGTTTATAAGTAAGACTGTGAGTTTTTAAATTGAAAGTCTTTAGTTACCTACATAAACAGCAGGAGTAGGTATAGTAATTAAAACCCATTAGGTACATTAAAAAGGGAACAAATATAATGACCACCATAAAATGCTTTGATACCCTTAGTTTTGCAACCAGAAAAATCTACTGAACACCAGAAAAATAAAGTCTAAAAATGTAATAGTACCAGCTATTTTAGTCACGACTTCACTTTAAATTGTATTCGACCACCAAATTTAGTAAATGATCACCAACTCTTGACGACCAAATTAATGTATTATTTTTGCCTAAATAAGTCACTGTGATTGCCATAAAATGTAGGCTTATTATCAAATAAAGTATTATGATGCCATATTAAGTTATGTGTCCGGCTTGCAATGCATGCGTGAGTGTCAGTATGACGAGTGACAGGGGAAAATGGAAGAAAATGACATATTGCGCCGACCCCAAGTAAAATTGGGAACAGGGCAGGAGAAAGAAGAAGAAGAATGTGTTTCTCAATACACTCCCTCGAAAACACACTCTTATCGCACTGTTTAGAGGCATGCAATAGACAATTTTCCACCCTAGTGCAGGAAAAGGGTCCCCATAATGTAATTACATTTATTGTATCAGGCCGAACTTATTTTTTTGGAGTCAGTTTACTTAAACAGGATAGCAAGATGTAAAAACTTTGATTATCATTTTATATTAAAACGCTGGTATAATTTTGATGATCATTCACTACTTTTGGTGATCATTTACTACTTTTGGGATAACAATGATTTATTTGGACTCATTTTGCTTAAATAGGATAGCAGAATGTAAAAACTTTGGTTATCATTTTACTTTAAAATGGTGGTTTAATTTTGGTGATCATTTACTATTTTTGGCTTGCGCATGATTTATTTTGGAGTAATTTCACTTAAATGGGATAGCAAAGTGTTAAAACTTTGGTTATCATTTTACATTAAAATGCGAGTTTCATTTTGGTGATCATTTACTATTTTTGTCTGCTATTTGTTACTATTTCTGGTGATCAGTTAAACATAAGCCCATTAAAAATATCTACAAATTATTTACAGAAAAATATTTTCGTCTCCTACGACACGTTCGAAATTCTTTGTTTATTTATTATTAAATTTTGACTGCACTATCGTTTTAAGCACCCTCAAATACCATGAAAATGACACCCATGACGAAAAAAAATGATACCTGTTGCAGCCGCCATCTTGGATTCACGTTTTGACTGCACTATCGTTTTAAGCATCCTCAAATACAATGAATATGACACCCATGACGAAAAAAATTATACCTGTTGCAGCCGCCATCTTGGATTCACGTTTTGACTGCACTATCGTTTTAAGCACCCTCAAATACCATGAAAATGACACCCACGACGAAAAAAAATTATACCTGTTGCAGCCGCCATCTTGGCTTCACGTTTTGACTGCACTATCGTTTTAAGCACCCTCAAATACCATGAAAATGACACCCATGACGAAAAAAATGATACCTGTTGCAGCCGCCATCTTGGATTCACGTTTTGACTGCACTATCGTTTTAAGCACCCTCAAATACCATGAAAATGACACCCACGACGAAAAAAAATTATACCTGTTGCAGCCGCCATCTTGGCTTCACGTTTTGACTGCACTATCGTTTTAAGCACCCTCAAATACCATGAAAATGACACCCATGACGAAAAAAATGATACCTGTTGCAGCCGCCATCTTGGATTCACGTTTTGACTGCACTATCGTTTTAAGCACCCTCAAATACCATGAAAAAGACACCCATGACGAAAAAAAATATACCTGTTACAGCCGCCATCTTGGATTTACGTTTTGACTGCACTATCGTTTTGAGCACCCTCGAATATCTTGAAAATGGGTGATGGGTCTTATGACGAAAAAAATTATACGTATTTCGGCCGCCATCTTTGATTTACATTTTCTACAACTACTTCATTACACTATCGGCTTTAAATGTCCTCATAACCGCCGCATCACAGTTAAAATATAATATAGATTACACACATCACAGTTAAAATATAATATAGATTACACACATCACAGTTAAAATATAATATAGTTGCACATTTGCCCTACCCCATCAAATCACTCTTTCACTCTAAGGTTGGCTGTAAGAGAACCCAACACTGGGTTAAGCTCGCCGTTGTACATAATGTCTCCGTTTTCAGTGTGTCAAATGTATTTATGTGTGCAATAAAGAATAATAAATAGATTTATAAGTATTTATAAGATCACGAATTCATTATGATTGCGGCCTTAAATCGAATAATAACGATGATAAGTATAACAATAACAATAAATAAATCGTTTGCTCGTGGCATTTTCGGAGAAAAAATAAAATTAAACGCGACCACTCTTGTTCTTGTCTTGACACGCGTTACTGAGAGCACCGCGAGAACCCCTTCGGAGCCTCGTCGGTGTGCATATTTGTGTGAGTGAGCCGTTTCGAACGTTTGTTCGTAGTTTCCGAACTGCTCTACATATATTTAAACTGTGAAATCGGAGACCGATGTTTTGTAAGTGAAAAATAGAACACAATAATAACAATAGTGCACGTCACACAAACACACGCCATTTAAAAAAGTCGGTCAGAAAATGCTAGTTAGAACATCCTACAAAAATCGCCTACAAAAATTCTGACAGTCTTAACCATCTTCCAAGGATCGTAGCGTCATGAAAATTGTCAGCTGTATCTAGTTCTGATGACAATACCTACAATAATATGGTACTGTCGAACTGATCTGATGATGGAACCGGTAGATATGAACTGGAACTTAAAGACGGGACATCGTATCGTAGTTGTGTTTGAACTTTTTACGCACATTTATAAAAGTGTTTTTCTAGTGTAAAATCTATAATTTATTTAACAGTGCAAAATCATGTATTTGGTAGATGTTTTATTGAGCAAAAACTGAATATATCTTACCGTAACTCCATCCGTGGATGGCGACTCTCTCCATATCTATACAGCCGGTCTCTTTAGCCAGCCATTGTAACACTTCCACCTATAACAAACATGAATTACACTGATGTAGTTCTAGCCGATTGTCGGCCACGGCGGCTGTTCTCATATAAGTAGATCAGCCAGCTGCGCAGGACTAATACTGCTTGTGATCTCTCTCCGGTGGTGTCGGCTTGTCGTCGCATCGCGCCATGAGAGTGAAGGAATAGTGAGTGCACCGCAGTCCAAGCAAATGCTCGTGCACTATAATATGTCCTGCGCGGCTAGCTGATCTCCTTACATGAAAACAGCCGCCTTAGCCCATAATCGGCTAGGGAGACATCATCATCATCATTTGGCAGATTTAATGTACATTATTGAAGTCGGTTTCCTTTTTTTGTCAAACCTGTATAGTTATCGGCACGAATCTTGAGCGCTGACCTACATCTGCGCAGAAGTGATTTATTAGCAAAGAACCAATCCCGAGTGACGGCTATGACGCGATGCACTGCGAGCCAATCACCGCTTTAGCCCGCCCCCGCGCCTCACTTCATACCACAAAAGGGACCCAATAAATTACTTCTGCGCAGGTGAAGTTTTCGAAGATTCGTGCCGATGATTATATAAATAATATAAAATCATATCAAAGGTACATAAAGAAGTATATGGGGAGAGTACGTAAGGGTCTAGGCACATACCTGATCATCCAACTCGATCTGGCCTAACTTCCCTTTGATAGCCGCCTCCCAGGCCCGGCCGCGGTGCTTGGACCCTCTCGAGTCTACGGCCACCACGTTGAACCCTCGCGCAGCCAGCATATGCATGCGAAGCTGTCTGATACCCTGGGGTGAGGAGTAGGATATTAATAGGCATGATGACTGGTGGAAGTTGTCGTGGCCTAGTGGGTAAAGAACCAACCTCTCAAGTATGAGAGCGTGGGATCGATTCCAGGTCAGGCAAGTACCAATGCAACTTTTCTAAAGTTTGTATGTACTTTCTAAGTATATCTTGGACACCAATGACTATGTTTCAGATGGCACGTTAAACTGTAGGTCCCGGCTGTCATTGAACATCCTTGGCAGTCGTTACGGGTAGTCAGAAGCCAGTTAGTCTGACACCAGTCTAACCAAGGGGTATCGGGTTGCCCGGGTAACTAATTGGGTTGAGGAAGTCAGATAGGCAGTCGCTCCTTGTAAAGCGCTGGTACTCAGCTGAATCCGGTTAGACTGGAAGCCGACCCCGACATAGTAGGGAAAAGGCTCGGAGGATGATGATGATAGCTTGATAGGTAATTAAACCTGCAGCTGACTCGATAAGAACCACATTTATAATAGAATCCTAAGCCTTACCTTATAACTATTAGTGACAGTCTGCACCTCGGGGCCTCCGTACACGTGCAGCACGGTAGGGCTCCGCCCCGGGCGGCCGCAGCGCCACAGGGTACAGTACGCGGTGGCGCCGCAAGACAGACGCGTCTCGTATATTGTGGGCGCCGGGATCTCTGATATGCTGAGTGAACGTTCTAGAAAGAAATATAGTAGTTTTGTAGTAACTTGTGAAAAAGTATATTTTTACAACTTCTAGTTAAGTACATTCTGATACTAGGGCTTGTTAGGTGATTAGATCTGCAGCTCATTCTATAAGAAGTCTCGATATCGATATCGAGTAGATTATAATGCTACTATAAAGTACGGCATCAAAATCATCGATAACTTCTCCGTCAAAAGCAAAATACTTTTACTACTCATATTTATATGGTAAAACAGTATAAAATATTGTGACTTCCATTTATCGTTTTGATGGGAAAATTGATATTTTTTTTTATTCATAACTCGCTTTCACTAGCGGTGTCCCGAGGAAACGACTTTTTGCACATAAGTTATTCTGATGCTTAAACTGTCACCATTAACGGCCAAGTTTCGGTAAAATGTCTTCGATAGGTTTTTTATTCGTTAAGATCAAAAACGGTTCGTTTTAGCGTGAAAGAGGAACAAACATAAATGCAAATTTTTGCGTTTAATTTGTAGGATTATCATGAGAGTGAAGGAATAGTGAGTGCACCTGTGTCCAAGCAAATGCTTGTGCACTATAATATGTCCTGCACAGCTGGCTGATCTCTTTAGAACAGCCGCCGTGGCCGACAATCAGCCGGGATTAACATACCTCTAATTAACGATCCGGTTTCGCTATCCGTGTCGTCTCCGTCGCCGGACCGGCTGTCCCATGAACCGTTGAAACTTCGGATCTCCAGAGATTCTGCTGTTTAATTATATTATTTTGATTAATACTAGAGTTTAGTTTGTGCTTGGATAATAATGAAGAATAAATTTCTACCATTTGTTTTTCTTAAGTAAATTTTGCCCTGAATAATACACAGGAGATATTGTCGTTTATTTCATTGGAAAAACCAATTCTACCATTTTCTACCAAACAGATTTGCCTGTTTCATATATTGAGCACTAATTAATATTTACTGTCATAACTTCAACTAATTTCAGCAATAAAATAATTCTACCAAACACTAATTTGCCAATATTCCTCAAATTTTACACTAACTGACATATTTTACAAGAATTTTCAACAATTTCAGCATTACAAAAATTCTACCATTTTCATCCAAAATTGTAGTTTTCAACAACATCATTTCCTCCCTATATACATCAGTTTGGTGTTATTTTCTTACCTGAAGGAGGTCTATCAGTGATGGTGCCTTGCACCAGTAAGCGCGGTGGTGACGTGGTGATCCTGTATACTCTCGTTACGGGCACACTGCTAATGTTCGAAGATGTTATCACTGCCATTGTGCAGTCCTGTGGACGAAAAGGGGTAATATACCATCAAGTTTTATTTTAACTTGGTTAAAAATATTTCAAAATAAACTATTTCTGTTTAGATTTCTCGCTTTCTAGCTCGTGGAGTCGAGGTGGCCTAGTGGGCAAAGAACCAGCCTCTCGAGTGTGAGGGCGCGGGTTCGATTCCACGTCAGGCAAGCAAGTACCAATGCAACTTTTCTAAGTTTGTATGTACTTTCTAAGTATATTTTAGACACCAATTTCTGTGTTTCAGATGGCACGTTAAACTGTAGGTCCCGGCTGTCATTGTACATTGACAGTCGTTACGGGTAGTCAGAAGTCAGTAAGTCTGACACCAGTCTAACCAAGGGGTATTGGGTTACCCGGGTAACCGGGTTGAGGAGGTCAGAGGTCAGTCGCTCCTTGTAAAACATTGGTACTCAGCTACATCTGGTTATTAAAACACGTTTGTTTTCCGCAATAGACTAACTTTATTTTTTTAATTCACATAGAGAATGAGACACACGTAGATGGCGCCACTAACCTAGGAACCACAGATACTTAACGCATAGGAACTTATTTTGTTACACATACAAACTTATTTTAACACCCCTACTTAACAAAATAAATGTAATTCTAAACAGATTACAAAGTTTTTTTATTTAGCTTTAATTCCCAGCATGTGCATGAACTTATAATGTTTAGTTGACATGAGACCCTTTGTTAACAAGTCAGCAGGCATTTCTTGAGTAGAAATATATTCAATATTAATTAATTTATTTTCAACTGCATCTCTAACATAATGGAAACGAACATCAATATGTTTAGATCGAGTATGTGACTGATGACTTGTTGCTAATTTTAATGCACTTTGATTATCACACTTCAATTTAATTACACATTTTTGACCAGTAAGCTCATACATAAGATTACCTAAGTATACAGCTTCTCTAGACGCCTCTGAAAGGGCAACATATTCTGCCTCAGTACTGGACAAGGAGACAGTCTTTTGTTTTTTACTTTGCCAGGAAATTACAGAGCCACTCATTACAAAACAAAATCCAGTATAAGATTTACGATCTAGACTATCACTAGCCCAGTCTGCATCAACAAAACCAGTCAGCTCTACATTATCCTTATGATACATTAGACAATAATGTTTAGTTTTTTGTAAATATTTCAATATTCGTTTTGCATAATTGAAATGAGTCTCATTATAGCAGTTATTGAACTGGCTGAGGTAACTAAGAGAATATGACAAGTCTGGTCTAGTTAAAACTGCCAGGTACATAAGGCTTCCAATAAGCTTTTGATATGGAATGTTTGCTACAATATTTTCAGCCTTTTCTATGTTTAACTTACTCTCTATGGGTGTATCTACAGTTTTACAATTTGACATATTAAATTTTAACAACAATTGTTCTATATATTCCTGTTGATCTACAGTTATAGTTTTACATTCTTTGTTCACATGAATTCTCATACCTAAATAGCGTCTGACAGGACCTAAATCTTTCAGCTTAAATTCAGAACTTAATACCTTTTTTAATTTATCAGTTTCTGACACACTATTAGAAAAAATCAAAAAATCATCAACATATACAGCAACAATAACTTTAACATTCCCATAAAAATATGTAAACAAGCATGGTTCAAATTTACTTATTTTAAAACCAAAATTTAACAAACAATCTTTCACCTTCTCATACCATATTAAAGAGGATTGTTTCAGCCCATATATGGCTCTTTTTAATTTCAATACCTTTCCAACCTGCTTATTTACAAAACCTTCTGGAATACACATGTAAATATTTTTTTTCAAATGACCATTTAAGAAAGCTGTTGTGACATCTAGATGTGATATATCCATATCCCACTGTACACTCAAAGCAAATAACAGTCTCAATGTGGAATGTTTTACAACAGGGGAAAAAGTGTTCTCATAATCTATACCACGCCGTTGGGTAAAACCTTTAGCCACGAGTCTGGCACGATACCGCACTTTATCACTCACATCTAGTTTTTTATTTAGCACCCACTTGTTTTGCACTATTGATCCACTGCTTGGCATATCAACAATTTCCCACGCATTGTTGTCCTTGAACGACTGTAGCTCCTCCCGCATGGCCTCTCTCCACTGCTCAGCCTCTGGTCCATTCATTGCTTCTGAGAAGTCTACTTGTTCAACATCTGGGCTAGAATTAGAAATACAGATATTACCAAACCCATAACGTTCTGGAGGTCTTCGAGTTCTCTTACTTTGTTCTGATTCTGGAACTGGTTGTAACTCATTTGTTGAGATATCTGCCTCCGTGCTTGTGGTGGTTGTATCATCATTGTTAACACTAGATGGATCAGTGTACATGGATGTATCTGAATCTGAGTCATGGAGAGATTCATTCACTGAAGACTCCCCTACTGAATCTCTGCCATCTTCATTTGTTGCCGGAGATTCCTGCTCTTCAACAACATCCTGAATCCATTCTCCTAAGTCATCCTTAACAATTTCCGGTGATACTGTTTTTTCTTCCATTACTATAATATCTCTCTTTATAGTTACAATATTTTTAATTGGATCATATACACGATATCCCTTTACTGTCTCTGAAAAACCTACTAAAATGTGCATGGTAGCCTTCTTGTCCCATTTCAATCTTCTTTCCTTGGGAACGTGTACCATTACAGGGCTCCCAAACAGACGTATATGACTGAGATCTGGTTTCTTATTATACCACGCTTCATAGGGTGTTTTATTTCCTAAACTTGAAGTTACAGATCTATTTTTTAAATATACCGCTGTATGAGCCGCTTCAGCCCAAAACTTCTTTTCTAAATTGGCATCAAATAGTAAACATCGTGCTTTCTCTACAATGGTTCGGTTGGCCCGTTCACAGACCCCATTTTGTTCTGGCGTGTACGCGTTTGTCTTTTGGTGGATGATACCTTCTTTCAGTAAGTAATTCTCCATCTCACCACTACAAAACTCACCACCATTATCAGTACGCAATGTCTTTATCTTCTTTTTCTGTTGATTCTCAACCATTGCTTTAAAGTCCCTGAATATCTTGAAAACTTCATTCTTATGCTTGTGGAAGTATATGAAAGTCATACGACTGTGATCATCTATGAATAAGACAAAATATTGAGCACCACCTATGGATTTTGTTTCCATTGGACCACATACGTCAGCATGTATTATCTGTAGGGTTTCTGTGCTTATTTGTCCAACATGAGTAAATGGTAGCCTTTTCTGTTTACCTTCGCAACAGGTCACACATTTAGACATTGTCATATCACTAGTATCCGGGTAAGACAATCCATCCACAATACCGTGCTTCATTTTATTTAAATCAGTGCTGTTAATATGTGCTAACCGCCTGTGCCAGAGCTCTGCACTTGCAACAGCTGGTGCAGCCACTGCTGCCAGCATACAATCTGCTATTGTAATGTCTAGCTTGTACACACCATTTGTTGACATTGCTGTAGCCACCAATACATTCTTATTGTTGCGAATATAGCATTTATTTTCTTCAAAAACAACTTTGTTTCCGTTTTTGATTAACTCACTCACTGATAAGAGGTTCGTTGTTAAGCTTGGCACGCATAACACATCTTTAACCATGATGTCGTAGTTATAATTTGTTGTTATCTGTACGTCTCCCGAACATAATACTGGCACTTTCATATTATTAGCAACAGTTATCTCAGATAAATACGGTGTAAAATTCGCATTCTTTATCCACTCTTTGTTGACCGTCATATGAGCACTAGCGCCGCTGTCCACGTACCATTCGTTTGAACTATATTTTCCATTCAAAAATACAACACTAAATGCATTTGATTGTTTCTGTTTTTGTAATAATGGACACTGGTTTCTGTAATGACCCGTTTGTTTGCACTTATAGCAAGTAATGGTCTTGTCACCTGTCACTGTCACTTTAGAGTTTGTCGATGACGAATTCCCGCCATTTTTCTGCTTGTAATGATGCTTTTTGTTTGCAGCGAATGCGGCGCCGGTGTTATCCACATCATTCTTAGAAACCTCCATATCAATCAATTTCGATTTTATTGCATCTGTTGTTATCTGCATACCAGAATGCTCTATAGCCATAATCATGGGCGAGAATCTTTCAGGCAAACCGGCTAATAACAAAGATCCGACCCACTCTTCTGTGATTGTAAATCCTGTGCCTTTTAATCTTTGAGCAGTTTCGACCAATTGCGTTACGTATGAAGTCATTGACTCGCAATTATCTAGTCGTAACGAGATTAAATGTCTTATTAGGGTTATTTTACGGGAAAAACCTGAGTCATCAAACATAGCCCTCAGTTTCGTCCATAACTCCAAAGATGTTTTTGTTTCTTTAATATGCACGTACAATCCCGGGTCAATTGTTAGCACTAACTTCGCCTTGGCTTTTGCGTCATCTGATGTTTTTTTCTCGAAACCGGCATCTGGCTCCGTTTTGATGTAATTCACGAGATTGTCCAGCACCAACAGATTTTCGACGGCAAAACACCACTCATCGTAATTTTCTCGTCCCTTCAATTTTGGAATGCTTTGAATATAGTTCACAGCCATATTTCCACGAAAAACAACTACTTTCGACTGTTTTATACTAAAACTCAGTAAAAAACCGAAAAATTATGGATATTTGCCCATAACCTATTAAAACACGTTTGTTTTCCGCAATAGACTAACTTTATTTTTTTAATTCACATAGAGAATGAGACACACGTAGATGGCGCCACTAACCTAGGAACCACAGATACTTAACGCATAGGAACTTATTTTGTTACACATACAAACTTATTTTAACACTGGTGACTGGAAGCCGACCCCAACATAGTTGGGAAATGGCTCAGAAGATGATGATGCCATTTGTAAAAATTTCAACTGTCTTACTATTTCAGTGCATGAGATGCCACCTGACAAAGGCAGACAACGAAGTCCAAATTTTACACTCACTATTCCTTCACTCTCATAGCACCATGGGACGACAATCCGACACTACCAGTAAGAAACTATTGGAATTTGAATTTGACCCACTTCCCGGTCTTCGATTAAGATGTTTTTTTTTGTCTCGTCACAAGATCTTCCTTCATCATCAGCCTATCGCAGTCCACTGTTGGACATAGGCCTCTCCAAGTGCACGCCACTGAGATCGATTTTCGGCTTCTCGCATCCAGCTCCTGCCAGCCGCCTTGCGCAAGTCATCACTCCACCGTGCCTGAGGACGTCCTACACTACGTTTGCCGAGGCGTGGTCTCCACTCTAGAACTCGTTTACCTCGTCAATATCGACAGCACAGGAATGGCCGACGCTGGTGAGCAGCGTGACGGCGTGCGGGCGCGGCGGCGCGAGCGGCGCGGCGTACAGGTGTCGCTCCAGCGGCGTCTCGCGCAGACCCACGAAGTACACCAGCTGCCGACCCACGTCTACCTGCACAGAATGTCATGTAGAGACATTTGCACCACTACATCATCATCAGGCTTTTAACGAGAGGCAGTCAAGCGGTATTGAGAAAAATCTGGCACCATAAGAAAAACAATGCACAAGCATGTGCTCGATGCACGACACTCAGTACCGACAGCACCGATAACGCTGGTAAAAGCTCGTCGATGCACATGCATGTGTGAAATTTTTACGAACCGTTAATAGGTAGCTTCACAACTGTTTACAAGAGAATATATCTAACTGTGGTTTTAAAACGCCTGACCCGATTTGAAAAATTATTTGGTTGGAGAGCTACTCTTTCCCCGGGTAACATAAGCTATATTTTGTAGCGGACAGTAGTTTCCATTTCGGAGCACAGCAAGTAAAAAAAATCCATCTTAAAAGTTTAAAAAGGCGATTTTAAATTTTAACAAATATCGGGGTATCTTGTTGCCCGGGTAACTGGGTTGAGGAGATCAGATAGAGCAGTCGCTCCATGCGGCACACTGGTACTCAGCTACATCCGACTAGACTGGGAGCCAACACCAACATAGTTGGGAAAAGGCTCGAGAGATGACTAGCTAGAAGATGATGTTGGTTTCGGTTTCCATTGTAACCGCATGCAGCCGAGTACCAGTATAGTTGGGAAAAGGCTAGCCAGATGATATAAACTCACCCATATCTTTCTGGCCATTACTTCCCACTCGCCGGCCGTGATTGGCTCTTTGCTGATCATGTTCGGTCCTACGGCGTTACTCTCATCCTCCGTTATCATTTCTATGACGGCTGGAAGATAAAAAAGTCATTTAGAGATGGTAGACTTTTTCTACCATTTTCGACCAAATGGTAGAATTTTGAAAAAGCTACTTTTTAAAACTTTAGATCATAACTTTATATTGGTATTGCGAAAAATCGCCCATGTTTAGTGAAAATCTAAATCTACCATTTTCTACCAATCCAAAAATTTACTTAATCCTTCAATTGCTGCAACCGAATAACTCAAAATCACATCCTCAAATAAAACTACCACAAAACAAAAATTTCTACCATTTTCTACCAAAGTTTTCTCTTTTGTACTTACATCTATTCTGCGCAGTACTCTTCTGTATTAGAGCACAAGTGACTAAATACAAGTGTAAATGTCCGCTCTCTTCGCTCGCCCAAATAAAGTTCATTTCTAAGCCATTCGATGGTAGAAAATATAGAATATCGTGGACGTTGATCCAAGCGTCTGGAGCCGTTTCTGATACTAAGATCTGGATGTCTTGGATTGCCTGAAAAAATAATTAAAATACATTGCTTTTTTTTCTTACTCTCCTAATAGTCCTCAGTAGTACATAAAGGGAGCACATACGGAAGGGTAAGAAGGCTGTACATAGGGAAAGTACATAAAAGAGGAAAAAAGGGAGCGCATAGGGGTAGTACAGGATGTAGATAAAGGAGTATATAAAGTAGTAGGTACTCAAGTGGAGTACATAAGGAAGTAAATATTAGTAGGAAAACAAAAGCTTAGCTTAGCTAGAGTACAAAATTATCATCATCCTCTGAGCCTTTTCCCAATCATGTTGGGGTGTTATAGGCCACAGCAACACAGTTAACCGTAAACAATGAAAAACAACAATTATATCCCAGTTACTGATAGTCTCTGGTAACCTATCAAAAATAATTATCTGACAAAAACTAAACTTAACTTTTAATTTACAGGTTGGGTTGGCAATATCTGACAGACATTATAAGCAGTCCTTATATGGCGGATCGCAGTAACTATCGGTTAAATAACTGACACTATCGGTAATTCATCATTTCCCGAGCCTTTTCCCAACTTTGTTGGGGTCGACTTCCAGTCTAACTGGATGCAGCTGAGTACCAGTGTTCTATAAGCGACCGCCTATCTGACCTCCTCAACCCAGTTACCCGGGCAACCCGATACCCCTTGGATAGACTGGTGTCAGACTTACTGGCTTCTGACTACCCGTAACGACTGCCAAGGATGTTCAATGACAGCCGGGACCTACAGTTTGTGCCATCCGAAACACAGTCTAAGATATACTTAGAAAGTACATACAAACTTAGAAAAGTTGCATTGCTATTTGTCTGACCTGGAATCGAACTCGCATACTCACACTTTAGAGGTTGGTCTTTTATCTAATAGTCTTATAATATACATAAATTAAATAATATAACAGTTACCTGATCGCTTATCATCGGTTCATGCCGCACAGTAGGCGCATCATCTGTGTCATATCGGGACGGAGTACAGAACTGTGACAGCGGTATTAAGACCAGCTCCAATCGCTGTTGCTTACGGTCTAGGAGTTGCACCCAGACACTGGAAAATAAATAAAAAAAAGGTTAAAAACCTTTTTACAAACAAATATACCTTAAACTTTCTCCTAAGTTGAAAAAGACTACGGTGAAATCGGATCAGCCAAATGTGAGAAAATCGCGCACAAACATACATACAGGTATAACTGAGACATTACTTCTTTGAAATCAGTTAAATGCCAAATCGGACTCGCGGGTGAAGGGTTCCCTACCAATTTCTATTAAAGCTGTTTGCAGAGTTTTCACCCGCGTCCCGTGGGAACTACTGCCCGTACCGGGATAAAATATAGCCTATAGATGTTACTCGAGAAGATTGTAGCTTTCCAACAGTGAAAGATTTTTTCAAACAGTTCAGTAGTTTCAGAGTATTTAAACAAAAATATGTTTCCTATTTATTATATTTGGATAGTTAGATATATCAGTATAACAGGCTTTTTAGGGTTCCGTAGCCAAAATGGCAAAAACGGAACCCTTATAGTTTCGTCATGTCCGTCTGTCCGTCTGTCCGTCTGTCCGTCTGTCACAGCCGATTTACTCGGAAACTATAAGTACTACAGTGATGAAATTTGATGGGAATATGTGTTGTATGAACCGCTACAAAAATATGACACTAAATAGTAAAAAAAAGAATTGGGGGTGGGGCCCCCCATACATGTAACTGAGGGATGAAATTTTTTTTTTCGATGTACATACCCGTGTGGGGTATCAATGGAAAGGTCTTTTAAAATGATATAAAGTTTTCTAAAAAACATTTTTCTTAAAGTGAACGGTTTTTGAGATATCAGCTCTCAAAGTCGTAAAAAGTATGTCCCCCCCCCCTCTATTTTTATAACTACGGGGTATAAAATTCTAAAAAAAATAGAGGTGATGCATGCTAATTAACTCTTTCAACGATTTTTGGTTTGATCAAAGTATCTCTTATAGTTTTTGAGATAGGTTGATTTAACTGTAATTTACGGAACCCTTCGTGCACGAGTCCGACTCGCACTTGGCCGGTTTTTATCTCTGCCACAGGACGCGATAGAAACAGTGGACCTTAGATGAAACAAATATTTTTTCAGGTAGTAAAATAAAGACTACTCACTACTGTCCGCAAGGAGTCCAGCCGACCCTGGCCAGGTATTCGAACCAGGGGAAGGTCTCCTTCAGCGGCTGACGTAATTCATACCACCGGATATCTGTCACCTCCATGCAGCCATTTGTTGATTCACCAGCTGAAATAGGCGTAATGACAGGGTTAGTAAATATAATTTTTTTGTTAATTTATTTCTTTGTCTCTCCTACTATAGTAATATGTATGTATATTATGTTTATGTATTATATATCCTCCGAGCCTTTTCCCAACTATGTTGGGGTCGGCTTCCAGTCTAACCAAATTCAGCTGTGTACCAGCGCTTTACAAGGAGCGACTGCCTATCTGACCTCCTCAACCTAGATACCCGGGCAACCCAATACCCCTTGGTTAGACTGGTGTCAGATTTACTTGTAAAACACTGGTATTCAGCCGCACCCGGCTAAACTGGAAGCCGACCCCAACATAGTTGGGAAAAGGCTAGGCAGCTGATATAGCACCTCTTAGGCACAAGAGAATACACTCACAGTGTTCGGCAGCCCCTTCCTGATAATAGTCCAGCACTGTGGTGGGAGCCGCCTTCTGCAGTCTGAACGTGACCATCTTCAGCGAGGACTTGGCGTTGGGGGTACCGGCGCGAGGGAATCTGGGAATAAAACATTGTGTTAATGTAATTTTTTTTTAGTTCAAATAGGCCTATAAAAGCTTTTTCGAAACGTCAAACTAGTTCTCATGGAAAAGAACGGGCAAGAAACTCCATGGACACTCTTTTAAAAAGAAAATAAAATTAATTAGAATAGTTTTCTATCTATTCCTGACAGCGTTATACAATGCAAATTGAGATATCTACAGTTATTATTAAAAAGTTGAAGTTTCTTTGATTTCAAGAACTTTTTGAAAAATCATTTGAGTCATCATGATCCTCCGAGCCTTTACCAACTATGTTGGGGTCGGCTTCCAGTCTAAGAGCCCCCGCAGACCACAGACTTTTTATCGGCCGATAGTTTGGTCGGGCTCTTAATCAGTACGCAGATGTAAGCAAGTGCGCACACTATGGCGATTTGGTATCGGCCGATAAGAGCCCTCGCACATTACGGCCACCAGTCGCCGCCACTAAACGCGACCACCAGTAGTTCGGCTAGACCACTACACGCCGCCACCAGTGGCAGCCACTAGTGGCCGCATCAAGCCACCAGTGGCTGCCACTTGCGTCAGACACTAGCTGCAAGTATCTCGACAGAGGTAGACGTGTGTTGCCCAAGAATGGACGCACTCTTGATTTCGCTATTGTTGCTTATTATTCTAAAACGTAGAAAACGGCGCCGAATTCAGAACCATCGACGACCAATTCATCGGCGTCACTGGGTACATCCAATTCTGACATCACGCAATAAAAATGGACAGCACAAATTGCTGTTCGAAGAGTTAAAATGTTATCCAGATAAGTTCTTCAAGTATTTTAGAATGAGCGTGAACTCATTCAATGAATAACTTAGCGTTTTGCACGATGACCTCAAACATCAAGATACACGCATGAGAAAAAGCATCTCTCCAACAGAAAGGCTGGCTATAACTTTAAGGTAAGTATCATTCATTCGTATCATTTTGCTTCTATTAGTTTGCGACTCACGTGGATTCTAGAACGTAAAACAAACAATTAAAAAAGCCAAATTGAAATAGAAATTATTTATTAATGAGAATTGAAAAATCGCAAACTAAATCAAGTTACATATCGCAGATATACAGTTTTTATAACAAATACACATTTACTTTTACATAGTCAGTTGTCAAAAAGATGTTCATTTATATCATCTGACAAAACAGAATTCATAGTATTATCAGATGCAGATGGCGAGCTAACGGAAAAGTCATGCTCAAAATTTGATTGATATCCCATAGAAGGTGGACGCGAAGCCGATTGATATCCCAAAGCAGATGGACGCGGAGTCGGTTGATAACCCGAAGTAGATGGTTGCATAGTATGGTATGAGCGTGGTTCCTGAAATGATGATGTGAAATATCCATGTTGTTGATTCTGTGATGTTCGCATATACTGTTTATATTTTTTTAGTACCATCAATACATCGGTTTGAGCATCCAATTTAAATTCATTGGGTATTTGTTTAAAGTGCGGGACCAAGGACAAAGCAAAGTTATGGTCAGCGTCTTCTTCATGCTTGTTAGAATGACGAGATTGTAATTGTTCTGAAATACTAACAAGTATATCAGTTTCTGCTTGAATGTCTTCATTATTTGTCTTGTTCTTTTTTGGCCTTTTTCTCTCAGTCGCATCGTGTACCTCGTTCGGTAATGGGCTGGGATCACGTCGTGTGTCAGCCAAGTTTTTTAAAAAAGATAGTTGTTGATAATATATATACGGCTTGCGACTCGATGATGCAGATCCACTTTTAACGCTCATTTGTTTAGAGTGTTCTCTTTTGAAACAGTCACGAAGGCTTTTCCATTTTCGCTGCAACTGGGATGCTGAAACATAAAAATAACATAATCAAAGGTTTCTAATCTGTTCTTTTTGTTGCAGGTACCTTGCTACTGGTTGTTCATTTGGTGATTTTGAATTAGTATATCGATGTGGTGCGTCAACTGCGAGATTGATTGTAAAAGAAACATGTAAATTGATCTATGCATCACTTCAAGATATCTGCGTACCACAACCAACTGAAGAGATGTGGAGTAAAATAGCTAAGGGGTTTGAAGAATATGCTAACTTTCCAAATTGCTGTGGTGCAATTGATGGAAAACATATAAGGATTATTAAGCCTCAAGATAGCGGATCCTTATATTATAATTATAAACACTATTTTTCCATCGTACTTCTAGCTATCTGTGACGTGAATTATAAGTTCACATTTATTGATGTCGGCTCTTATGGGAAAGCTTCAGATTCGACTATCTACAAAGAATCGAAATTATTCAAAAAATTGGAAGACCAATCCCTGAATTTACCTGCACCAAAAGCAATTTCTAGTAGTTCTGGTCCTGTAAACTACTGTTTTGTTGGTGATGAAGCTTTTGGTCTTGCAGAACACATGTTGAGACCTTATTCAGGAAAACACTTGAATATTGAAAAAAGAATTTTCAACTATAGGCTTTCTCGAGCCAGGCGTCATATCGAGTGTGCCTTTGGGATATTAGTGAATAAGTGGAGAATACTACATCGACCATTGAATGTGTCAATAGATTTCGCCGAAGACATCGTGAAGGCCTGTTGTATACTACACAACTTTGTTCGTCAGAGAGATGGATTTAATTTCCATCATACATTGACTGTACCAGGACTTCACGATATCGATAACGCCCACGTGCAATCTCGTCGTATATTGAAAGATTATTTTATTAGCAACGAGGGAGCTGTACCTTGGCAAAATAATAAAATATAATAAATATATAATAATAATGTAAAATAAAATTGTCCAAAAACTTACCTGCTTTGTTTTTTTCCGCTACATTTTTTTCACTAAAATTTGGAATAAATTTTAGGCACAATTCCTCCCAAGCTTCAGTTTTCTTACCCCTGTCGCTATACAAATCTGACTTTAAATCCCAAATAGCGGGTCGCTCTTCGACATCGGAAATAAAAGCGTCTACATCAAAATGAGGAATCGGATCCGTGGACATCATGCACGTGCATTCAGTACGCAGCTTACAACAAGACTAGACCCGGGAGACGGGATTGGGGAGCGGCGCGCAGGGGTGGGAAGAAGCCGGCAACTGTGGCCGTGTATGCGCACGAGTCGAACGACAAAACGCAGCCACAAGTAGCGAGCGCGCTCGACTCTCGCAGCTTGTGGCTCGGACGCGGCCACTCAAGCGCTCAGTGTGCGCCGATTCTATATAAAATGTATGAAGAAACGCGTCCGCAGGTTGTGGCGGCCACTAGTGGCTGAAGCGTGGCCGCCACTAAGTGGCCAGTGTGCGGGGGCTCTAAACAAGTTTGATGGGCTTCCCGATTCAATTCAAACTAAACTGTCGGCAAACTATCGGCCGACCGTATAATCAGTATTGGCTCCCTACCACACGCGCACACATAACGATTTTTTAGTCGACCGACTAAGCCGATAGTTCAGTTCGCTCCGAGCTTTGACAGTGAATGGTCGGTCGCGCGTGTTTTGTAAAATGGCGTCGCCCAATTCTCAGTCACTTATTTCGGAATCTTCGATCGTAACTTTGATCGAGGAAGTCGAAAAACGCCCTGCACTTTAATAATCGAGTAATTTGGAATGCATAGTGTAAAATTTTCCATTTAATAATCTATCACTAAAGATATAATGCACCCAATACTCTCGGGCTCTCTTTTTAATTTTCCTTCTCTGGTGTATGAGAGCAATAATAACATTTCTATGCAATGTTTTATTAATTTTCATTGTGCGGTGCGACCACTCTTTTCACCAGTTGGTTAGAAACTAGCAAATAGTCGGCAGACTGTTGGATAGTTTGCGCACTCATCACCGACTAAACTGTTTAGTTGGCTCGGTGTGCGTACTAGCAGGCCAACCCGACTAAACTATAGGCCGATAAAAAGTCTGTGGTCTGCGGGGGCTCTAACCGGATGAAAAATCATTTGAGTATCAGCCCATTTATTGAGGAAGATTATTAGGGTACTTTCTAGCTTAGCGCGTAGAGTAGTTCCTACTGGATTTTTGGTCAAGTCCAAGAGGTTGCTTTCTTTGCACATTCTATGTAAATGTTTTTGATAAAACGATAAATGAAAGTTACATTATTTCAATATATTTTATATGAGAACAGCCGATGTGGCCGACAATTGGCTAGGACGCCATCATATAAAAGCATTTTGACCTAGTCAATACATGGTGAAGTATACCTGAACTCCTCAACTTCTCCGCTGGTGGTCTGCGATGATGGGAAGCTGTAGATCTTGACTTCGCTCTCGTCTACCTCCTCGTACACTATCCTGAACACATCATCTGAAATACATAATTACTTATATGCTTATATATATATATACAACTTAAAACTAATACAGTGCATCAAAAAATTGCTCCTCATCGCTGTCACTGGGTAATGTACCCAAAAGACTGGCAGCATTGCCACGTTGGATGGCAATGCTCAACCTCTGTGCGAAATAAAAGCCAGCCTTTGGGTTCCGGGAAGTGTCAACCAGGCGCTGGGAAATATCCCTGGCAAGAAGGTGCGCCCTCGGACCCCACGGCCCTAGAGTTTCAACCCCAAACGGCTCAAACATGTAATTGCCTATGAGGTTACTATATTTACTATATTTAAGTTGTATATATATATATATAAGTTTATTTTATTTTATTTTCAATTAATGTAAATATATTGTGAATAAATAAATTAGCTTATATGCTTCTGTAGTCTATATTAATAATAGATTAAAAAAAAAAAAATATTTTTTATTTTTGAATTTATTTAAAAATGTAAAAAATAAATAAATGAACTACCATAAAGAGAAAACATTTTTTTATCTGTTTGTACCCTGAAGGCACCGAAACTACCGAGCCAATTTGAAAAATCTTTTCACACGAGTAACATAGGCTATGTTTTATCGTAAAGCTGAATCGTAAAGCTGTATGTATATATAATATAATTATATTTTTTTTATTATTTGTATGTTAAATATGTATAAGTATGTGTATTTAGTATCCAATTTTGTTATTCTTTATTTGTCCTAGACCATGTCTTTTTAAGTAATTAATGCACCTGCCATGTTATCTCTGCATCACCCTAAGGTTGACTAGTGAGAATGCCTATGGCATTAAGTCCGCCTTTGTAATTTTAGGATTGCATAAAGTTAAATAAATAAATAAATAAATAAATAAATAAACAGTTTGTTTGAAGGCGCTACTATCTCAGGAACTACTAAACTGATTTGAAAAATTCTTTCAGTGCTATAGCTGCCATAGCCGGGGAAGGTTTTATTTAGGCTACTTTTTATCTGAGTGATCGGAACCTACGCCAGTTTCCGCTGGATGAAGTTAGTAATTATTGGACAAATACCATTAAAACAGCGGGATATTTTTGTTATATTTTGTCATTTAGATTTCATCAGACTTGCAAAGGTCTCGCGAACTGTATCATTATTTCGCAAGTCTAGAAATGGCCCAAATGATTTGTGGACGAAGGCTTCAGTACTGTATTATATAAAAAATCACATTCACTGTATTGGCCTTTAAAATATTTATATTATTAAAATTTTCAGTATCTGTTGTTATAGCGGCAACAATCTATAATTTAAAAATGAATCGCAAAATGTGTTGGTAAGCGCATAACTCAACAACGCCTGGGTCAATTTGGCTTATTCTTTTTTTGTTGTGTTTGTTATTGTCAGGAGAAGGTTCTTATGAAAAAAAAATAGGGTAAAGTAGAGAAGTCAGTTGACGGGAGCGAAGCCGCGGTAGTAATACATAAAAAAAATTCAACTAACTGTCGTGGTTCTTGAGATATAGCAATGGTGAGAAACGAACGGTCGACGAAGTCTTAGTAAAACCCTTAAATAGTCCTCACCTTCAGCTTGTGGTTGCCACCAGAAACCCGTGTATCTTGAAAACTCCTCCTGGGTAACGTAGCATGGCACTCCGGCCTGCCGGGGATCGTCTGCTAACCTGGATAAACAAAAATCCAAAAATGATAACCTACTTCTGGTATAAAATAAATTTTTGAAAAGTGTCCTTCGAATTTTTTCCCGGTTCTTCTCCATGAGACCAACTTTTTGGAATCCTGCAACTTATGTGACGTTTCAAGAGCTTGTAGAGGCCTATTTGAAATAAAAACTTTTGACATAGGAAAAAATGCAAATTGTCTTGCAAAAATTCCAACATTGATAATATTGGACATTACCATACAAGTTTTCTCTATCTAACAAGAATTATTGAGGAATTAGCAAAAATCTATCTTTAAAATAAATAACTCAATAAGAATCCTTTATTTGTAAACATAACCCCCGCACTCAGAGACATTTAAGAGGACGAATTGGAATTTTTGGCGCCAAGGATCTCAATTTTTCTCAGTAAATACAAAACGGATCAAAATACAACTTGGTTACCTGAAAGTTCATGATATAAGCCTTATTTTGTTAGACGTAGAAACATGATTAGGTAACTTTTATAACAGAGAAAAATATATCAAACATACCTCTTTTTAAAAAGAGATTCACATATTATGGGCAAACGGGACCGATTTAAGCCTCTTAACTTTTTAAGTAGTTGAGTATATACATACTCTTTAAAATTGTAGAAGGAATTTTTATCAAATTATCATTTCTAAATAATAAAATTACAAAACCATTCTGTCGCTTACGACTTAGTTATAAGCTAGCGCGCGTATTGTTATCCTCGCCCCGCTTAGACGCTCCGACCCCTTTTGGCGCCTTAGATGCGCGTGCCGGTTATGGAATTATTGTTGACCAATTCGTCGCCTTAATGATTACTTAAGTCATTCTCATAGAAATTCTGCACTAAGGAACGACTTAAGTAACCATTAAATGACTCTGAGTGTGTCCATAAGTCAGTTTACAGCAATGTGAGATGTTACAATAAGGCAGATCCTGCATACTTTGCCCAGAGGTGTACAAATATTAAACGAATTAGAAAGCGGTAAATAACAGTTTTTTGAAGGCTCTTTCCAATGTAAATTTTCATTAGTATAATTTCAATAACTTTCACACTTACCGATCAGGTTCATGACCCTTACAAGCGTATGTAAGTCTAGTAGGACGCCTCAACTGCCCCCCAGCGAGCCAGATATCACCCCTAGCCGCGTGAGCCACCAGGTCGGGGGCTCGGGGACACATCGCCGGGGTTAGGGGAGCTCCCCCACCCGTGTTGAGGGAACGGGGAACTAGGGGGGGTGACTGGAAATAAGGTTAATGTTTGTTAGTGTCTTTATTTAATAGTTTATGTGTGAAAAAATTGATACAAAGTATAGTTATCTGCACGGATATTGAGCTCTCGGCGGAAGAGTGGGGATCGCTTTGCGCACTGTACACATAAGGCAATAAACCAATAAATCACTTCTGCGCAGGTGAAGGTCAGGGCTCAATATCCTTGCCGATGATTATATATAGGCACAGCTAAAGTTAATGTTAAAGTAAATGTAAAGTTAAAGTTAATGTTGTAAAGTGTCTTCTTTAGGATTTTTTATTTGATTAAGAAATTAAGCTATAGTGCTTTGATTTTAAAATTAAGAGATTTTTTTTTTTTTTTTTTTTTTTTTTTTTAAATAATGTCGGGACACCTTTTCACACACGGTCAGTTAGCCCCATGGTAAGTTATTAATTAACTTGTGTTATGGGTGCTAACACAACTGATAAACTACACATAGCTACATATATACAAGACCACGGCCAACAAGCATGCTCATCACACAAATGTCGACCGAACCGGGAATCGAACCCGGGACCTCAGGTTCGGCAGTCCGGCATGGTGACCATTGCGCCATCGAGGTCGTCGTACTGATTTCATTCTGATACTTATGGTTTGTAATTATGTATATACGAGCTTCCGCCCGCGTAACTCTACGCGGTTATATCGCGTTTCCAAGAGAATTCTTCTAAAGTCCAGGATAAAAACTATCCTATGTTCTTTCTCGAGGTCAACTCTATCTCTGTATCAAATTGTATTAAAATCAGTTCAGTGGTTTAGACGTGAAACCGTAACAGACAGACAGAGTTACTTTCGCATTTATAATATTAGTAGGGATTCATCGCATACACATGGGCATATTTCTTTAACTTAAAAACAAAATACTTAAAGGAGTTTCTAGTAAAAAAAGTTCTAGTTCTTTATAAAAGTAATAATTAATGTAAATATATACATAAATACAAAATAAATAAAATAATAATATATATGTATTACATCTCTGATAGTATGATAATATCAATTTGTACACCAATATCAGTCTATTGATTGAACACTATTATATGACGACACAATTAAAAACTGCTTAGTAATGATACACTTGCAACATTGAAATTAAAATTTAGAATATATTAAGGTGTGAATACTAAAATAAAAAAAAAACTAAAATTTAGAATATATTAAGGTGTGAATACTAAAATAAAAAAAAAAACTAAGGCGTGAGGATAAATAATAAGTAGAATATACATTATCAGCTGCCTAGCCTTTTACCCAACTATGTTGGGGTCAGCTTCCAGTCTAACCGGATGCAGCTGAATACCAGCGTGCCATATGGAGCGTCTGCCTATCTGATTTCAACCCAGTTATAGTAAGTTCAACTCAGTCTTGCGCGCGGCCTTATGTGTGGGTAACCCTTGTACATATACAGTGACTTTGTGTGCGTGACAAGAGGTACAGTCGGGTACAAATACAGTTATTTAGGGGTTACGGCTGTTTAAAGAAAACAGTTATTACGTAATTTAATGTTTATTTATTTATAATGATTCTGAATCGCTCCTTGAAAAATCAAATGATGAATTTTGCATTTTTAGTCCACACTTTTATTTATTGTCCTCGTACCCCGTATTTAATTCATCTTAGATATTTCACCTCATTTATTTCTTAGGTACTGTCAATGTCAATTTGAAAAAACGTATGAGAAAATAATGAAAAACTGTAAAATGTAATAATAAAAAGCTTTGAATGTTGTTTCATTTTTTGAAACGCTACCTGACTCCTTAAACATTTTCTCCGTGAAGAACTAGACATTTTTGTAAACGACTGTACCCATAAGAAAAAGCGATAAGAACACGTCATGCTCGGACGACGTCACTGTCACACGAACGAAAGTTGTATATTTACAAGCCGACGCACACATAGGGCCGCGCGCAAATCTGAGTTGAACTATCTATACCCAAGTAACCCTTGTTAAGCTTGATTTGTAACTGGGTTAAGGAGGTCAGATATTCCACGTGGCACACCGGTACTCAGCTGCATCGGGTTAGACTGGAAGCCAATCAACATAGTTATGAAAAGGCTCGGCAAGTGATGGATTTTTGTTCCTCTCTCATGCTAAAACTGGTTGTTTTTTTTTTATGAAACTCAGCAGTAATATAACTTATAAGCTACTTTTCATCAGTAGTTACCTCAAACCACAAACAGAAGCTATATTATCATTTCACAAAAAAAAAAATACTTTTTATACTCCTTACCTGACTAAGTCCCTCATCAGCCACAAACAGCGAGGAAGCACATGGAAACATGATCCGTCCCGTGGCCTGATGCAGTTCATAGGAGGCTATGCCCCATGCAGCCACCCGCTGGCGTTCCCATAGAAGCTGTTCCTCTCGGGACCACTTGCCTGAGGTTACTCCGAGAGCCACGTTCGACTCTATTAGTGGTTTCCAGTCTAATCTGTAACATGAGTAGAAAATTGTGAACATGTATACTAATATTATTTAGAGATGGTTTGTTTGCAAGTCCTGATCAGGAAGGAATGGTCCAATTTGAAAAAAAAATCATCTGACACATATTTGTTGCCAATTTATCAAGGAAGGAGAAGAAATCATAATCTTTTTTCCAGGTGTGCGAAGATGTTCCAACGCATATATGTTAGAGGATCTATTTTCCCATTGCCAGTGGCACACTATATTTTTACTGTTAATTTTTTTTCTGTATAGGAAATATTTTAATTTATGTAGAATAAATTAATCACAGAACTATTACATCATTATGAAACAAAACATATGACTTTGGAAAATGGGTTACTTGCATTAGATAGTAGGATTCTGACTCAATATATTTTATCAGTGTTTATAAACACAATATCTATGTCATTACAAAATACTAGAGCACAAGACTAAGAAATAAAATTAAAAAGTATGTTTGTTGTTTTAGAAATAATTCAATCCTGATATTGTGACCATCTAGCCATAAATGAATAGATAAATTAAAAAAACCGTTGACATGGTAACAAAGGTTATTAAATATGTGAAGAAAAAACACAGAGCTTTGGCATATTTTGAAAATAACCAGTTTGAAGGCACAATCAATTTACAAACTGGTATTCAAACATCTTTGGTAATTGTTACAGGAATTGTCTTACATGGGTATAAGGATGCCTAGGTACTGGGCAGAGGTAAGGCAGATGGGCAGCCATTAAAAAACTGGTATACAGCACACAGTATTGGGAAAAAGCTCTGCACATGGTAATAGAAATCATAGGCTACATATTATCTTAGTATGGGAAATAACTCAAAATCAAAATATTTATTCACTCATTAGAGTATGTTCGGGTGAGGTATATATGTAAATTAATCTTACAAAGCCATATATGGACACCAAAAATAGTTTGTTCTTTCAGTTTAATAAAAAAAAAATCCTGAAAGAAAATCAAAAAATTAGCGTCCATATATGGCTTTGTATGTGGTAATGGGTTAAGATGTGGTTGATACTGGGTATCACCGGGTTAAACCAGGGAAAATAGGTATTACATAACAAAAAACAGACAAAGACAGGTTATCAAGTAATATATATTATGAAATAACTAATTAACTTAAATACCTTTGTGATAATACACAGATAAGTATTGACGGAGAAAGTTTAATGTTTTTGTAAACATTCTGTTATTTATAACTATTCGGTAATTATTATTAAAGTGCGAGATTAGAATGCCCCTTTGTCTATTATTTGAATACATGTAGGTTGAAATCAGTTTGTATTTGTTGTATATGCCTTTTATTGAGTTATTGTTTCATCTGTGGCCAGCTATTTAATTACTATTATTATAAATGAAACAGTAACCATCTGCTGTCAGGTTTTCAGCTGCATCCAGTTATACTGGAAGCCGACCCCAACATAGTTGGGAAAAGGCTAGGCAGATGATGAACCATTGCCTGAATTCATGCCGTAAGTGACTGAGCTATATAAGGTCTTTATTAATTAGTATTTACATATTTTTGTATGCTGACATATTCGTACAATTCTCATTTATGTTAGTGTAATTGTTTTAACATTCTCTATATACATATTTTTGGACGAAAAACAGCCTTGTTGTCACCTTTCCTTCAATTTCAATGCTATTATAAAACCTGTATTTATTAATTGTGCAACAGTCACATAATTAATTTATTTATTCACACACAATACTGAGGAAACAAAGGAATTTTAAATATGAAACAAAAGCAACAATTTTCTCACAGAAAAAAGCTAATAACTACTATAAACTTAATGTTCTTGGATCTTTATTTTTTTTTAAACTAAGGCAATTGAAAACAACAAGGATGATGAGATGACAAAAATAACGTACCTTGAGTTATTTGGCTGTTGTGAAGGCAAAACATCAGTATACAGCAAGGTGATCTCCCAACCATTCTGTGGGTTCCTCAAAAAATATATCCTGGTCTTCCCATTGCCTAATTTACGAAAACTTATAGCAATCGGGACCATAGTCGATAGGCATGATAGTTCCTTTCTTAAATCGTGTACGGCCTGTCTTACTTCAGCCCAGGAGTATCGTTTCGAAGGAGGTCGGACATACTCCACGGCCGCAGCCCCGTCTCCAGCCCCTCTCACCTCCATAATATCAGTTTCCATCAATTTTTACCGTAAAGAAAATCAATTCTCTTCCCTCGATAAACTTTTATTCATGATGTAACAAAGAACAACAGATATGTGCACTCAGACACGTAATTCGTCTAGTTAAATGAATATTTAAATGGCGATCTCATTATAATATTGAAATTACGTTGATTTGATTTTTGTTTCACTAAAAATAGGGCCAACACACTCGTTTTTGACTTTTAGTTGTCTTGCCAAATGGTCGCTGACCGATCGCGGTTCTACCACCGGTTTCGTATAGTCGAACTCACTCGCCAACACGTACACTTCATAACTTTCTCGAACTTATTAGATAACAAATATAGCCCGTCTCTTTCGTAATCGGTTGGATAGACAGAGAAAAAAGGCAGCCTTTCTACTCGATATCAATTTTAGTGAAATTTCGGTGAGTTTTGCGTGAGTACGTAATTAAATTTCGTTCGGATACTCCCTGCATTGAATTTATCTCGAATTTATTTCGGAACAGAAATGGAAGAATTTTATGAAATCTATAAAAGTACAAATTATTTACACCTCAGCGGTTCGTTTCATTAGGTAATATTGTGCATTCTTACAACACTATTCCCTCAGAAATGTTGGCAAAGTGAAAATGCTTAAAAATAACTTACTAGATGTGTATCCGAATTTATTTTTCAGTTCTACCAACATGCCAAAAACTACCTAGTTTCGTTCGGAAATCGTAAAATATTTTTCCTCATTGAAAATTAACATAACTGTTTGTAATTATTTAAATACAGTTCAATTATAGTACCGTCTAAATTAATATGAAATACTTGAAAAATAAACATTTAAGTGTAGCTTGTAAATAAAAATTAATATAAACAGGATATGACAACAGTTTTTGGATTACTGCAGTTCCGGCAACAATTGCCCGCCGAACTGTCAAACGGAAACATGTCGCTGTAGCCGTCGACGCGATACGAACCCTTGTTTTCTTTACAATTTTGCACTCGCAAAAATGTCGCAAGTGATGAATTTGGTGCGGACTTGTGGTTTACTAATATACTTATTTTTTAATGTGCACGCCTCCAACAATAGTGTGTCTGAACCACGGATAATATCGTTGAAATTGGACAACAAAAAATGTGATACTGTAAATTGTAAATATTTACTAAATATCAAGGGTGGTGAATTTCTCGGGCATTTTTCGTGGAGATTAACCCCAGTGGAAGGTTCAAGGGGTGGTGAATGTGACGTCATATACCCCAATTACGAGTTAAAAGAGGTTTTTACCACGCAGTGGCTAACACAATTAGAAATTATTTTGCCTGTGTCGAATACTAAATTGTATTTTTGTGTGTACGAAAATCATGTGAAAAACAGTCCGTTTGGAGGAAAATGGGTGCACCAGGGCGCTGAATTCTACTTGGATGTGAAAAGCGATAATTCGTGAGTTTTAATTTAGAAATATATATTCGATTTTCGTTTTTTGCGATGTTAGCAAAAAGGGTTTATTTTTACTGCCTGCTATTGAATTTGAAAATAAATTGACTTCATGAAATGCAGGTTTAACTTGGTGTTTGCATATTTTTAGTCTTTATTTTTATCTTTTTAGTGTTTTAATATAGGTACTAAAACCAGTGGGCTTCTTTATATTATTAAATAATCAGTACTTATAAAGACATTTGGTTGGACTATAAGAAACCGGATGATAGCAAAATGGGGCAAAACAGATAGTCCAAAAAAATCTCTATATCTTTATAGCATGTATGACTGTCCTCTACTAAATAAGAACCTAAGTAAAACAATAACAGATTTTTTAAGACATTGTATCTTGAACTTTTTCATACAAAATTGCTACAGATGTTGAATTTTAGGACACATGCACATTGCATTTGTATTGCTCTTCGGTGGCTAGTAGTGGCTGAGTCACACAAAAACATGTACTTATATCCACACTAGTTTGAGTCACCCACTTTGTGGAAAAAGAAGACATGTTTACCTAGAACACAATTTAATTTATTTATTTAATCGGACAACTAAAAGATCCATAGTATTAGTAACAATATATTTTACCTAATGTTAGTATACACATTACCATAATTTAAAAATAAGTTGTATTTTGCATATTTAATTACTAGGTCATAATCGCCTTTAAATGCCCCCTTTAAATAAAGGGAGAATACACTTTCTCTACTACAGCATATAAATATTGGACCTAATATTAATAAATAAAAATAGAATTAAACTAGCCAGGTGCTCTGTATTTATTTATTTATTTTATTTATTTATTTATTCTTAGAGAAGGCTTATGGACTAATCACAATATTATAAGTAACATATTATAAAACTATAAATTGCCAACAACAAGCCTCCACAGATAATTCCAACCTATCTATATTTACAACTTTAACATAGTGTTTACAGAACAGAACATTTTTTAACATAATGTTACAGTCTTTATACCCTAGATACCTTCAGTTTGAGTACAATTGCTAGCCAGTTACATTATTTATAATTTTAGTTAAAATCATTCGCAAAAGAACAGTTTTGCCAAACGTCGCCTTACTACGTTAGACTTTGTGCAAAAAAGGTCTATGTCGAGATCCCGCGGTAGTGAATTAAACTACGTGCACTACGTGAGAAGAACGCGTTACGTCTATACTTCGTGGAGGCAAAAGGTACGTGAAGCAGCGGTCGCTGTCGGAAACCAATGTGATTGGTACGCTGTTGTACTTTTCCTAGTAGTTCAGGACAGTCGACCGCTCCATTCGCGATATTTATCAAGAAACATACGTCATTGATTTCACGTCTTTTTTCCAGGGGTAAAAAGTGGTACCTCTTACAACGATGAACATAATCATCCGACCATTGCTGTGCCTTGTAATCTAAATATCTTAGAAATTTACGCTGAACCCCTTCAATGCATGTCTTATATATATTGCATATTGTGGGTTCCAAACCTGGGACGCATACTCCAAGTGACTGCGTACGAATGAGCAGTATAATATCTTAAGCAGTAAATAATCACCTTTATTTTGATCAGTTATGTCTAGCCTACTTTGTAAAGATGGTCAGTCACACTGTTGTAACACAATAGTGATAATTAACACGAATTATTAATATAATTAAACTTTATTTAGCACTAGCTGTTCCCTGCGGTTTCACCCATGTTCTGAAGGAACTACTATCCGTATCTGGACAAAATATAGCCTATGTTACTTGGGAACAGCTGTAACTTCTCTACAGTGAAATCTGAAATCGGTCCAGTAATTTCAGAGCCTTTAGGGTACAACAATAAAAGAATGATTTCTTTTTAGGAAATTATAAGTGTAGCCGCAAATTTATTTATTGGACACATGATTAAACTTCTAATTTTATAACTAAACAACGGGGAAATGACATAGCCTCTAATAAACTAATTCGTCTTTTTTACAACGCCAACTAAATATTCTATAGAAAGCTTCAAGTAAAGATCATCAATTATTGTGACTTGTCCTTCTTATTTATACATTGTCATCTAATTTACTAACTCAGCCTCGTTTTTAGTATATTGCCATTTATAACCTTCAATTAAAAAACATTGTATTAAAAATTGAAGTTGGTGACGAAAACGAATCGCTGCAAAACCGACTCCACGTAGTCTTGTCTGCCCTACCCCTAGAGTGCAATTCAAAACCGCGTAGGCGCGGAGGGGCGAGGCGGCCTGCGAGCTGAGGCGCAGGTAGTTTCAGAGCTCGCCGACGCGGCTGAGGCGCAAGCCGAAGCTGCGGTGGTGAGCGTGAAAACCATCTGCGACGATAAGCTCGCATGGGACCACCGGAGCCCCGCAGCACCGGAGCCCAGCAGCACCGGAGCCGTGACAGAAGCGATGCTTGCTGCATGTTGCTTGCTTACATTTTAAACGTACTGAGTTAAAAAATTAGAAGCTAATTAAATATATTTTATGATGTCATTTAATAGTATTTTAGAAGTTTACTGTTAGAATGCATGCTACAAAGGATGATGGGTAAAATTGGCCGGTATATCCAATAAAAACCATTTGCATATCAAATGATAGCTTAGACCCTAAGCTTCATTTTTTGTTATGGGCACAACCTTGTAAACCACCGGAGAACGAAGATATGACACTTGATAGCATAGGACAGCCCATGGCTTTGAACCACTTCAGTGCGTATGGGAGGGATGTTTAAGTGCATTATTATTGTCAATCATTGTCAGAACGAGTCACAGAAGGTGTCTGTGCCCATATTTTCCAAGTTTATTGAAAAAAAAAAGATTATTTAGCAGGTAGTATTTACAACTTATGGTGTACGTATTTCGCCGTTCTGGTAAGTCTAACCGACATAACCAATGAAAATCAATTGCATATCAAATGATAGCTTATACCCTAAGCTTCATTTTTTGTTATGGGCACAACCTTGTAAACCACCGGAGAACGAAGATATGACACTTGATAGCATAGGACAGCCTAAGAACTTGAACCACTTCATTCTGTATGGGAGCGATGTTTAAGTGCATTATATTATTGTCCATATTAGTCAGAACATATCACACAAGGTGTCTGTGCCCATATTTTCCGAGTTTATTGAAAAAAAAAAGATTATTTAGCAGGTAGTACTTACAACGTATGGTTTACGTATTCCACCGTTCCGGCGAGTCTAACCCTTATATCCAATAAAAACCATTCGCATATCAAATGATAGCTTATACCCTAAGCTTCATTTTTTGTTATGGGCACAACCTTGTTAACCACCGGAGAACGAAGATATGACACTTGATAGCATAGGACAGCCCATGGCCTTGAACCACTTCATTTTGTATGGGAGGGCTGTTAAGTGCTTTATATTATTGTCAATATCAGTCAAAAAAGTATAAAAAAAGAAAACAGTTGGTGTAACTATTCCGCTGTTCCAGTGACTTTAACCGGCATAGCCAATAATATCCATTTGCACATGAAATGATAGCTTATACCCTAAAATTCAATTTTTGTTATGGGTGGAACATTGTTAACCACTGGGGAAAAAAGATATCAGTCCTGTAAGCCTACGACTGCCTAGTGAATTAAACTACATTGGCAGGGATATAAGGAAAACCTATCTTTTTATTACAAATAACGTAGCTTTTCCACCACTGAAAGATTTTTCAAATCAGTTCAGTCAAGTTCAGAGCCCATTTAATGCAAATACTTGTCGTGAGTACTTGCACAGACATCATCTAATGGCCAGGATAATATATCTTGCTTTGAAATATAATCCTGTGGAATTAGAGATGTGCTGGCATCAATCTATCATCATCAATGACTGTCGACTGTCCTGGCTAACAAGCCTGATGTGCCATATGATGAGAACTCTGTGAAATCTGACAAACAACTTAAATAACTTTATTCTACTGATTAAACCGGACTTGACCACCCGTTTGGTTACTATTTGTGCATCACTACATAGTATAAGACAAAGTCGCTTTTTCAGTCCTTTTATCCCTACGTCCCTATGAAAGCTTAACTCTTCCAAACTACGCAACAGATTTTGATGCAGTTTTTTAATATATTATTCTATTCAAAGATAGAGTGATTGAAGAGGAAGGTTTGTATGTGTAATAACATTCGTTAAATAGTGAGTAAATACTGTTTTCCCGTGCGAAGCTGGGGTGGGTCGCTACTTTTGTAATAATTCGACAACCCAGGGCCGACTATCCTGGTGCCGCAGAACGAGGATATGTTATCTCCAATAATGGAAATAGTATACGGTGGTAGAAGTAAAAGTTTTTATGTTTTGTTTTGCTATTAAAACAATTATGCCTAGTTAAGACCGATTTTAATTGATAGTCTACCCTAGGCTTATTTAAATAAGTGATGAGTTGACGAAAATACATCATACAATGATTTTTCCTACTATGGATCTTATTTTAACATAAAAAAAACGGTGCAAAAAGTATAAATCTTTTGTGCCCGACTGTACTTATTTCCGGTAGATTCTTGACATGAACTGTTTTATTTCAGTAACTGTAGGGTATAAGCAATAATCTAATATACATTAGAACTTTATTGGTTATCAGGCCAGGGTTCATACAAAATTGCCCATCATCCTTTAGATCCTAAAAAATAACCATCATGCTGAGTTGTATTTAGAGTGGTTTACTTAGAAGATAACTAGTGGCTAAGATAGTATTATTTAGATGCTCGTTAATTGTGGCTGACTTAGCAATTTAGAAGGCAACATACATTTTTGGGGGCGAATAATGATATTAAAAAGAAGCCTGTTTAATTAGCACCCTTTCTTTTTATTCATAATGAGAGCTAAGTAAGAGCAAGGGTCAATTATATGGTTAAGCAATACTCGGGGCGGTACATCCATGGATGGGTGTCAATCTATTCTAGTCAGTTTTTATTAGACTAAATAAATTTTAAAATTATAGTATCGATTTTTTGGTGCATTCGGCTCCGATAGATGGACATTCACCATTAAGGTACGTTTTGAATGCTATCGCTATGCGGCATAATGAAGATAATTGATATCCAAGGGCGACTGCACGTACTGCTGTCTCTTCGATCCAAAACGGTCCCATGTAGATACATAGAAACCAGTAGTGCAGCTGCGGCCGACTTCATGCAGTCGCGGCAGGTGCGGTCGGCAGTCTCAGTCGGCAGTTGGCATTCAAAACGTAACTTCAGTTAGAATGAAAAAAAAAAAAACAAATGACAAGCAAAAAAGAACCGCCAAAGAAACAGTAATTTCTAAAATATTTATTTATTTAGTTTATTTAGTTTAGTTATCAAAAACACAGCTAATTTAATCTTTACAGGCACTTAGCCTAATACGACAAAATTAGTTACATTATATAAAATTTAAAAATTCAAAATTACATTATACATACGAAACTAAATATAATATCACAAAAATAATACCACTACTAAAGTTTTAAATACTATATAACAATACTATAGGTGGCCCTTGTGAACTCATTCAGCGAACAAGTAAACAAATCGACTCTACTCGACACTGCGTTGAGCGTGCGCAAGGCGCGCGTCAGTGGCGCTCGCTGCAGCAGGTTCAAGGTTTCAGTTATTTACAAAAGCAAACGTTTTACTCGGTTTGTTTGCCTTTTGTTTGCTGAAAGAAACCTTAAAATTGTGAACTTTTTGCTTCTATTGTCAGATGTTAAACGTTTCTTAAAAAAAGTTACGTAACCTTGTTTTGTAAACTAGCCTAGGTTTTTGGAGTGCACTGTGCTGCGAATAACCGTCTAAGGCCATCTACATCGCAGTGGGGCCCATCAGGGCCAAGGCCTACCGGGGCTGCGGGATTGTTCGCGCGAGTTACCGCCGCCCTGGTACATAAAAGGCCCACGACGGAACACGACGGTTTTTAGTCAGTAAGTCTGACACTCCCTCACCGCCACCTCTTCTTATCCACAAAATAGTATCCCTGAGCGGAAAAAATCTATTGGTTGCTTAAATACTTCTCCGCTCTACTTAGGTAGAGTCAGAGCTATATCCGAAAAAAATCAGGTCAGACCAGTCTGTCGTTACTTCGAAATGTCGAAATTGAACCTTTTTTGCGTGAACACATGCTAGATGTGGACTCGAGCCGACGCGTACATATATTGGTGGATTCTCGCTATTATCAAGCAGTAAAATAGTCATCATCTCCCGAGCCTTTTCCCAACTATGTTGGGGTCGGCTTCCAGTCTAACCGGATGTAGCTGAGTACCAGTGTTCCACATGGAGCGACTGCTTATCTGACCTCCTCAACCCAGGTACCCGGGCAACCTAGTAACCCTAAGTAAAACTGTTTGTCAGACTTACTGGCTTCTGACTACCCGTAACGACTGCCAAGTTCAGGACCTACAGTTTATCGTGCCTTCCGAAACATGCAGTAATATAGTGCCATTGTATAATATCTAGATTCTCTTGTAGTCGACGACATTTAGGCAAAGTTCAAAGACCAGAGGGGACTCCATAATATTTGGCAAACACCATAGCTTCTCAATTAACATAGTTTTTATGATATTGTCTGGCAGTGAGGACGATGAACTGTCCTGGTATCACAGAAAAAATGTTGAGGACTTTGTCTGTCTGTTCGTTAGTGAAAATTCAAACGCCATGGAACCTTTTTCTAATGTACTAATATTATTAAAAATTACAGTTTCTTTGTTTGAACGCGATAATCTCAGGAACCACTCTGTACCGATTTGAATCGATTTAAGTGTTATGTAGCTGATTAATTGAGGAATGATTCTTATAAAAATTCATGTGCTAGCATTATAATTAATCTTAATAATGGCATGCCAAATAAAGGCAGAATACAACATGAAGTTTTAACCACAATTAAATCTCGCACCCCCTGTGCTCTACGCAAAAAAACGTTTCTTTCTTTCCAACTCGAGTAAAGTCGCAGGAAACAGCAACTATACCGACATCCGACATAATCTGACTTACCAAGGGGGTGAACTTTACCTCCCTCAACCCCCCCCCGTGACCTTTATATCACGCATAAGTGCGACCCGGATATTTTAGTCTAGTTGACAAACTATGGCCTACAAGGTTATTACGTAACTGACTAAGCCTAGAACTAGCATTGCGAAAATAATGAGAAAAGGTTGTGTTCCGAGCCGGAATATAGGATGGCAAAAACTGTGTAATACTTTAAATATTGCAATTATCTGCAGGTCCACCGTTGGAGTCACTTTCCACTGTAATTGGATGCAGCTGAGTATTAGTGAACCACATGGAGCGACTGCTTGTCTAACCTCCTTAACTCAGATATCTCTATATCATTATCTGATACCCCTAGCGACTGGATGTCAGATTTTCTGGCTTCTATACCCGTAACGACTGCCGAAGATATTCAAATGACAGCCGGCGGACCCACCAATTTTTTTTATTTTGTTTGATAGGAATAACATAGCAAAAGTCGTGGTGGCCTAGTGGGTAAAGGACCAATCTCTCAAGTATGAGGGCGCGGGTTCGTTCCCAGGTCAGGCAAGTACCAATGCAACTTTTCTAAGTCTGTATGTACTTTCTAAGTATATCTTAGACACCATTGGCTGTGTTTCGGATGGCACGTTAAACTGTAGGTCCCGGCTGTCATTGAACATCCTTGGCAGTCGTTACGGGTAGTCAGAAGCCAGTAAGTCTGACACCAGTCTAACCAAGGGGTATCGGGTTGCCCGGGTAACTGGGTTGAGGAGGTCAGATAGGCAGTCGCTTCTTGTAAAGCACTGGTACTCAGCTGAATCCGGTTAGACTGGAAGCCGACCCCAACATGATTGGGAAAAAGGCTCGGAGGATGATGATGAGGAATAACATAGCAGTATATTACAAAGTAGGCACCCAATATAGAGCTTATAATATAAGTAATCATTAAACGTGCCTTCCGAGACCTAAAAAACTCGTTAGTCATGTCAAGATGGTCACCTATCTACGGAGCATTTCACGTCAGAGGCCGTCAGATGGATTTGAGAAAATTCTGACACAAGGACTTGTTAGGTGATTAAACCTGCAGCTCACTCGATAAGAAGATCTACGGACCGCGCCAAGCTTTGCTTAACCCAGTAACCAATCATCTCCCAAACCTATTCCAAGCTATGTTGGGGTCGGCTTCCAGTCCTACCTGATGTAGCTGAGTACCGGTGTGCCACAAGGAGCGACTGTCCTACCTGACCTCCTCAACCCAGTTACCCGGGCAACCCAACACCCCTTCTTTAACCCTGGAACTAAGCTACAAAGAAGTACACAAAAGACCCGACACTAATTTCCGTGACAAACCTAAACAGCTGACAGACAAACAAACAAACGACACGTGAATGCACTCCACAAATACACAACAGCACATGTGTTGTGTCAGACACATGTGTGTCATGTGTTGTGTGTCACTAACACGTGCCCTTTCATAAGCAATATTGGCGATATGCCAGTCCTATGATTGGAGTAGAATTTGGTCATTAGGGAACGGACGTTGACGGTTAAAATTGTTGTTAAAAAGTACCTAGAAAAATCGCCCAAGTTCCAGTCAGTCAGAACGAGCAAAAAATATATTTTCCGCATATGGATAAACAGTCGCTCCTTGTAAAGCACAGGTACTCAGCTGAATCCAGTTAGACTGGAAGCCGACCCCAACATAGTTGGGAAAAGGCTCAGAGGATGAGGATGATGGATGGATAAACAGTAGCCTATGTGTTATTCTGTCACTGTCAAGTTTTATACGCATCCATTTAGTGCATTTTGCGTGAAACAGAAAATACTTAATAGTTAAGATTCTAAAGCTGAAGAGTTTGTTTCATTGCACGTACTAATCTCAGGAACCTGTAGACCGATTAAAAAAAATCTGTATCAGATAGCCCTGTATCGTGGTAGCCTATACCTAAGATTTTTATCCGGTTGCACAGTGTAGTTCCCACTGAAAACGGGGGAAACCGCTGTTAGAAGCTAGTATTGAATAACCGAATTTAGTTGAAGTACAAAATTAAGCTTTCAATACGCAATCAAACCACTATTTTATGAATATGGATTCCGAAGGTCAAAACCATTTGCGTCAGCAGAAAAATAAGATTGGAAAACTATAAAGAGTGTTTCAGAAACTTTTTATTACCGTCTTGTTTTGTTAGATAATTCAGATGGAGTCGTAAATGTATATTCAGTGGCTTCGATTCGCTTTTGTTTCATCATCCATCATCATCTCGGTCATAGGTCCTCTGCTGAACATAGGGCTTCCAAATGATTTCTAAAAAGACCGATTGGGTTCGGCCTGGGGCCCGATTCTCCTAATTTTACTTAAGCAACATACGATTCATATTCGACTGCGATCCAATCACGACTCGAAACGATTGAAGCGTATATGGCATTCCGCAATTTTTTCTTTGAAATAAACGTTTTTATCCTTTTCTTATTGTTATTCAAAATTATTGATTATTGATATTCAATAATAAATCATTTTGTCTGCAAATGATTTACGATTGCAATATGATTGTAGAGCAAACTGCCGCATAGACCAAAATCACCAACGAAAGTCGTTGGAATACGATTGGTATTATATTAGTTGCAGAATGCCCGATATGGTTAAAACTACTATTGCGATCATATTGCGATTCGATTTCTATTCAATTTTGACATTATTAACTTAGGAGAATCGGGCCCCTGCTCGTTTAAATATTCATAAACCCCTGTACCTACTGGTGAAAACCACATGAAAATTCGTTTCGTAGTTTTTGAGTCAATCGCTATAAGATGGCGGAAAGTAAGCAATATCCTCATTAAAGTGGTGGCTGTAAGACTAGTATCATATATCCATCTCCAGATGGTTTTAACAGCTCCATTCAACGTATAAATCATTTGACTCTGTCATCATCATCCTCCTGCCCTTATCCCAACTATTATTTGGGGTCGGCACAGCATGTTTTCTTCTTCCATACTCTTCTATTTGACGTCATCTCACAAGTAACTTTCTTTCTAGTCATGTTGACTTTCACACAATCCATCCATCGCCTCTTTTGTCGGTCCCTTCCACTATATCTAGCCAGACATCATGCTCATTTCCTTCCCTACAACAAGATCCCTATTCCTCCCCATCACATGCCTTTTCTGTTCTACACAAGCCGTTTCGTTCACAAGAGTCAACTGAAAAAATACTTTCAATTTCAACCACTGAAACCAAACCAAGCCATTCAGACTAGCTATTCGAATC
The DNA here is from genome assembly GCF_022581195.2 of Helicoverpa zea. Taxonomy (NCBI): domain Eukaryota; kingdom Metazoa; phylum Arthropoda; class Insecta; order Lepidoptera; family Noctuidae; genus Helicoverpa; species Helicoverpa zea. The sequence goes on along the minus strand of NC_061480.1, from coordinate 4,547,819 downwards.
ATTCATAGCGTTTCATAATGAAGACTGCATATTTCAGTCTGAAATTTTAATTGTGTAAGCGCACGAAATAGGCGTAGAATACGGTTTTCACTCGGCTGGTGAGTTGGAAAGTAAATCTTGCTAGGGTACATGGCCATTAAATTGTAACATTAGATACTCATTCCAGTACGTTAAACTGTAGGTCCCGGCTGTCATTAAACATCTTTGGCAGTCGTTACGGGTAGTCAGAAGTCAGTCAGTCTGACACCAGTCTAACCAAAGGGTATCGAGTTGCCCGGGTAACTGGGTTGAGGAGGTCAGATAGGCATCTGGTTAGACTGGAAGCCGACCCCAACATAGTTGGGAAAAGGCTCCTGAGATTATAATTCATTCCGGTTTTCGTCAAATAACTTTGGCCCTCTGAAATAAGCCATTTAAAACTTAGGATATGTGGTTTTGTCTGTTCGTACATTTTGACCATTGTGAAGTCAGTGTAAATTAGCAAATTCGGATGGTTAGGAATCAGGGATGATTACATGCATGTGTGGGACGGACGGTTATGAAGAAGTTATTAGTTGAATTTTAAAGACCAGTTGTCAGACTTACTGGCTTATGACTCTTAATGACCACCAAAGATGTTCAAATAACAGGCGGGACCCACCAATTTATCGTGCCTTCTGAAACACGAAGGATCTATTTAAGACAAGATGGTGACCCATCCACGGTCTGCTTCAACCTTTTGATCAATCGACCCTTTCGGCTGTTAGTAAGTATAAATTGGCAAGCATATGTTTATTTACTATACAACAATATAAATAGACTATCGTCGTGTCCATGGAGAACAAAATAACTACCGAAGGTGCCATAACGAAAAATCTAAGAAAGTGGCGCGCCAAAATGCGGGTGAGAGGGGGACGAGGAACGTTACTGTTTTCGCCGTTACACACATTCTTTGGACCCTAGAATTTTTTGTTATGCCTAAAATCGTTGACAGATGTCTCAAAGAACCCTAATTCCTCGTTAGTTCACTTGTATGGCGAATTTGGCATAGAAGAAGGCGCCTGACCTACCTGCATTGTGGCGTCTCCGCTTATGTTTCCTTACCTCGTGGTCGTGTCGCACACCAGTGTGTCGTACCTACGCTCACGTCACGCGATGTTCACGTCATAGTGAATGAGAAACGTATTTTTAAAGCCATTAGCAGATTAAGGTAACATAGCCATTGATATTCTGACGTATGTTCTAACATCTCGAACTTGATGCTCAAGATCGGAAGGGCTTTTGCAAGCCTTATGTCCTTAATGAGGAATGATGAAATGTCATCATCATGTTCTACAGTTATTTTGGTATTGGTCATTTGAACATCTTTCTTTCGTAGTCAGAAGACAAAAAGGCTGACAACCAGTCTATGTGAGAGTGGTTTATCAGGTCAGTGTAAATCACTGGTACTCAGCTGCTAGAGGTTAGACTGGAAGCCGAGCCCAACATAGTTAGAACAACACTATACAGATGATGATCACTACAAACAAAAAAAACCTTTTTATATGATAGATACCTACTAATTCAAGAAATGTAGGTATGTATTATTTACTAAATAAACAAAGTACCAAGCCTAGGCATTTGGCAGTACTCCAAGTCACCCGGAATCTGAACAATGGTCTAGTGAGCTATATTGAAAGCTAGACATGTAGACGCCTCGAGTTCATTCAGCGGTTCAATGGCTGTCTGACTGTCTATGACAAACAAACTTTGGTATTTCGAACCTTTGCATAAATAACTGTTTCCCCGTGGTTTCGACTTCGAGAACTTCATTCCGGACCCGGATAAAATACGGCTTTAAAAAATATGTTATTCGGGAGTAGTGTGAATTTTAAATAGTGAAAGAATGTTTCAAATCGGCTCAGTAGTTTCTGAGCTTTTCGGCATAGATGACTTAATAGTTTTTGGGTACAAAAAACAAAACAGTAAAAAAAGTGTTTCTTTATCATTTTTCTTTTGAAATAGTATCGATTTGAAGTCTCTCTGTCAGCCGCTATAGTATTCTTTACTCTCTTCGTATTTGTCATCTTTCAGGCAATCTTTCATTGATTGTTGATAAACCTTTGCTTCCCCATCTATCCACATTCACACTCAATACTTTCTTCGCAGCATGCGTTTGCGTTATTTTTTCACCATATCGGAAGGTTGTTTTAACCACTTCACAGTCCACAATGCAGACACAATACTTAAACAATCGGTGTGTATCACATATGACTCATGGGACAGGGCAGTTATTAGGATCTTTATTTGCGTAAGTTTTTCACCATATCGAAAAGTTGCTTTACGATTTTTTTCCCATATGTACCCAAAGGGCAAAACGGGACCCTATTTCTAAGACTTCGCTATCCGTCTGTCAACTGGCTGTATCTTATGGACCACTAACTGACCGTCAGTTGCACAAAGGTCCATTAAAATTAAAGCTTCATTAAATCTATTGCTAACACTTTATCTAGTTGACAAAGAAGAGACAGCAATAGATTTAAATAAGCTTTAACTTTAATGGACCTTTGTGCAACTGTCGGATAGTCAGTTTCTTCAGTTACATAAACTTTCAGTTGTAAAGGGCGAGTGCCCTTTTTCTATTTTTACGCCGGCCTCCTTCTCTGCACCTACCTATATGCAAAGAACTATAAAATTAGATCGAGGCACGCAACGCTTTTAACTGGTCATGCTAAAATATGAGTTTACGACTGTATTCCAAAAATTTTAGAATATGACCACACACTACTTAATAAAACTTTTAAATAGTCTTACTTCATATGCAGATGAATGAATTTAATTACTCCTCTCAGAAAATTCAAGGATATTTTTTATGGCAGATTTTCTTGTAACTTTCAATAAGCTATATCTGCGAGAAAAATTATCGTACAACAAGAGAAAACCAGCAAATTGCATCTAGGCTTTTTCTAGTTCAGACCTGCCTACGAATGTTTTCTTATATATTTAGTTCTGGAATAACTATAAAGATACCTACAGACAGACATGTGTTGCTGGGGAGTTTGTTGCGCCACTTCTTCTTCCCAACAATAACACATAGGAAGTGGTGAAGGGTGGGCGTTTTGGGGACTGTCTTTTGTAAATTTTTGACGTTCGAAAAATGCTGCTTTGCAGCCAAGGTTGAATAAACGAATTTTGATTTTGAAAGATAAAAAAGATTTTGTTCATCTTTAGAAAGGTACAATTTTGTTTTTTTTTTGGTTTTATGCGCTTTCATTAGATAGACCATATCAATAAAATAAAACTACATAAATAAAAGGTTTTTGAGTTAAATCATGCCTCCACAACCCTTCTCAATCCGTATTCCAAATTCCCTGAAAAGTACTAATAAACTTATTTTTGTCCACAGACACGAACCAAACACAGGCCCAACTTTACAAACAGACCTACAATCGAACACAGAATGGTCAGACCTAACCCACGACATAGATATAAACCATCTAGAGAAGACACCAACACTAACGCGAGAAGAGAGAGAAGACATAGAAGTATTGTCCAACGAGAAATATGTGCCTTTAAATGATATACAACATGATAAAACTATTACCGACTTCAATGTTGATACAAATGAGAATTCTATTGAAAGACTCAAAAGAGATATCTCAAGTGTAGTACCAACAGAAAATTCCAGAAATATTGAAGCTATGGAAGCTTTAAGAAAACCAAGGGATGTAACAGTACCTGAAACGGAATTTTTCAGCGTAAAAGCTGATACTTTTATTGTTAATATTGAAGGTTTAAGGATAGAGAATTCGGATAAGGAGCCGAAAATTATTGATGAAAGTATACCCAGTGTGTTGGCTGATTCTAGAGTTACTTTGAGGTAAGTTGCAGTAACAAATAGACAAGTACGAAATATAGTCACTATGTCTACTATGACCTGTTTTCAATTTAATTTTTATGTTGGCATATGTTCTGCGCTTGAATTCCTTTGTCAGCCGTCTTACTAAAATTCACTCCCTTCTTATTCATCGTATCGCATTCACAATCCATCCATCGTTTCAATTCAAACTTTCTACTCTTCTTTAACCTCCGGCACGTATTCCTATTCCTCTTCATAGCATGCATACCATGATAACCGCTCGCCTCCCATCTTTTACCTGAAGTGTGATAACCAAGTGTGCATCATAATCATTATCTTCATCCTCCTGCCCTTATTCCAATTTTATTTCGGTTTAAAGAAGTTTATTTTCTTATAAAACACTGTACAGTTTTGTACGGTGCAACCGCACATTCCGCACATCAGCATTTTACGCCACTTACATTTTAATTCATAATATATGTTCAGTTCGCGTTGAGCTACCAAGTTGGTCAAGCGTTCTCGTTACAGCCAACAAGGGCTGCGTCACTCATTTCATTCACTCATAGTCCATTAAGCTCATCTTTACCTTTAGTACGTTTCGGTTAATACAGTAGTGTTCAGTACTTAACAATCTTTTATTCCTTTCCACCATCATCTAAAGTATTGTAGGGTCCAGCAAGGGATCATACATATTTATGGTCCTTCGGTTGTGAACATTGCACGCTGCATAGTCCATATCGCGCGCGTGGACAGTGCAGCGGTTAGCTAACCAGTGACTCAAAACTTGTGTGAATTGTGTTGAGTGACTACAAAACTTTGGGACTAACAAGTGACCCAGGGTCATCAAGGACCCGCGAACTATAAGGAGTTCAGTGCAACAGACTCGAGACTAACAGGTGTCTCAAGAAGCGCTTCATCATCAAAATCTGAGGCTAACAGGTGTCTCAGCGGATCACCAAGGATTCGTAAGCAGTTATCAAAAACAGTCAAGTAAGATCTTTCCATTTATTTCTTACTATAATTAAATCCTCGTCATGGAGGCCTTACATGCAAATCAGGACGAACTTTACACAGCCATCCTAAAGTTGGCTACAAATATCAAAAAAGACTCAGCGGATCGTAAGACTGCTGACTATTTCAAGCGACGTTTAGATACTTTAAATCAATATTGGTCTGATTACCAGTACCATCACGAACGTCTTCTCATGGAAGAAAGTAAGACTCATCCCTATTTCATTGGCCGTAAATACGAAAAAACAAAAGAGCTATATATCTCGACTAAGGAACTTATCAATCAACAATATCAAGTTTTGTTGATGAAGATGAAAGAAACTCAACAAGGAGATTCTACACAGGAAGAACAGGGTCCTGCATGGTCTGAGCAAGAAGATCCGGTGGGACAACAATCGCCGCCTGTCGAGACATGCTCCAGAGGTTCATCTAGCAAGCTTGATGAACTATTGAAGAAACAAGCAAGCAACTTCAGGGCGCTGCAGCGCACTGTGGCAGGGATAAATTTGGATTTTATGTCCGAAAAGTGGGAGTTGAAAGATGCCTTGCGTATTCTACAGTCTCGATGGTCTATTATAGATTCCTTACATTGGGAACTAGACAGCGAATTAGAGGGTACGAATCAAGAATATGAGGTGTCTTATACGAAGCAAGAAACTATTTACAATGAATTAAAAAATGCAATTAATAGAAAACTAGGGTCAGTAGTTCACAAAGAGAATTGGACGCCAAAAATCGACATCCCGTTCTTCAGTGGCAATTATCAAAATTGGGTGTCTTTCAAGGACTTGTTTACTGAAGCTATCCACAGTAACATCTCCTTATCAAACGCCCACAAGATGCAGTTTCTTAAAAGCAAGGTGCGAGGAGAAGCTGAACGTTTGATACAGCATTTACAAATCAGTTCTGACAATTACAATGTCTGCTGGGAGATATTGAACAATAGGTACAACAACAAATGGTTGATTTTTACATCTCATCTAGATCTCGTACTGAATCTTCCAGTAGTTCAACAAGCAAATGTTTTTCAGATCAAGAAAATTCACGATACCACTCTAGAGTGTTTAAACTCAATAAGGAACCTAGGCGTTAACATAGACAGCTGGGATCCATTCATCGTGCGTATTTTATTGCTGAAATTGGATGCGGACACGCATGATCATTATTTGGAATCTCTGAAGAAACCCAGAGATCTACCAAAATTGACGGAGTTTCTAAGCTTCTTAGAGAGCAGATTCACCGCATTGGAATCTTCACGCAAGAAAAACGAAAATTCCAAACCATCAACAAGCAAGCAAAATAAAACATCGTCATCATTCTTCAAGAATAAATATTCAGCAAGTAAGACTTCGGTAAATAATATCGAATTAACATGTCCATTATGCAAAGAGTCACATGGAATATACTATTGTAATAAGTTTTTAACTATGACGCCAAGTTCGAAGCGACAAGCTATAACACGATTACGTCTGTGCAAAAATTGTCTTTATTCGCATGGGGATAAGGAATGTACGTCCGAAAAACGGTGCCGCGAATGTAGCGGTAGACATAATACACTTTTACATGAAGCGTTCAACAATAAGTCTTCATGTAACACAATTACTGAGAATAAAACACCAGTGGTCCTTGCAACGCAAAATCAAGAATCTCAAGAAAATCACGTTGCGCAACAAGGCAATAACATGATCGAAACATTATTAGCAACCGCAATGATCAAAGTTCAAGCAAGTGACGGATCATACCACAAAATGCGTGCGCTAATAGATCAAGGCTCTCAAGCCTCTCTTATCACAGCGAGAGCGACACAACAGCTAGCTTTATCAAGAAAGTATTGCAAGGCCGTCATCTGCGGGATAGGAGAAAAGGAGAGCAGTAGCAAGGGCGTTACGAACATAACATGTTGTTCGCATTTCAATGACTTTACATTTAAAACAGATGTAGTAATCATGGACACGCTGATTAATCAGTTACCAAGATGTACATTTACCAAGCCAACATGGGCACATCTAGCTGGCGTGCAACTAGCCGATCCAGAATACAATGTCAGCCGTCCTATCGACATCTTATTGGGAGCCGATGTGTATTCCCATATCATTTTAGAGGGCATTATCAGGGTGGATCTATCATTACCGGTCGCGCAACAGACACGACTGGGATGGATCTTATGCGGAAACTTAAACACTTTTCATTGTAGCGTAGTCCTGAATCAAGTGGACGAAGTACAAAGATTTTGGGAGATTGAAGACATCTCGGAATCATCCAATTTATCTGCAGAAGATCTACAATGCATTGAGTATTACAAGAAAACCACAAGAAGGCATGATAATGGCATGTATGAAGTAAGATTGCCTTTTCAAGAAAACTTTGAGGTACAGTTGGGATTGTCTAAAAATAAAGCAATGGCGCAATTTCAACAGTTGGAAAGGAAATTTCACAATAATGAAGAATTAGCAAAACAATATAAATTATTTATTCAAGAATATAAAACGTTAGGACATATGATACCGGCGTCCGGTAACATGCAACCGGATTATTATTTACCGCACCATTGTGTATTGCGAAACGATTCCACTACGACAGCACTTCGCGTAGTTTTCAACGCTTCATCAAAAACAACAACAGGAACTAGCTTAAATGACGTCATGTTAAAAGGCCCAAATCTACAGCAAGATCTCCAATCTTTACTATTAAGGTGGAGACAATATCGCGTTGCTTTTACGGCAGATATCGAAAAAATGTTCCGTTTTATTTGGCTAAATGAACAGGATCAAAAATTCCAAAAAATCATATGGAGGGATACTACTGACATGCGTCATCAGGTATACCAACTATGCACGGTTACATACGGCACCAAGGCCGCACCATTTTTAGCTATGATGACTTTAAAACAACTGGCTGAAGATGAGAGACAAAATTTCGACAGTGTTGCAATCAAGGCCTTGGAGCAGTCATTCTACATGGATGACGTCCTTCATGGGTCGCATTCTGTCGAGTTAGCAGTAAAACTAAAGCAAGATTTAATCACATTGCTAAAATCAGGGGGGTTTAATTTAAGAAAGTGGTCGTCCAACGTATCAGTCTTACAAGACGATGCAATCAGTGCGAATAGAGAGCAAGAAAATTTCGATTTTAAGGAAATGGAGACATCAAAAACATTGGGATTACGTTGGAATTCAAAACAAGACTTATTTACATTTCAATCAAAAATGGAACCATCAAACAAAACACCAACTAAAAGATCCATGTTATCAGACATATCAAAGTTGTTTGACCCTCTTGGTTGGCTGTCACCGTTATCAACAAAGCTAAAACTACTATTTCAGCAAGTTTGGATGTCAAGTAGTCAATGGGATGACAAGTTACCCGATCAAATTAGCAAAGAATGGCTAAACATTAAAGATGACATGCACAAAATCAATCAATTCAAGTTGGAGCGTTGGCTGGGTACAGGAGAAAACAACACGCTAGAATTACATGGATTCTGCGATTCGTCTAATAAAGCCTACGCATGCGTTGTTTATTGCAAGACTGAAAACAACGGAGTAACAAAGATTTCTTTGGTGGCAGGAAAAGCAAGATTAGCTCCAGTAAACAAATCAATATCATTACCAAAATTAGAGTTGAGTGGTGCTTTATTATTGTCAAAATTGTTGGCTAAAATTAAACAATGCTTTATCAGTCATAATATCAAGATATATACTTGGACAGACTCAATGGTAGTCCTAGCCTGGTTACAAAAAGAGCCAGGACGTTGGAAGCCTTTTGTCGCCAACAGGGTGCGACAAATATCAAGCATAATACCGATAGATTGCTGGCGTTACGTCAAGTCAGCAGAAAATCCAGCGGACTGTGCAAGCCGCGGATTGAGTATCGATCAATTGAAAAATCATTCGCTGTGGTGGGAAGGACCGTCGTGGCTCCGAAAATACGACCCTGACCATGAAACTGAGCAAGCAGTGTTTACCACAGACGAAGAAGCACGAAAAGCCAAGAAACTTATTAATCACATATCGCAGCAAGAAAGCGATAATATTTTGGATGAATTATTAGTAAGATATAGTACACTCGCTAAACTAACAAGAGTTTTAGCATGGATATTAAGATTTATCAAGCAAGCGAGATACAAGAAAAATCGCATGCAAACTTATTTAACATTACATGAATTAAAAAATGCTAAGCATAAAATAATATTACATGTACAGCAGAGAGAATTTGCTCAGGAAGTACATTATTTAAAAGAAAATAAGCCGCTATCAGCAAAAAACAAGTTATTGCAATTAAATCCATTCCTTGACAACGAGGGACTTCTCAGAGTCAAAGGAAGACTAAGCAAGGCCAATATCAATCAAGACATGATGCATCCGATTATCATAGCTCACGAAGGACATTTAACAAACTTAATTATAGATCAAGCACATGAACTTACCTTCCATGGAGGAGCACGGGTGACATCAGCATTCATTCGCAAGAATTATTGGATCATAGGCGGTAATCGAGCCGTCAAAAAACGTATACGTACCTGCGTTACCTGTCGTAAACACAATCCAAGCAAGATGACACAGTTGATGGGTGATTTACCTACGCAGAGATGTAACATTGCAAAGCCTTTTGAACATACAGGCGTCGATTTTACCGGACACGTGCTCATAAAGGCCAACAAGGGCCGAGGAATTAAGACTACAAAGGGCTACGTAGTGGTATTTGTCTGTATGGCAACCAAGCTTGTTCATCTAGATTTAGTCTCGGACCTCACATCATCAGCATTCCTAGCTGCATTGCGACGAATGGCTGGAAGAAAAGGCTCGCCGAAACACTTGTATAGCGACAATGGTACAAACTTTGTTGGTGCTAACAAAATTTTACAGGAAGAATTGGAACAAATACAAAAAACATTTGATCAAGATTTCATCAAAGAAATTACTAGCCTGGAGATTGAATGGCATTTTAACGCACCCTCATGGCCCACAGCAGGAGGGCTGTGGGAGGCTGCAGTTAAAAGTTTAAAATATCATTTAAGAAGAGTCGTTGGAGAGCAAAAGCTCACTTTTGAAGAGTTCAGCACAGTTCTGGCCCAGTTAGAAGCAGTACTTAACTCAAGGCCATTGTGTCCTCTTACTGAAGACCCCAACGATCTAGATTTCCTCTCTCCGTCAAGCTTTATCAATCTAAATCAAGATATGACTATATTAGAAACAGAAACTGATATGCGGACAAGATGGCATTTAACTCAAAAAATAGTACAAGATATTTGGAAACGTTGGCATGCAGAATATCTCACACAGCTGTCAGCAAGAAGCAAGTGGAGACATTCTCAACCAGACATTCAACTAAATGACATCGTCACAATTAACGATGCAAACTTACCTCCTGGGAAATGGGCAGTTGGTCGAGTCGTCCAGCTGCATCCCGGGGCCGATGGCCACATCAGGGTGGTCACATTGAAAACAAAGAATGGGCTGATCAAGAGGCCTATTATCAAACTGTCTATTCTCCCTGTGAACGATAGAATCAACAAACAAGAGTTGCGTTCCAAGGAAGTAAAGGATGGCAAGCCATATCAAATCAAAAGAGTAAACTACAGCTTTTTTTCGCTGGTAATGTTACTCTTGTCTTTCATGAGCATTTTGACCACAGCATACGGTTCATACAATGTAACACAATTAAAAGACAATCAAGGTTTTTATTTGGACAAAATTGCAAACATGCAACTAATCAGAGATGAATGGAAGATAGTCACATACTATGACATGAATTCACTTTGGCAAGGTACCGAAGCATGCAGTAAATACCTCGGCTACTTAGAACAGCTATGCAATAAGTTTAAAGAAACATCACATTGTGACGTAATTCAAGTTCAACTAAAGCATGAATTCTCAGAACTCGAGTACTATAACCACCTGCTGCTGAGTCAGCATACCGGCACGCGCCGCGCACGAGACCTGCGCCGCCGCAAGCGAGGCCTTATCAACGGTGTAGGGTATCTTGCAAACAATTTATTCGGTGTACTTGATGAGAGATTCGCAGAACAATATAAACAAGATATTCAATCCATACGTGACAATGAAGATCATTTAATCTCGCTGTTGAAACAACAAACAACGGTAATTGAAGCAGAATACAACATTTTGAAAAGAAACGGGCAAGCAATTAATAAGCAACACAAGATGCTTAATACATTATCAATCAAGCTAGATAGAATAGAAAACGTTTTATTGAACGAATCAGAGAGAAATCGAATCATGAACGATTTCAGTACGGGAGCAATCGCTACAAGCAATGTTCTCAGACAGCTAAAAACAATCCAAACAAGTTTATTAGATACCGTAACAGATGTTTACCACGGAAGACTCAATATTCATTTATTGTCACCAGAACAACTGAAGAACACGCTGAATACAATATCGAGTCATCTTTCAAAAGATCTTACGTTACCGATCAATAACTTACAAATCAACTTTAAAAACATTTATCATTTATTGACAGTCAAAGCAAGAATGACTGAAGAGTTTTTAATCTTCGAATTGAAAGTACCTCTGGTGTCTAGAGATACATTTTCCATCATGAAAATTATCCCAATACCTCAATCTGTAGGTAATTCAAGGATGGCTACATTAACTCCGATTGCTGAACATGTTGCAATCAATTTAAAGAAGGACTCGTATTTACCAATGTCCATATCCGACGTTCAGGTATGTCTAAGTGACAATGTGGACAATTATCTATGTCATATAGAGAAGCCAATTTATCATCTCAAGAATAATGAAAAATTTTGTGAACTAGAACCAGACTCAAGCAAATGCAAGATCAGCATTACGACTTGTTCGAACCAATGGACAGCTCTTAGCAAAATAAACAATTACGCATTTTTCTGCTGTAGTCAGTGTGAAATAAGAGTTCTATGCGGCGATAATGTGTCGCCGGGGCAGATAATAAAAGCAGGCATATTGGGAGTCGAACACGACTGTCTAATTAAAACTGAAAGTTTTACCGTTTACTCACGCAATGAAGCTTTTAGCACTTTAAACATAAAACCATCGTTAAAGCTACCTGAGATAGAACCAATTAATCATATCATAAACGCAGGCATCTCGACACCACTGATACAAAACAATACACTACTCTCGAGTAACGAGGAGTTCGACGAAATCAAGAAACAACTCCGCATACTTAAAGCAAGTGAAAAGTTACCAAATCAACTTTCCTATCACGATATCCATCACTACACAGCATTTTATGTGATGATCGGAGTTGTGTTGGTGGTTGGAGCAGGCTTCATGGTACGGCGTCGGCTGCACAACAGGCGGACCGCTTCTCTCGAGGTGGCAAGGGCCGCATTGGCAAGTCTACAGGCAACGCAACACGTGACCCCGGCACGGGCAGAGGCTGGGGCCTCTCTGTCATCATCCACTGTGGAATATAGTGCTAGTGCGCGTAATCAGTGTGAAATTCCGTGTGTGTCAGATTACAGAGAAATTCCAAAGGTGCATAAGTTAGACAAGTGTACAGTGCCTATATCACGTAAAACGGAGTTCAAGTAGAGACTCTAAGCATTAAATAAGGACCAATTGGAATCACCTTGTTAATCATCAAGTATAAGGACCAATTGGCATCACCTTGTTACTCATCTTATCATGTTCATCTCATACTCATCTTCCCGCTCGGGAGCATGTACGGTGCAACCGCACATTCCGCACATCAGCATTTTACGCCACTTACATTTTAATTCATAATATATGTTCAGTTCGCGTTGAGCTACCAAGTTGGTCAAGCGTTCTCGTTACAGCCAACAAGGGCTGCGTCACTCATTTCATTCACTCATAGTCCATTAAGCTCATCTTTACCTTTAGTACGTTTCGGTTAATACAGTAGTGTTCAGTACTTAACAATCTTTTATTCCTTTCCACCATCATCTAAAGTATTGTAGGGTCCAGCAAGGGATCATACAAGTTTATTTAAAATAAGATGTGCATAACATTTGTGGTCGACACAGCATGTTTTCCCCTTCCATACTCTTCAATCTGCCGTCATCTCACGAGTAACATTCACAATGGTACAGAAATTATTAATATTCTTTCCTGTCCTAGAAAATTACAGACACCCTTAGGCCCAAGTTCACCGACAAGATAAACGGTTCTTAAAATAATTGGTTTTCTATGAATTTTCATATTCAATTTTTTAAATAAACAGTCGCTTCTTTATTATGTTGTCGGTCAAAATGGGCCTTAGACACATATTTTGGTGTATATGTCATATGGATTCTTACAAGATAGATTTATAACATTTCCCACCTTAATTCTTAAGAGGACGAATTGGAAACTTTGGCGCCAAGGATCTCAATTTTTTTTCAGTAAATACAAAACGGATCTAAATACAACTTGGTTACCTGAAAGTCCATGATATAAACCTTACTTTGTTAGACGTAGAAACATGATTAGGTAACTTTTATAACAGAGAAAAATATATCAAACATACCTCTTTTTAAAAAGAGATTCACATATTGTGGGCAAACGGGACCGAGTATATACATACTCTTTAAAATTGTGGAAGGAATTTTTATCAAATTATCATTTCTAAATAATAAAATTACAAAACCATTTTGTCGCTTACGACTTAGTTATAAGCTAGCGCGCGTATTGTTATCCTCGCCCCGCTCAGACGCTCCGTCCCCTTTTGGCGCCTTAGATGCTCGTGCCGGTTATGGAATTATTGTTTACCAATTCGTCGCCTTAAGTAACAAGGTTGTTTTTCCTCCGCACTATAAGACTGATGTTTCAGATTGTTCGGCGACGGTCTCACCTCACGGACGGTGATAGCGTTCACTCATGAAGTCCAGCAGTACGGACAGCCGTGCAAGTTTCTGCTCAAAGGAGAATATATGGTAAGTTAAGTCATCATCATCTATCGAACCTTTTCCCAACTATGTTGCGGTCGGCTTGCAGTATAACCGGATGCGGCTGAGTTATGTATTTTACAAGGAGCGACTGCCTATCTGACCTCCTCAACCTGGAAAACCCCTTGATTAGACTGGTGTTAGATTCACTTTCTTCTGTCTACCAGTAACGACTTCCAAGGATGTTCAATGGCAGCCGTGACCTATAGCTTAACGTGCCATTGGTCACCGTCATTGCTGTCCAAGACATACTTAAAAAGTGCATACAAACTTAAAAAGATCCATTGGTACTAGCCTTACCTGGAATCGAACTCACGCACTCGTACTGGAGTGGTAGGATCTTTACCCACTAGGACACCACGACTTTTCCACCACGGCAAGTCGTATATACAGGCCATATGGGCCAGGGGCGTATTCACATAGAAACCAACCTACAATTTGCAAGATTAGTTCCATCACATTTACGAACAGTCCCACACATCCATTTTGGTTATTAGTTCCCCGAGCGGTATTTAGACGCGCCCTTAAATTACATAGGCTGACAATTTTAGAATGTTTTACAAACATTTTGTGGAGACAGTCAAATACAATAAAGTAATGTATTGGGTTGCCCGGGTAACTGGGTTGAGGAGGCCAGATAGGCAGTCGCTCCTTGTGGCACACTGGTATACAAAAAGGTCTTTTATGTTTTGACACTTTCAATTATTTTTAGACAAAGTGAATTATACAGGTTGGGTTACTGTATTGTACTTTTACAGCCTTTTTATCGTCTCACTGCTGTGCTGCGGCCTCCTCTTACACGGAGGAGGATTGAGCGTTAATCACCACGCTTGCTCAATGCGGGTTGGTGATTTCAGACTTATATATCCAGGTTTCCTCAAGATGTTTTCCTTCACCTTTTTATCAGCCACTGACCTGGAATCGAACCAACACCCTCATACTTGAGAGGTTGGTTCTTTACCCACTAGTGTCTTTCTCCCGTCTATTTATGACTAGTTTTGGCGCAATAAATGATTTTTCTTTCTTTCTTTTCTGTTCGCAGGCAAAGGAAGGATCAGTGAGGCCCAAGACAGCTTTATTTGATGTGGTCGCACCAGCCCCTATATCGGACTCCAATCTTTACATTTGTGCCAAAAACCTGAAGTTAGGCGTCGATGATCCTTTTAAAGATGAAGAGAAATATCTTCATCAAGGTAAGTCTAGTTATTATATCGGGTGTATCGTCCACAATCATTCAGATTTAATTAAGCTATGTTACTTACTGCCAAGTTTCATCAAATTCCATTCAGTAATTTGAAAGTTCTTACAATTTAAATGTAACTCAATAAACTTGTTAATATAAAATACAATAGTATTTCGGCTTGCATTTGAATTGTAAAAATACTTTCAGAGTTAAACCAAGATATTATTTAATTACTTTGAGGTATGTTACTACCGCGAATTTAAGATTACGCCTCATGTCTACTTTTAATTAAGATAAAACATCTAGGAAGATTTTTTTAATGCCCCCCTCTTTCTCTCAGGTACGGAAGCCTACAAGATGTTCGCGTCCCACAACAAAATGTTACCGCTGTGGGTCACTCTGACACTCATCATGACGTGTCTGACCTTCTCGGCGCTGTTCTCAGGACTCAACCTGGGTCTCATGTCTTTGGATAGAACGGAACTGAAGATTATATCTAATACTGGTAAGTGTACAGTCAACTTCAGGTCAGTGGTAACAGTTTTATAGGAAAATTGTACTTATTGCCATTGAATTAAGGTGCATGACAGTTACCACTGATGTGCTGTCTACTGTACTAGAATTATGGTGATTTTTAGTTAATTTGACTAGCTATTGTGAGTGGTTTCACCCGTATTCTATGGGAACCGCTCCATGCACTAGGAAAAAGAGAAGCCTATGCTTACGTTAAGCCTTTCTTGATAAATAGGCTATTTGAAACTGATTTTTTTTTATCGGTTGAGTAGTACTGAGATAGGTTCCAAACAAAACTCTCCAGCTTTATATTGTCAGCACAGATTCAACATATCCGTTATTTATTTATTTACATACACAAGTAAACATTTGTTGCAGTTTTAAACACAAAAAAACTTAATATATTTATGTCCTTAATAATAATGATGTCCTTGTTTAACTCAGAAACATACAATAAGAATGCAATCTGAAATATCTATATATGTATTTCGTATTAATTTATCGGATTTCCTTATTTCAACCCCTTTGGCAGATAAAAAACAACATCAAAAATTACTTTGAGTCCTATTATTACCCCGAATGATATACGTACTTTTTACCTAAGAAAAACATTAAAAAAAAGCCATTCAACCAGCCATCAGTAGACTTATTCATCATCATCATCATCATCATCTCAGCCATAGGACGTCCACTGCTAAACATAGGCCTTCCCCTTAGATCTCCACAGACTTATATAATATTTTCCCTTACAGGCACAGAACAAGAACGCAAATACGCCCGCGCCATAATGCCCGTCCGAGACCACGGCAACTACCTCCTCTGCAGCATACTCCTAGGAAACGTAGCCGTGAACTCCACTTTCACCATACTCCTGGATGAGCTGACTTCTGGACTGTTCGCTGTCATATTCTCGACGTTAGCTATTGTTCTGTTGGGAGAGATAACTCCTCAGGCTATTTGTTCGAGACATGGCCTCATGGTTGGAGCTAAGAGTATTATGATAACTAAGGTATGTTTGGTTAAGATTTTTTTTGTCTATACAATTTTTTTATTTTTTTTGTTTGTTGGTTTGTACCTCTACACTAAGGACTTCAAATTTTTTTACTGTTGGGAAGATAAAATATGTCCGATTAACTTATGTATATCTATTTTATCCGGGTATTGAAATAAGGTCCCCCGTGTAACATTATACAAGGTGTTGATTTGCATTTGTGCCATAGTTCAGGAGGAGGACATAAAATACGTAAATAATCGATTGAAATTACAGTAGATGGGAAATAACTAATATGCACTGCTTTTTTTGTCATTGTAATGTCGTGGTATTTCCGAAGTAATTTAATTTTATGAATGAAATTTATGAGTGATCGTTGCGTATGCCTTGTGTTTGCGTTTGCGTGAGGGTGCAGCACAGTTTTAACGCCAGTAACACACGCGCCAAGTTTAAACAAGGCTAGATGACATTTACGGAATTCCGAAAAAAAAATAAAGAAAAAAAACTACGTACCAATTTTTTTATTGATTTGGGTCGAGAATCATTAGCATAATTACCTCCTTGAATATGGCACGGATGCAAATCAACAGCTTGTATAAATTACTAGCTGTTTTCCTGTGGATTCACTTGCGTTCCGTGGAAATTAGTTCCCGTACCCGCATTAAATATAGCCCTTGTTTCTCAGGAATAATATAAAAAAAAAAATATTTTGAAAATTCCTATAGCTGTATTATATCAATAACGAATTTAAATCTATAAAAAGAAATATTTACAAACGTCACGTTCACTAAATAGCCATAAAAATGTTCACTTTGATTACGCCATTTTACCATGAAACTATATCATACATGGTCAGATAAAATCTCAGATACATATAGGTAATATAACATGCAGTTTAAAATTAACCGTGTTTCGAACAGCAGAATAAATGTAGGTCCCGGCTGTCATTTGGCAGTCGTTACGGGTAGTCAGAAGCCAGTAAGTCTGGCACCAGTCATATCAAGAGGTATTGATTTGCCCGGGTAACTGGGTTGAGATCAGATAGGACAGTCGCTCCTTGTGGCACACTGGTACTCAGCTGCATCCGATTAGACTGGAAGCCGACCCCAACATAGTTGGGAAAAGGCTACACAGATGAGATGATTTTGAAATTAACCAAATCTTTGTTTAAAATAAACATACGTTGTATCAAAGGAAAACAGTTTGAACATAAAATAAAACAGAACATCAGTCAATTGTAAACAACATAAAAAAACTAAATGTTACGTAATTACAGAAATAGATTGTTTTGGTCGTCCTATTGCTGAGAAATACAATCATCTCCCGAGCCTTTTCCCAACTATGTTGGGGTCGGCTTCCAGTCTACTCGGATGCAGCTGTATACCAGTATTTTACACTGACCTGCTAAACCACTCTTAGCAAGACTGGTTCTCAGTCTTCCTGGCTTCTGGCCACATACAACATAGCCCATGTTCAGCACAGAGAAGATTTTTTCAAGTCGGTTTCGGTAGTTTCGGAGCCTTAACCAAACAAATATTTTTTCCCTCTTTATTGTATAGTCAAGAATAAAAGCGAAAAAAGAAACAAAGGTTATAGATATAAACATACAGGCAGACATGTGTTGCTGGGGAGTTTGTTGCGCCACTTATTCTTCCCAGCTAAAACACATAGGAAGTGGTGAAGGGTGGGCGTTTTGGGGCTGCTTAGCGTTATTTCTGAAAATGTGCTATCTTCGTCAATCCCACAGGCAGTAATGGCCCTAACAGCGCCGCTCGCGTTCCCAGTAAGCAAGCTCCTCGACTACTTCCTAGGCGAGGAGATAGGCAGCGTCTACAACCGCGAGAGGCTGAAGGAACTAGTGAAGGTGAGAGAGACCTTGTCTCTTTTTGCGTTCCGTACAAAGAGTGTGAGACAGGTATGTATAGTACAAGACGGTTGTTAGTGAATGGTAGTGTAGGTGTATTTAGTCAAGATTGTGGTAGAAGGTGTGCAGTGAAATTTTTTGGGGTGAAGTCTTGCTGGGGAACTGAATTTTCTTGTAATTGTGGAATTAAAATGGCTCTCAGTTTAAAAGATTGCTCAAATGACTCAATTACATTATATCTCTGTAACAATTGTTGTGTTATCTGTGACAGAATCATTATTAAGTGGAAGTTAAAATTGAAAACTTTTGAGTATTTTGGGGTAAACCTAATCAAAACATTCTTGGAACCAAATGAAATCATAATTTGTAAAAAAAAAAGGTTAACAGACTGTTGAAGCATGTTTAAAACATTCAAATATTTAAGAAAAATGTGAATGTTTTTATTAAAAAAAAGAATGATATTGAAGCAGATTTTCATGAAATTATTGTCAATAATCAATTATTCCATATTAAAACGACAATAAAAGGATAAAAATTAATTTCACGACGCACCACACACATAATTTACCTTATTTTCTGTACCCACAGAAAATGCTAGGTTGACCCCTAAGGTCCTTTACTTCCAGAGCTGACTCCTATAGCTTTAGTGCCTTGCTCCTTATAACCTTACCATTATAATTTTATTCTTATTTTTACAGGAATTTTCAACCTACCTAAGACGGTTTAGACTGAAAAAATCTTGTTGAAACATTGGCGTAATATTCAAAATTAATAAAGTTTTCAATTACAGATATATCTTCGTCAGAGATCTTTTAAGATTTTTTAATAATGTTTACCTACCTATTTTATTTAAAACGTATAATTTTCCAAATCAATATGAAGACAATGTAAAATAATCCAGTATTTTAAGTTCATGTAAAAAACTGCATAATACCATCTTTAAATACTGACTATTCAAAAATCTACAATATTTATACCTATGTAAAATTGAGCCTTAATTTTGCCAGTAAATGCATGTTCTGCATAGAAAATAGACCCTTATATCCAATAGAATAGTAATCTCTTCGTATGGGTTCGATTCCTGCACGAAACCATTTGTTTGACCTATAAATAGCCATTTCTAAACCGCCCCTAAGTATTATGATTAAATAAATGATGTATTTTCAATGAAGTATTAAAATTAAGGTGGACCATATATACTACCCAGTGGTACACCTAAATATGTTCCACTAAAAATGCATGCAACCATTTCAAATTAAATTAAACATTAAAAAATTTGATGAAAATTAAAAGCTAAAAATCACACATTTTCAACTCAAAAAAAAAAAAAAACTTTATACCACACAACATGATAAAGTCTATCAAAGGCTTGACCGAAAAACTTTTTTCCAAAATTTTCCCTTCTAATAAAGATCTTGCTCAATAGGTGACGACAGACGTTAATGATTTAGACAAGGATGAAGTTAATATAATTTCTGGAGCCCTAGAGCTTCGCAAGAAGACGGTATCTGATGTGATGACGAAACTGGAAGATGTCTTCATGCTGCCTATCAGTTCTGTGCTGGACTTCGAGACTATGTCGGAGATTGTTAAGTCTGGTAAGTGGACTTGTAAACTATATTTTCGAAACGTGTTGAGAAATAGGGTCCAAAAGACATTATTTAAAGTTAAGTTACCAAAACGACTGGTAGTGGCTTTGCATGACCAAAAGGCTGGCTTACTACTCGTACCTTGGACAAAAAGTATTGCCATCCAGCGTGGCAATGCTGTAAGACTCTTGGGTAAGCAGCTTCCAGTCGATAGCGATGGGAAGGAATTTTCTGACGCTTTTTAGTACCTAGTTACTTTCGAGTTTTGTTGTAAATACTTAAATACTTATTATATAAAATCCTAAATAAATAGGCAAATGTATTATTATAATCATCATCATCAGCCTTTTCACCTCCCACTACTGGGCAAAGACCTCTAACACTAAGAAGGATTGAGTGTTTAAACGTATGTAGGTAAAATAAAAAAAAGATGGGTAAAATAAGGGTCAATAACAGACTATATGAAAAACTGCGAAATTTATGTAGAGTAATCCTTCAAATATTTCATAACACTCTAAAGATGGCGTTTATGTTTACCGTAAGCTGTCGCGTTGGATGATCGCCAACTGACGAGTTATGATGATATTGTGTAATTTTAACTACGTGCTTCGTTTTGCCAGATGCGGTAAAAGTTTCCATAATGTGTTCTTATTATGGACATCTAACCCCGCGTCCCGAGGGAACATCTTCCCGCAATCAGATAAAAAGTAGCCTATGTCCTTTCTCAGGCGCTTAGACTGGATGTACCAAGTTCTGTGGTTTTGTCGTAGAAGTCCGACAGACAGACAGATTTACTTCTGCATTTTTAATATTAGTAAGAACGATTCTTCTTACGTAATCCGACAGATGAGCCCCTCACTTCACAAATTTAAAGGTACATAGAAAAAAGAATCCCTATATCCCTTATTCACGCCATCACGCGTGAACGGCTGGATTGATTAAGATGAAAATTAGAGGGAGGTAGGGCTGCCATCCGTCCGGGTTTCCCCGGATTTGTCCTCGTTTGGAGGGCGTCCGGGGGCCGTCCGGGCGGGGTTTCAAGAAATGTCCGGGGAAAACCCGGACACTTTTCATGTAAGGAAGCACCTCATTAAATTTAAGTATATGTTAATAGTAAATGGATTACAAATTAGATATTATTTTGTTTAAAAAAAATCGTACTCGTTCGGGGAAAAAATGAGATTTGCGCCAAATGTCCGGGTTTTTTAAATGATTGTCCGGGTTTGGCGAAATTCGAGATGGCAGCCCTAGAGGGAGGTAACTTAGACCAGGAAAAAGAACATAGTTTTTGTCACCATCCAGCTATGGAAAGTCTCGGGACGCGAGTGAAACCACGGGCGGAAGCTAGTACTTAATAAAGATTTTATGTTAGCTGTACTTAACGATTGTGTAGCAACAAGCGTAACCAATCGCAAAATATTACAAATGACAACACCGTGAAAATAAATATTGTTACAAAGTAACACAAGACGAATAGTTCTTGTATTTTAATAATATAGATGACTTGTGAATAGTTGTGAACAAAGACTCATTAGCTTGTCAAAATAATTATAGCAGTTGCACGTGAAAAATAAATGCCATGATCAGCCTTTTTATTGTATCAGGGGAAGAAATGAGCTTTATTGGAGTTGATTTCTTACTTTGTAAGGCCAAAACTCTGTGAAAGCTGATATGTTTATTCCTTCTACATATATTTTTTAAAAGAGTGTCTATGTACTTTCTTGCCGGCTCTTCTTCATGATGAGACCCAACTTTTTGGCGCCGTGCAACTAGTGTGATGTTTAATAGGAGCCTGCAAAGGACTATTTGAAATAAAAACATTTTCATCATCATCATCAGCCTATCGTAGTCCACTGCTGGACATAGGCCTCTCCAAGTGCACGCCACTGAGATCTATTTTCGGCTTCTCGCATCCAGCTCCTGCCAGCCGTCTTGCGCAAGTCATCACTCCACCGTGCCTGAGGACGTCCTACACTACGTTTACACTACAAAAACATTTTAATTGACTTATATTGTTTGCCTTGTATTGTGTCCATATTTTTTTCTTTCTTCTCATTCGTTCTTTGTATGAAAACAGGTTGCAATAAAAAGTCTGATAATGATGTATGATGACATAAAATGTTTGTTCCATCCCTACTAATATTATAAATGCGGAAGTAACTCTGTCTGTCTGTCTGTCTGTCTGTCTGTCTGTCTGTCTGTCTGTCTGTTACGCTTTCACGTCTAATCCACTGAACTGATTGTAATAAAAATTGGTACAGAGATAGAGTTGACCTTGAGAAAGAACATATAATAGTTTTTATCCCGGATTTTTGAAGAGTTCTCTTGGAAACGCGATATAACCGAATTGGACACGGGCGAAGCCGCGGGCGGAAGCTAGTTTCTGATATTCAAAAGGTGCTTGTTTTGTAGCCAAGTTTGAATGAACTATTTTTGATTTAAGTGCTGAAAGGTGTGTGTTTTTAGGATCAGTCTTTTGCAAAATTGACCTTGAAAATGTTTTTCAGCCTTTTATGACTGTTTATCTTTAGAAGACGTCCATCTGCAGTGGGTGATCAAAAATCTGATGATGATAATATTCCTCCAGGTTACTCCCGCATCCCAGTCTACGAAGGTGGTCGCGGCAACATAGTGACGGTGCTCTTCATCAAAGACCTGGCGTTCGTGGACCCTGACGACAACACGCCGCTGCGCACGCTGTGCCAGTACTATCAGAACCCCTGCAACTTTGTCTTCGAAGATGTTACCTTGGATGTCATGTTTAAGCAGTTTAAGGAAGGTAGGTTGCAGATTTCGCTGAAAATCAGCGCTGAGGCTTTTGTCCCGTATAGGGTCTCAGCATTATGCTGAGCGAGGGCCGTTCCACGCGGGTGTGACACATATTTCCCGTTATGTACCTTTTTATCGTGTCGTAATTCGTATTTTTTTATTTATTTATGTCTATTTTTATTTTTGTTGTTTTTTGTATTTTTCTCTTGTTTTTGTCCTTGTGTCACTCGCGTGAATAAAATGTTTTTCTTTCTTTCTTTCTCTATTTTTTTTGGTGAGGAGTATTTGAGAAGAATATGTGAGGAACGTCTATTTTTACAATGAAACTACGATGAGATAGAAGGCCTGCTTAAAGAGATTTCTTAAGAAATAATCAGTATTTTTTTCTAGTTCCATCAACTGTGTACAAAAACTTTGAAATTAATCAGAGCCTCACACTTTTTCTTCAAATTGCCTATGTTAATGGGACTTTTCGAGTCTGGTTATATGAAATTTGTTTCTAGTTTTTTTTTTAATTATTTATTTAAATATTCTTTATCTCAGGCAACTAGGTACTGGCCCATAGATTTTTTTGTATGTTCCTCCGCATGTACATAATTGGGCTCATAGACGAACAATTTAATTTTGAGATTTTTTTGTTTTTTTGAATTTGTATCCATATTTAGCTATATCCCAATTTATAATGACTCAACCTTTCATCCCAAGGTCACAAAGGTCACATGGCGTTCGTGCACCGCATCAACAACGAGGGTGAGGGCGACCCCTTCTACGAGACCATGGGGCTGGTGACCTTGGAAGATGTTATAGAGGAGATGATACAGGCAGAGATCGTTGATGAGACCGATGTCTTCTGTGAGTATACTTTACTGTCAAGGTCACATACCTCAAGATCAAGGTCACATGTTTGGTCACTGGAAAATAGTCAGAAAACATTAGACATATGTTCTGTAGGTAACCCTACGCCAAATTGCGGTCAGGGTCCTATGTATCTCAAGGTCAAGGTCATGTTGTTCAACTAGGTACTGAAAAAATATAAGGGTTGATACATGCCGAAGTTATTGTTAACACTATTGTCTCCTGGGAAATGTCATGGAGAAGATGGTACAAGCAAATCCAGGATCGTAAGTCCTTATAAGATTATAGGTGAAAATGACTACCTGACTTATTTTATGTATCTTTTCAAGTTACAATTTTAACTTATTATAAACATGCAAATAATAACTTATTTTGTCCAACAGTGGACAACCGATCGAAACGTCGTCGCAACAAGCCGACGAACAAACTGCAGGACTTCGCCGCTTTCGCCGAACGACACGAAAACCAGCGCATACACATATCTCCTCAGCTTACGCTCGCCACCTTCCAGTTTCTCAGCACCAGTGAGTTACTACACTACAATGAATTTATAATTTTTTTGGGCTGTAGATTATGTGCTCCCAGCCGATTTCGTCACGGCGGCTGTTCTCATGTAAGGTGATCAGCCAACTGCGCAGGACATATTATAGTGCACGAGCATTTGCGCAGACACAGGCGCACTCACTATTCCTTCACTCTCATAGCGCGATGGGACGACAATCCGACACCACCGGAGAGAGATCAGGCGCAGGACCGACATTTACGTGTTCACTACTAACTATACTACAATTGAAATACATTTTTTTTAACACGCCTATAAGCTTCTCTTGTATGTACGTAATAAGATCTTGGAATCTTAATGTGACCCACTTCCCGGTCTTCGATTACGATGAAATTTTGCACACGCTCTGAGTTCTGATGACAATTCTTGACTGGATAAGAAACGTCATTAAATATCTAATATGGCGGCCTCTCCAAGATGGCGGGCTGGCTGTTAGAAATGCACACCCATGATATGGGTATCAAATTAAGGGTTTGCTGTCAGGAATACGAAAAAAAGTATATATTAAAAATAAAGAAAGCGTGAAGCGTATTATGTAATCTTTTTGGACAAATTATATTGTCCTAATTATTTTGTATTTTTTTAAAGCGTGTTTGTTTATTTTCTTCAAACTATTATTTTTATTTAAATACAACTACTCTCACAGGTGTCGACGCATTCCGTCCGGACACGGTGTCCGAGACGGTGCTGCGGCGGCTGCTGAAGCAAGACGTGATACACCACATTAAGCTGAAAGGCAAGACTAAGAAGGATCCCAGCACTTATGTGTTTCAGCAGGGGAAGCCGGTGAGTTTTGTGTAGCTATTTACGTATTAAAGTAGTATTTAGAGAGTACTTCTAGATGAAGTTGCAAGCTTCTACTGTTAGCGAGAAATTCAAGTGAAAAATGATATTTTTTCCGTATATTTTACCTAGGCTAACAGGAAGTAATTTTGTCATTTGCAGTTATAATATACTAGCTTCTGCCCGCGATTTCACCCACCTCCCTTATGGTAACAAAAACTCCTATGTCCTTCTTCCGGTTCTAAGCTATCTCTCCTCTAATTTTCAGCTAAATAATAATTTTTATTTATTTATTTATTTAAATCAGGCATCAAGGCCCATAGAAAACACTATACATAAATATTATAACATTAAATCATATGCTAATACATATTTTCAATAAACTACTTAAAACTAATGCACACTAAGTGTCGGCGTCGTGTTAATAATAAATAATCAAGTCGTTTATTACTTCACTTTGTAATTTTTTTTTACAATACTTTTGCTTAATTCTAAATAAGTGCTGATGCATGATTTCAAATGAAATCCGAATAATGATGTAATGCATTTAAAAAAATGTATGTATAGATGTTTGTTTCTCTATCACGCAAAAACTATTGGAAAGATTTTGATAAAACTTAGCAGTAACAAACATCAGAATAACATAAAGGCTACTTTTAGTCCGGATGTCAGAAGTAGTTCTCAGAATGCTGGCAAAACGGCCGGCAGAAACTAGGTATAAAAACATTAAAAACTTATTCATTTCTATCCCGGATACAATAATTGTTACTTGTGAGATGACGGCAAATAGTAGGAAAGGAGAAATTGTTTTCTTCATAAGATCCGCTCTTTGCAGTCGTGTACCTAAATATTACAGTCAACTTGAGGTCAGTGGTAACAGTTTCATAGGAAAATCGTACTTATTACTATTGAGTTAAGGTGCATGACAGTTACCACTGATGTGCAGTCTACCGTACAACTTTGTTTCGTAAAAACCTGTAATACTTCTATATGAAATAAAAACCTTTGTCTTTGAGGATGATGATGATCTATTTCTGTTTATCCCCAGGTGGACTACTTCGTGCTGATCCTGGAAGGTCGCGTGGAGGTGACGGTGGGGCGCGAGAACCTCGTGTTCGAGGCCGGACCCTTCACATACTTCGGCGTACAGGCGCTGACGCAGAACGTGGGGCTGGGTAAGACATACACTCATCATCATAATTGTCAATATTATCATCATTGTCAATATCATCATCGTCATTGTCATCATCATAGTCGTCATCATTGTATTTGCATGCCAACAAGGCAGAATGTACACGGATCTTTTTATGTTAACTACCATCCTATTTTGTATGTACCTGTATTCTAAGCAAATAAATACCTATTCTATTCTATCATCACAGTGATCATCATCATCATCAACGTCATCATTTGCCGAGCTATTACACTATTTGACTCCTCAATTCAGGGTTCCTTTCCCAAAGGGTAAAATAAGACCCCATTACTAAGTTACAAATCCTATATATCTTCCGAGCCTTTTTCTCAACTATGTTGGGGTCGGCTTCCAATCTAACCGGATGCAGCTAAGTTGGGGTCGGCCATCTTAAATAAGCTACTCTAAACATGATATTCTTCCCATAGCGGAGTCCCCGACGCCATCAGCGATGGGTTCTCTGCAGAACATCAATATGGACTCCATGCTGCGTCACACTTTCGTGCCGGACTACTCCGTCAGGGCTATCACTGAGCTCTTCTATTTGACTGTTAAACGGTGAGTTTTATTATTTAGCGATAAATATTATGACTAACACTGAAAAATTTTTTCAAAACAAAGCGCAAGTTCACTGTCAATATAAACGTCGTATTAGAAGTCGAGATTCAAAATTCATGGTAAACATTTGTCAAAAATAAAATATTGTTGATTCCAAGTAGACTGAAAAATAGCACTTTTTGAACGTCAGAGTTACATGAGACAGCCCCATAAATCCCCACCCTTCACCACTTCCTATGTGTTTTTGCTGGGAAGAAGTGGCGCAACAAACTCCTCAGCAACACATGTCTGTTTTAAAAAAACTGTAAATTTGTCGGTGAACTTCAGCCTTAGTAGTTTTGCTACAATTTGGATTTAAATATAAAACAAATACATAATAATATAATATACTTATATATTTCAGATCTCTCTACCTAGCAGCTAAACGCGCTACTCTTATGGAGAAGGGCGCATTATCAAAAGGAGCAACGAACGAACAATTCGATACAGAAGTCGATAAGGTAAACTATTTACAAAAATTGTATTATTAACCAACTTCAAAAAAGAAGGTTTTCAGTTTGACCTGTATGTATGTATGTGCGGGGTAGTCAGAAGCCAGTAAGTCTGACGCCAGTCTAACCAAGGGGTATTAGGTTGCCCGGGTAACTGGGTTGAGGAGGTCAGATAGGCAGTCGCTCCTTGTGACACACTGGTACTCAGCTGCATCCGGTTAGACTGGAAGCCGACCCCAACATAGTTGGGAAAAGGCTCGGGAGATGATGTATGTGTTTGCGCGATTATCTCACTTTTATCTGGACATATTTCGATGTGGTTTCCAGCAAAGTATTTGGCTTACTTAGGTAAAGGTTTTAGGTATGTTATTGAAGTCGGTTTTTATGACGGTCAGAATCGCTGTCACTCCTCACCGATCGCCTCAAATACATATAAAAAGTTGCTACCTAATTGCTACCAGCTACAATTAGTTGCTGCCAATAACTGCCCTCGTGGTTTTGAAGATAATCAGCATCTAAAGGTGATAGCCATTCTGATATCAGAATTATCAGAAGTAACGGGTTTTATTAAAAAGTTAATAGTATTAATATAGGTTCTTATGATTGCATCGTCTCTTTTATTTGATTACAACTTTGGCAGTCGTTACGGGTAGTCAGAAGCCAGTAAGTCTGACAACCAGTCTTACTAAGCAGTATTGGGTTGCCCGGGTAACTGGGTTGAGGAGGTCAGATAGTCCCTAAAATAGGAAAAGAGCTAAACAAACGATGATAAAACTTAGGTATCTTTATCTAGACTATCTCCGTCTCCACAAAAACTTTTAAACGTTTGTTGAACACTTGTCTAAAAAATTCAGATTATGACGTTGAAATAAGGTCCGTTTTGCAGCCACACTTTTTAGGGTTCCATACCCTGATAGTTAGAGAGTTGAAATTTTCACAGGTGATGTATTTATGTTGCCGCTAAAACAACAAATACTAAAAACTAGAATCAAATAAATGTTTTAGGGGGCTCCCATACAACAAACGTGATTTTTTGCTCATTTTAAATAATGGTACGAAACGGGCCCTTCTTGCGCGAGTCCGACTCGCACTTGGCCGTTGTTTTTAGACAAGTGTTCAACAGATGTTTAAGTTTTTGTAGTAACGCTGTCTATCCTATTCCAGAACTTATGTAACTCAAGTAAATCGAGTGGAAATATTCCAATTTCGTTAATATCTAAGAAATTACTTGGCAAGTCTACTAGCACGGCGTCTACTAGAAACACAGATGATTTAGGATCTACGTCCACTATTAATAAGGTTCAATTTTAACTGTAATTTCGTTGTGTAGAGTATTTTTTTGAACGACTGGTTGGAAGAGGTATGTCTCTTCTTATATAGAGAAGGTATGAGCGTGTAGTAGAATCAAAAAATCATGGTTGCTTATCTATACTTATATTATAAAGAGGAAAACTTTGTTTGTTTGTTTGGTTGTAATGGATAAACTCAAAAACTACTGGACCGATTTTAAATATTCTTTCACCGTTAGAAAGCTATATTATCTGTGAGTAACATAGGCTATATTTTATCCCGGTGCGGGCAGTAGCTCCCACGGGACGCGGGTGAAACCGCGGGAAAGCGGCTAATATTTTATACAGTAATATTTAGTTTTGTAGTCTAAAATTTCAAAATATTTGATCATTTATTTACACTGACTCATTTTTTCCATCAAGTGTAGGATGACAAAAATCATGTGTTTTTTAAACATTAAATAATTCTAGTGCTTTTCTTATCTTGCCCAGTTTGTTTTTTGCAATCGAATCAATCCGATTTAAGTAATTTTCAGTAGTATTAACACATTAACAGCTTCTTCCTCAAAAGTTAAAGCCAAAGTAAAAGTCAAAGTAATGTCTAAAGTAAAAGTAACGGTCAAATTCAATTTTTCTATTAGTTTTGCTGTCACTTTAGCCTTGAAAAAACGTATTTGACCGTTACTTTTACTTTAGACATTACTTTAACTTTAACTTTTGATGAAGAAACTGGCCGTAAGTTAGCCGATTTTTTGTATATTACCCATAGTTTTTTGCAATCAACTGTGAATCAAAAACTACAAATTTTCCAGTTCCCCCAAAGAGTGAACATAATAGAACTGATGCAAATCCCACAAACGTACAAATCTTCCGAAAGGTTGGACGTAAACTCCGACAAATATTTGTCCAAACCCAACCAATATTGGTCACACTCCGACACCTCGAAAGCTAAAATGGGCGTGACCACGAAATCTTACAACGAATTAACAAAAACCGGGCCTTCGAAATCTTACGCAAATGCTTGCGACACCGCAAAATATTGGGCCAATTATGATAAGTTTGCCAAATTGAACATAGATTTGCCCAAACATTTGACCAAAGATTTGGACGCGAGTAACTGCGCTGAATGTGTAGAAAATAACTTCTGGTTCAAGAAAAGTGTTTTGAATAAAAATACTGATGAGAAGGCTAATGGTTAGTCTATTTTTTTTTTATCATT
This sequence comes from Helicoverpa zea, assembly GCF_022581195.2. NCBI lineage: Eukaryota > Metazoa > Arthropoda > Insecta > Lepidoptera > Noctuidae > Helicoverpa > Helicoverpa zea. Next base: position 4,518,243 of record NC_061480.1, on the reverse strand, counting down.
ATCACATCTCAATATACAATCGAATCATATCGATTATACATCGATTCAGCACGAAATCGAGTCTAATGATCGACATTTAAAGTACATAAGCTCTGTTTCACTGGTTACCAATGAAGTGTCAGTTAGTTATCTGATAGTTCATGCTATCTGCCAGATAACGTCTGCTTGCCAGATATTACTAACTTACTATTAAATCAAAAGTTGTAGTTTAACTGTCAAATAAGTTGTTAAAAATCTATCAGAGATTTTATCCGTTTTAATCTAAATAATTTTTAGTTATCTGATAGTTAATGATATCTGCCAGATAAAGACTTCTTATAGTTTCTGCTAGATATTACTACCCGACACCGAAACCAAAAGTTTATAGTTACCGATAAAGTATCGGTTAGCTATCTCATAATTAATGGCATCTGCCCGATAATGGCTGGTTAAATTTGCCAGAAATTGCTTAAAAACACAAAACAGAACAAGCAAATATACATAAAACATAGTCCCTGATAGTCTATCAGAGACTTTATCAGTAACTCTCTAAACGATCTTGTAGAAGCAGAGCACTGCAAGAAAAAGAAAGCCACGTTCCACTGCGACTCGTCGCTGCTATCCTTCCACAAGCTATCCCCCGAGAGCGCAGACCCGCCCCGGCCGCGTCCGCAGCTCGATATACAACACAACCATATCGATTACACATCGATTCAGCACGAAATCGAGTCGAATCATATCGATTATACAGCGAATCATATCGATATACAAACGAATCATATCGATTACAAGTCGAACGATATTGATTATATATCGAATAATATCGATTACACATCGATTCATATCGATTTTACCTCGAATCATATCGATATACATCGAATGATATCGATTATAAATCGAATGATATCGATTACAATTTGAATGATATCGATAGTTAGTAGTAGAGATAGTAGTAGTTAAAATGAAAACAATCTTGTAGAAGCAGAGCACTGCAAGAAAAAGAAAGCCACGTTCCACTGCGACTCGTCGCTGCTATCCTTCCACAAGCTATCCCCCGAGAGCGCAGACCCGCCCCGGCCGCGTCCGCAGCTCGATATACAACACAACCATATCGATTACACATCGATTCAGCACGAAATCGAGTCGAATCATATCGATTATACAGCGAATCATATCGATATACAAACGAATCATATCGATTACAAGTCGAACGATATTGATTATATATCGAATAATAACGATTACACATCGATTCATATCGATTTTACCTCGAATCATATCGATATACATCTAATGATATCGATTATAAATCGAATGATATCGATTACAATTTGAATGATATCGATAGTTAGTAGTAGAGTAGGGCTTCCAATCCCGCAATACCGAGATCTCGGTATTCCGGGATCCCGCATCATTTTTTAGTCCCGAGCGCTGCGGGATTACGTGTGCGGGATCCCGCTCGATTTGCGGGACTGTAAAGAAACATGCGCACGACCATTCACGACCGCGAACGCTGTTTTCTTCGCAAACATTTCCAATTGAATGATAAAAAAATATATATAAAAAAACTAAATAATTATTTATCATTCAGCTGCAACTGTTTTTTTCTATTGAACTTGATTGTATTTTTATATTTGATCTCAGTAATTGAAGTGTAATTTGATTGATCTCTTTTAACGTTAATTAAAGTGAAATAACGTTGATTTAATTTGATTAATTTATTGTTTTATTTGCCTCACATAATATTTTTCATAATTATATGCGGGATCCCGCCAATACCGGGATCCCGCGGGATTTGAATACCAACTCCCGCCAATACCGGGATCGAGCATGGGATGCGGGATTGGAAGCCCTATAGTAGAGATAGTAGTAGTTAAAATGAAAATAATCTTGAAGAAGCAGAGCACTGCAAGAAAAAGAAAGCCACGTTCCACTGCGACTCGTCGCTGCTATCCTTCCACAAGCTATCCCCCGAGAGCGCAGACCCGCCCCGGCCGCGTCCGCAGCTCGATATACAACACAACCATATCGATTACACATCGATTCAGCACGAAATCGAGTCGAGAGATATCGATATACAGCGATTCATATCGATATACAAACGAATCATATCGATTACAAGTCGAACGATATTGATTATATATCGAATAATATCGATTACACATCGATTCATATCGATTTTACCTCGAATCATATCGATATACATCGAATGATATCGATTATAAATCGAATGATATCGATTACAATTTGAATGATATCGATAGTTAGTAGTAGAGATAGTAGTAGTTAAAATGAAAACAATCTTGTAGAAGCAGAGCACTGCAAGAAAAAGAAAGCCACGTTCCACTGCGACTCGTCGCTGCTATCCTTCCACAAGCTATCCCCCGAGAGCGCAGACCCGCCCCGGCCGCGTCCGCAGCTCGATATACAACACAACCATATCGATTACACATCGATTCAGCACGAAATCGAGTCGAATGATCGCCAACTCGAATACTTAGACCGCTATGAGAGATTTCTAGAGTTTGAAAGAGACTCCATAGAAGATAGGGGATGGAGAGAAGAGAGATTGGAGTTGGAAAAGAGAAGGATGGAAACTGAACAGCTGATGTTGGTACAGCTGTCCAAGATCATTAAAATGTTGGAGAGGAATCAGAATTGAGGTTTCTTTTTGTTACAGAGTATTTTTTAATTTATTGTAGGTAATTTTTGATGCGTATACTACTGGTAAACTTCTGTAAGCGTAAACTAACTAACTGCTGGTAACGGTAAACGTAAACTACTGGTAAAATTCGTAAAATATAATCTTATGCTCGTAATGGAAGAAGTAGATCAAGATTAACGTAATTCGTAATGTCGTAATTCTAAAAGGTATCTATGCGTTGGTTTGCGATTTCAATGAATGTCTTTCAATCTTTAATCGCAAAAAAAAAACGGTTAGATAAAACAAAACGTTTTGGTACCCTGTCCAACAGTGTTGATTATAAGTATCAGTAGAATGTGTAATGTTCATAAATCATCAACGTAGTTGTAGTTCTTAAATCCAACTGTATCGAATAAAAGCTGGTAAAATAACTGGTCGTGTGTTGTATTATTAACATCCACTATATTAGCATCAGTCTTATCATTGAGGTTTATAAGTCTGGAGACCAAACGACCTTGGAACAAAATGAGTGACTGAAAATTTACTTTTATTTTTTATTTTTATTTATTCACAAACACAGCTATCATTACAGGAATATCCCAAGTCGGTAGCATGGTAACATAACTCCTCTATCATCTATTAATATGTATAACACAGTACATACAATGTAGTTTTTGTGAACTCATTCAAAGAACACGAAAATAAGTCAATCCTCTCAGCAATGTCATTCAGTGTACGCAAGGCGCGCGTCACTGGCGCTTTATCGAGTAATTCGCAGATGATGTTAACTTAGTACATATTACGAGTCAGGCTTGCTCCTCAAGAGGTACTGAGATATAGATGACATACTTATTTCTACGTCGTCGGTTCAATTTTTATCGTAACTCGGATTGGACAGGTCATTGATTCAAGCCCCATAGTTTTTATTATTTTTCATGTAAATGCCTTTCTAATGATATATCATACGTTATTGTTGGAGCGGGTACCAAATCCCATACAACTTGCCCATTGTCTTTTGCAGTAATCACCGACTTCAACAAACTTATTTTTGTGATATTTTGTTTGTTTTTTGCAGTTGTTACAATCTGTGGATGAAGATATAAGTATCAGCGGTGAACATAAGACGCCTTCGAGACAGGTGAGTAAATATGTAAACTAATATTATAAAGCTGAAGAGTTGCTTGCTTTCTCACGATTTTTTTATGAAGAATTTAGGCTTTAGAATTTAGGAAGCTACAGACATCGATATAATATAGCCGAAAATCGATCTCAGTGGCGTGCACTTGGAGAGGACTATGTCCAGCAGTGGACTGCGATAGGCTGATGATGATGATGATGATGATGATGAAGCTACAGACTAATTTTTACCCAGGTGCATAGAGTCGTTTCCACGACACTGACGGTAGCTACTATTAATTCGGATCAATATACATATTTGTGCAACTTACAAATTTATTCTTGAGATAAAACGTATAGAGTTCATCAAATAACTTTGCTTCTCTGCTTACAGTGCAAATATAACCCAATACTTATTAATGCAAAATATATATTTCGGATTACATTTGAATTCTTATTATTTATTATTTCTTATTATTATTATTTAAATAAAATCATCAGAAATTACTCTCTCGTATGCATTATTTTAAAGTTGTCATACATAAAATATGTATTTTTTTGGGCCTTTTATGTCTGAGAAAAATAAACTAAATAAATCTGTATTATTATCTCCAGGTATCTCCTCACCCCCTCCCAGTCTCAGCCTCCCCCCACACCCGTTCATCATTCGCGTCCCGAACCTCACCAGAGACCCGCAACGGAGACGTTTTCGCCAGACCTGATGAGCAGGAGAAACTCTTGAAATAACAACAGGTTCTACTCGCACCACCCACAGTCAGGTGATGCCCGTAGTATAAAATAAAGGATTGAATTTTAAAAGGTGCACAAGAAAATAAATGAAAAGTGGTTCAGAATTATTAACAGAACATATCTGCATCAGTATTTTTTTTATATAAAATTACTGTTACAGCCTTTTTATCGTCTCACTGCTGGGCTGCGGCCTCCTCTCACACGGAGAAGGATTGAGCATTAATCACCACGCTTGCTCAATGCGGGTTGGTGATTTCAGACGTTATAGTCCAGGTTTCCTCAATATGTTTTCCTTCACCTTTTTTATCAGCCATTGGTGTCCAAGATATACTTACAAAGTACATACAAAATAAAATAAATACAGGGTGGCCCATCCATAGGCGTCCAAAAGAAAAATTTAGAAGCTCTATGCTATGGGGTATCCGAATCACCCCCATGTATGTTCAGCGATTTTTTGTACTTTAGGAGCTAGAATTATTTTTAATTTTTTCCATAATTTTCATTTCAACATTGTTTTTTCTATTTTATCTTTTTTTTCCTAACGTTTACAGATGTTTTTTTTGGTGTAATTAATCATCATGATAGTAGCTAACACCTGAAAAAAGCAGTTTGGCTAAACATTCTAGAACTTACATAAAATTTTATCTGAAGTTCAAAATTACTGTTGGAGTTCAGTAGCCAAAAATGTTAAGGGCTTAAAAAAAATTATAAGGGGTGCCAGAGGTTTCTAAGCATTCTTAAAAGCTACTAAGAACCTGTGACAATAAATATCATTCATAAAAATCAGACCCTAATAGTGGTTTTTCTCCTGTTTAAAAATAATTTTAGCTCCTAAATTACAAAAAATCGCTGAACATACATGGGGGTGATTCGGATACCCCACAGCATAGAGCTTCTAAATTTTTCTTTTGGACGCCTATAGATGGGCCACCCTATATATGAAACTATCCACCGTAAAACCAGCAAAATATGGACACGTCACTATTACTGTCTGTGACCATACAAACGGTTACAAAATAAACATCTTTCACTATCAATAACTATTTTTTTTTTGTAATGAAACAACAAAATAAAAATATATACGTATCTTTAAAACTTATTTAACTATAAGTTGTCAACATTTGCGCACTGGATAAAATTCATTCCTGTATAGTGTCCATTGTACCATTTGAGAGAAGCTTAAAATTATCATCTCCCGAGCCTTTTTCCAACTATGTTGGGGTCGACTTCCAGTCTAACCGCATGCAGCTGAGTACCAGTGTGCCACATGAAACGACTGCCTATCTGACCTCCTCAACCTGGAGAACCCAATATCCCTAGGTAACACTAGTTTCTGACTTCTAACTACCCGGCGGTCATTTACATCTTTGGCAGTCGTTACGGGTCAGAAACCAGTAAGTCTGACACCAGTCTTAAAGGGTATTGTGTTGCCCGGGTAACTGGGTTGAGGAGGTCAGATAGGCAGTCGCTCCTTGTGGCACACTGGTACTCAGCTGCATGCGGTTAGACTGGAAGCCGACACCAACATTATTGGGAAAAGGCTAGACAGTTGATATTATCAACATTTTGTTCAGCTTTTCCGTAAGTTTTGAAATGGACAATACATACATACAATATGATCAGTGATTCCCAAACCAGTAGTTTGTACTTAAATAGACTGCAGTATCTTTATAGTAGATATTTAACAGTTACAATATAATGTATAAATAATATTTAGCATTTACAGTGTATTTCTATAACCTACCTATCCTTAGTTTTGCTATTATAGATAGAATTGATATTAGCCCTATATCTATACTAATCTATAATATAAAAATGAATCGCAAAATGTGTTGGTAAGCGCATAACTCAACAACGCCTGGACCAATTTGGCAAATTCTTTTTTTGTTGTGTTTGTTATTGTCAGGAGAAAGTTCTGATTTGAAAAATTATTTCACTGTTGGAAAGCTACACTCTTCCCGAGTAACATAGGCTATATTTTATCCCAGTACGGGCAGTAGTTCCTACGGGACGCGAGTGATTACTAAATTATGTCTTCAATCTCTAATGGTAAAACTGTGGATAGATACGTTATAGAAATCCGTTAGTTGGTTTATAGTCAGATTGAAAGGTGTCAGTAATTTATTGTATGTGTGAGCCTTAAGTTAATACTAAAGGTCGGAATTAAGTAGTTTTGTATGAAGTACATATAAAAAATATATATAATCTACCGGGGCTGCGGGATTGTTCGCGCGAGTTACCGCGGCGCTGGTACATGGCAGGCTTCAGAAGGAACATGATGCGCTGCACACAGTCATTTAATGATTTCCCACCAAAGAAATAAAATGGCTGTTAAATTAATGTCTCATATTTTTCCAAAAGTGTTAAGTACATAAATAACTTATAACCACCTAATTCCGACCTCTGGTTGTTACTATACCGAATTAAGAATCCAACTTAAAATAAATACCTATCTTAAAAACACTTAAGAATCTCAAAAAAAGTACATAACTTGTAAAAAAATATTTTATTTCTAACTAAACATACCTACTTAGAAACTGTGCCGTTTTATAAATTACATTTTCCATTATAAAATCCAGTGTTTTTCATACTTTAAGGTTGAAATCAATATAATTTATTTGCCTTAAGTGTTCAGTGGCAATTTCCTACGCATAGTTGCTAGGAAAACTATTTCAGTAAAAATACTTTTTTCAATACACGTGTAACTCGATAATGTAAAATATAATAATATTGCTAGGTGCATTTTAATTGTAAGAACGAGTTAAACAAAGACATCAAAAATTACTTTGAAACATACTATTACCGCGAATTATAAGATCACGCCTCATATGTAATGTTTATTTAGGTAAAACATATATTATCTCACAAACAGTTGATGTGTGCACCTCAAAGGGTTCACGAAAGGAAAAAGTTTGAAAAACACTGGTATAGTCAAAACTTACTAAATAAACTGACAAATCGACTATTTTATGCTCCATTTGAGTAGGCTACTCAAATAGAGTATAGTTGCATATTTAACATTATAGAAGCTAGTTATTTGTAATAAGTCATTATTTACAATTAATTGCCTAAACTTAACATAGTCGATTATAGTCAGTTTCAATTTACTCCTTAATTCATAACATACAATAATAAAAATAATCTTCTACTTCTTATCGCGATAATCTCGAAAAATACTGAACAGATTTTCATACGGTTTTTACCTAATAGGGCTCTAATTCTATTATATAGTACTTAAATATGAATGGTGAAATGTAGATGTAAAAATATTAACAAAATTGAATGCACTATTTAGTTTAGATACTAACACTGTCCAGTATTATAGAAATTATATATTTATATCTACATAAGTATGTTTACAAATATTATAAAATAAAGAAATATGTAGTATGTTTGTTTGAACGCGCTAATCTTAGAAACTACTGATCTGATTAACATACTGAAATAATATAAAAGCTACTCAAAAATTACTATAATCATCGGCACGAATCTTGAGCGCTGACTTTCACCTGCGCAGAAGTAATTTATTGGGTCCCTTTTGTGGTATGAAGTGAGGCGCGGGGGCGGGCTAAAGCGGTGATTGGCCCGCAGTGCATCGCGTCATAGCCGTCACTCGGGATTGGTTTTTTGCTAATAAATCACTTCTGCGCAGATTTAGGTCAGCGCTCAAGATTCGTGCCGATGATTATAACTTACACCTCGGTACAAAAAAAAGGAATTATACAATTTTATTTCTACTAACAATGTATTACAATACTTAATTACTAAAAGAAAGAATTTACCAATTGGCTAGTCAATATGTACCAAAATTACTTTATTACCTAACTTATTTGTCATTTTATGATCTGAGCAAAAGTACTAGTCGTATTTTTTTTTACTTCATCTGTACTTACTATGTATAATAATGTTTAAACTGTTTGTTTGTTTGTTTGAATGCGCTAATCTCAGGAATTACTGTTACAGAAATGACGGTTTTTTTTTTTTTCATTTTCAAAAACCCTATTGTCAAATATTATAAGGCCTATTTGTACTTAATAGAAATTAGAATTATTGTATGTTACACTCAGATAATAATTTAGGATTTACCACAAATAGCTATAATATTAGATTTTAGAAAATTTCATCTGTTTTAACTAGTCTGTAAAAAAAAACTGTTGTAAAAACCTCGAGTAATTTTAATTTAAAATTGAGAAACATTTAATAATTACAAATACGTATACCTTATTATTTTAAAAGTACCCACATCGATTTTAATTTAATTTGTAATAGAAATAATATTTAAAATACATGAATCGCCCATAATATTTAGAAGTACAACTTAAAAATAGTATTTAATCTATTATGAATTATTAATAATAAATTAATCTACTTTTCTACTTTGACTAGTCATCAAAATAACATAGGCAGGCGATTTGTAGTATTTAAAAAAAATCATGTCTTTCCTATAGGTCTGAATCGAGAATCTCTTTTTTACAACCTTACTTAGATCTTTTATTAAATTAATGTATATATTTTGATTTGTCCACGTTAAAAAAGTGGTAATTTTGTTTCCAAAAGTATTCTGTTCTTTAAAAAAAAAACCGGCGAAGCGCGAGTCGGACTCGCGCACGAAGGGTTCCGTACCATATATTTAAAATGAGTAAAAAAACGTTTGTTGTATGGGAGCCCCCCAAAATGTTTATTTTATTTTAGTTTTCAGTATTTGTTGTTATGGCGGCAACAGAAATACATCATCTGTGAAAATTTCAACTCTCTAACTATCACGGTTCATGAGATACAGCCTGGTAACAGACGGACGGACGGACAGAGGAGCGAAAACAATAGGGTCCCGTTTTACCCTTTGGGTACGGAACCCTAAAAACATTTTGTAATCTATCAATCAATAACATGTCTTGAATAAGTTTGTTCCTATAAATATGTAAAAACATTTTTCTCCTTCTATTCATTGTCATTATGTTATAACGATAAAAATATAAAAGGACGATGGGCGTTTTGGTACCCTGTCCAACAGTGTTGATTCTAGTACCATTGCGTAGGTCTTGGCAAGCCAAAAAACGTTTACTATAACGACTAGTCCCAATTCCTTGTCCATTTCGCGTGACATCGACTAATAGAATGTGTAATGTTCATAAATCATCAACGTAGATGTAGTTCTTAAATCCAACTGTATTGAATAAAAACTGGTAAAGTAACAAAAAAACAAGAATTTGGCCTTCTTAGAATGTTTGCCTGCCCACTGCTTTAAAAAAAGTCTGTGTGCAAACCTTTGCAGTTCACGCAGAATATAGCTTATGTATTTGATGAAAGTCTTTCAGTATTTACAATCAATTAATGTTTAATGATTATCGTGTTTTAATAACAGGTTTTTTTTTATTTCATATAATGTGTAGGTACATGGAAGCCAGTATGTTTAAAGATAGTATGTAACTAAAATGATTAGTTGTGTTTTCAGAAATGTTTTGAACTTTTGTCAAATCAGATGACGATTGTGTTTCCGTAGTATAACTCCATAGACTATTACAACCTTTAGATTATAATAGTGTGTATCTCAAACAATTTAAGATGTCTATTAACTGAGTTTAAAATTATTATACTGACGACATATGCCTCTTAATGAATTTGCATATATGGATGACATACTTGTTTCTATGTCGATTTAATTTTTATCGTTACTTGGATCGGACAGCTAATTGAGGCAAGCCCCATAGTTTTTATTATTCTTCACGTAAATATCTTTCTAATGATATATCATACGTTACTGTTGGAGCGGGTACCAAATCCCATACAAAGTGCCCATTGTCCTTTGTCATGGAAAATAAAATGACTAGCGGAGATGTCATAACGCAAAATCTCCTAAGAAAGTAGCGCGACAACATGCGGGTGCGAGGGGGACGAGGAACGTTACTAGCCCTTAAACGCATTATATCGGGTGTGTCGTTCACAATCACATTAAATGAAATGCATTAATATACTGGTTAATATATGTCGATTAACACAAAGAAAAAAGAAAAATACGTAAAAATAAAATAAAAAATGAATTTTTCAAACAAATAAAAAAAAATATCTCTGCTTTACGCGTGATGTTGTAATTTATAAAAACGAAAAATGACTCCTGTGGCTAAACCACTGAATGGATTAGGTTATTTTTTTACAATTCGCCATAGAATATCATAAAGTATATGCGATAGAATTTAATGTGATTGTGAACGACACTCTGTATAGAACCCGCCTTCTTTTTTCAAAACAAAATCACAATTCTTTGACAGATTGGTTTTGATTTGACAAGGAACCCCGAACGCCTCGTTAGTTCTAGTAACTGATCACGTCTACCGTACGTTGCTTGAGCTACAAGAAGGCGTCTGACCTACCTTCCTTATGGCATCTCCGCTATCTTTACTTCCTCCGTGGTATTTGTACATATAATATGTGATATAAAGAATCTAATACGTAGTTAAGTCGTTAATGCGACAATATAATGCGATTAGTCGCAACGATTAGTATTTAAAGCATTTATTTATATCTTGTGTTGTTTCACCCGGGTTCAACGACTGGCGATTAGATAACAACGAAAATGCGACGTTTTTGTCGTGTCGCAAAATCGCAGTCGTGTAAGAATCCTTAGATTGTAATGTATTTAAATGTTGAATGTTTTTAATGAAGAATAAGAATAATGTTTCTATTCAGTTATAATAAAAGCGCTTAGCATACAATGTTTTTGTTTTATTTTAAATCCATACTTTTTCACATCTTTTCATCAGATTCCATTACACATAGAAAGGCTATTTTTTATCCGGGTGCGGGAAGTAGGTAATACCCCCTTAAAGCATGTGAAACCAGTTTACTTACCTTAATCATTGGAGGGTAACAAAGATACACTCGGTAAGTATACCTAAACTAAAAAAGTTACATATGTGCAAGCATGACCCGGAATCGAACCCGCACTCTCGTACTTGAGAGACTGACCGTCTTACCACAAAAACTTTTAAACGTCAGTTTATGCCTTGTCTAAAAAAATGTCAAATTATGACGTTGACATATGGTTCATTTTGCAGCCAAAATTTTATTAGACAAGTGTAAAACAGGGTTTAAAGTTTTTGTAGTAAGGCCCTGATGATTTAATTATGTCTACGCCCAGAATTTCTTAGTTAAATCAGTGTTGTCTATATTCGGGTTTGACGTTTGAAAAATGTCAATGTGGAATTTTTCCCACCAATTTTTTACCCATCTCTAACCATCATGTCTGCATTGTGTAACTTAGTAAGATAAAACTGGAATTATACGGAATATAAAACAATTCAGAGGCTTTCACTAAAGAAGACCCATTTCTTGAGCGTAAACAAATTACCTTGGCCTTAAGGGATATCAACAACCAGAATGACAAGTTCAAAGTCTGACATTTTCAAACTGCATTGATGAAGTCCAGACCAGTTATTATAATAATACACAGGTACTAGGTAGGTCCTACTTTATCACACGGATCATCATCCTCCGAGCCTTTTTCCCAACTATGTTGGGGTCGGCTTCCAGTCTAACAAGATGTGGCTGAGTACCCACCAGTGCTTTACAAGGAGCGACTGCCCTATATGACCCCCTCAACCTAGTTACCCTGGCAACCCAATACCCCTGTTAGACTGTTGTCAGACTTACTGGCTTCTGATTACCCGTAACGACTGCCAAAGATGTTCAATGACAGCCGGGACCTTACAGTTCACCACACGGATAAAGTAGTATAAATAGCCTATATCTTTTCTACGGCTCTACGCTGTCTGTGTAAATTTAATTTAAATCTGTTTAATAGATCGACAGACAAAACTTAAAACCATTTACCTATTCTTTGCCTGCAAATCAGCATATTTTGAATGTCAAAATTTTCAGAAACGTTCACCCTTCACCACTTCCTATGTGTTTTTGCTGGGAAGAAGAAGTGGCGCAACAAACTCCCCAGCAACATGTCTGTCTGTAGGTTTTACAGACATATTTTCCATTTAATATATAACTATAAGGATCATCCTTAGGATTTAGGTTAACCTAAACATGTGATTTTTCCTAAGACATTTTAAATGACAGACAGGTTAAAATCCCACAGGGATTTTCCAAATTATATTTTGGTATATTGTGAGGCACAGGACATATGCGACCAACAGTGCTTAGGCCAGACGTACAGTTTCTGACTAGAAATCGAACCCAAATAGTTCGGATTGGCTAATTACAACCACGATACAGTCCAGAAATAGTTAAGAAAAACAAAAAAAAACAGCAGTTCCCGCCTACCCAGTAGCAAGCAGAAATAAACAATATAAAAACGAGTTTTATAAAATTACAAGCAGGGGCTCGATTCTGCTAACTTTACTTAAGCGACATACGATTCACATCCGACTGAGATCCAATCACGACTCAATTACGATTGAAGCGTATGTGGCATTCCGCTATTTTTTCTTTGAAATAAACGTTTTTATAATTTTCTGTGATTCAATAATCTATACTAATATTATAAAGCTGAAGAGTTTGTTTGTTTGTTTGTTTGAACGCGCTAATCTCAGGAACTACTGGTCCGATTTGAAAATTTCTTTCAGTGTTAGATAGCCCATTTATCGAGGAAGGCTATAGGCTACTTTTTATCCCGGTACGGGAAGTAGTTCCTACGGGATGCGGGTGAAACCGCTGGCAGAAGCTAGTTAATCATATTGTCTGCAAATGATTTACGATTGCAATATGATTGTAGAGCAAATTATCGTATAGACCAAATGGCAGACCAATCGAATGTCGTTGGAATACGATTGGTGTTATATTAGTAGCAGAATGCCCGATATGGTTAAAACTGCTATTGCGATTCAATTTCTATTCAATTTTGACATTATTAACTTAGCAGAATCGGGCTCCAGTTTTGTAACTTTATCTTTTACATATAATACAGTACGATGTCGTTGTTCACGTTGAACACATGAGTTTAGAATTTATTATTTATTCAGTGTAAAATTATTGTAGCTATAATGTTTTGTAAAAGTGTAATTTCTATATTGGTGTATGTTTCACTGGTGGTGTGTACGTTCGATAATATTGAAGGTTAGTGTAAATTCTTATTTTTATAACCATCATCTCATCATGTTGGTATCGCCTTCCTGTCTAGTCGGATGCAGCTGAGTACCAGTGCTTTATAAGGAGCGACTGTCTTTCTGACTTTCTCAACTCAGTTACCCTTGCAACCAAATACCACAAGGTAAGACTGGTGATCAGACTGGCTTCTGGCTATCCGCAACGACTGACAAAGATGTTCAAATATAATTTGTCACTCTAAGGAAAATAATTTGGTTACCTATATGTATTGACTCACTTATAAAGAAACAGGTTGTTTACCTGTTTCAACTTACCTGTTTCTTTATAATTGAGTGAATAGGATTGTATTGAAATATTAAACCTGCACTGTTCGGTACCTACCCGTACAGGTTTGTCTGTACCGGAAACCTGTTTCTTTATGTAAGCACCCTTATGTCCGAATCTGGTTAGACTGGAAGCCGACCCCAACATGATTGGGAAAAAGGCTGGGAGGGATATGTAATAACTTATGTAACTATTTAAGTACCTGGTAGATCCAGCTGTCGCAAATGCGGCTGCTGTTCACGAGGTCTCGGGTTCGACCCCCGGGTTGGGCCGAAATAGTTTCAATTAAGAGTTTTAGAAACTTTCACGGAGCAGCTCTCACACGGAGCACGGCGGAAGTTGGTGATTGATACACCCGTGCATCGGAGAGCACGTTAATATCGGTCCTACGCCTGATCTCTCTCCGGTAGTGTCGGATTGCCGTCACATCGCGCTTTGAGAGTGAAGGAATAGTGAGTGCTCCTGTGTCCAAGCAAATGCTTGTACATAATATGTCCTACGCAGCTGGCTGATCTCTTTATATGAATTCTGCATCATCATCTGCGTTTCATCACATTCCATGCAGCAGTTTTTGCGTGAAAAAAACTTTTCCGTGTATAATTTTTAACCGACTTCCCAAAAAGGAGGAGGTTCTCAATTCGGCCGGTATGTTTTTTTTTTTTTCTATGTATGTACATCGATTACTCCGAGGTTTATAGACCGATTTACGTGATTCTTTTTTTGTTCGACGCGGAATAGCTGCCAGTTGGTCCCGTAGTCATCAATTCAGGATCTGATGATGGAAACCCTGAGAAATCGAGGGCAACCTTCGAAAGTTGTAGGCATTCATAGGGTAAAAACTTGACACTCAGGTGTATGCCTGAAAGCACTATTCAACAGTGAAGGTTTGGAGCTGACCTGATGATGGAGACCAAAGAGGGTCGAGGGAACTCGACAACTGAATATGTAAACTACCTCGTGTTTGGGCTTGTATTATTTGTATTGACGAGACCTTTGCAACAGTGAAGGTTTGGAGCTGACCTGATATGAAGACCAGAGCAGGTCGAGGGAACTCGGCAACTGAATATGTAAAATACATCGTATTTTGGCTTATATTTTTTGTATTGATGAGAACTTTCCACTTATATGGATAGTGACAACTATTCGTATCACTAAAAAGTTGTAAATAATAAAAAAAATTTACAAAAAAATTAAAACGACTTCCAAAAACACTAAAAAGCAAAAAAAAAAAAACTAATTTTAGGTGCTTCGGCCTAAAAGTCGGTGGCAAAATTAACTTAGTAACATCCATTAGACACCGACTTCTAGGCCGATGCACCTAAAATTAGTTTATTTTTTTTTATTTTTAGTGTTTTTGGAAGTCGTTTTAATTTTTTTGGATCGGATATCGTTCACAAAGTACCTATTTTTTTTTACGACAATTCGTGTACAATTTCAGGGGAGCCATGTTACACGGAGAAGGGAGTTGGCAAATGTGTTAGCATCTACAAGTGCCTATCTACAGTTATAGATATTAAAAATAAACAATATCCAAAGGTAAACTTAACCAAAATACTTTTATATCAACACACAATTTTATATCAACCAGAGCCGGTGGATAAGGAGGCTTGTGGCTAAACATAGCCGCACGGGTCAGTCGATTATAAGGTTAAGCATCTAGCAAGTCTGTTATTGTATGGTATGTGTGACAATCTTGTCATAACTAGTTCCTATGTGTTTCTCAAGGCATGTAAAGTTGGTGAGTCGTTGTGATTTGAATATCTTTGGCAACCAGTAGACTTACCAAGGGGAATCGGGTTGCCCGCCAAGCGTTTTCTAATCTTATGATCGATCCACAAGTGCGGCTGACACTTAGCTGCTAAATCTGTTGGGACCAAGAGCCATAACAATTACTTATATATTTATTGTTTGGTCTGTCATTGAGGCATTAGATAGAGCCCTTCTGATATGTTCACAGATATGTTCATTCAAAGGAAAGGAACCAGTTGTCTGTTGTATGGATTGTAAGCTAGTCAATGACACCAGGTAACTATTTAACTAGCTTATTATATAACCACTGACTATCATCATCATCAGCCTTCGTTTGTATCGTCCCACTGCTGGGCTGCAGCCTCCTCTCACACGGAGAAGGATTGAGCGTTAATTACCACGTGCAAGAGATACGGGTCTGATTTCAGACTATATAGTCCATGTGTCCTCGAGATGTTTTCCTTCACCTATTTATTTATTTATTTATTTAGGCACACCAACAACTTATTTACAAATACTTTCACATATATAAGTTTACAATTGTAATAAGTCCTGCGTAAATATGTTAATTACAGGTGCGCACAACGTTCAAATTAAAAATAACTTAAATTAAACTAAACCAAACTATGCATAATAAAAATAATAATAAAAAAAAAGAAGAAGAATCGATAGAGGTAAATGACAAGGTACTATTCAAATTGGTCAATTTTGTGCAAAATTTAATTTATATGAGGCATTTACATTGCGCTTAAATTTATTATAGAGATCATGGAAAATGTCAAATGTCACCTATTATCAGTCATTAGTGTCCAAGATATACTTACCTAGGTAGGTACTGTTGTTCTTTAGAAGTTATAATACTCTGCACCGCCTAAACCAGACAGCCATGTTATTACCTATAAAAGTTTAATTTTTAAAGTTAAAAACAAATTGGGTACAATCTTCGTTACTTCTTTATTAATCCTTTTTTGTATGATCTTATTTCATGTGTTTCTAATTCTAGAAATGCCATAGTTGATAATCAAGGAGGAATTTTCTTCAAGACTGGTCAAAAGGCAAGAGATAGTAAGTTGCTAATCTTTTCATAATCAAAATCATGGAAATATCTTCATTTATCAAAAACGCTGAATACTGCAGACTAAACTGTATCGTTCGTTACCTAAACCATGACTAACTACTGTACTTGACTAATAGTTAAATACTAACAGCCTTACTTAAAAACGTGAATTAAATAATAAGTAATACTTAAGGGCTATTTAAGAAAATTCTTACTTATAAACGTTGCATGTCTTAACTAATATTTAATCACTACTTATAAGACTTTGTATTTTGCTTAAAAGATGATTTAAGACTTTTATAAGTATGGCTGTAAAAGTTTGCAATATTTGATTCAACTTCCAAGCATAGACCTTTGGTTTTTGAGGTATGGCCGAGCACCTAAAAATTGTCGTCTCCCTGCCGTTAACTGTGCCACAAAATGCACTAATCATCTCTTATCTTACTTTCATCAGATCCTCAAAAACCAAAAATTTTTAAAATTTCCAGAATGTCTAGAGTACCTGACAAAATTACCGTATTCATGTGAAACCAGAGGTCTGGAGCGGTTCTGGGACACGCAGGGAAACTGCTACTTCTTCGAGACAAGGTCCCACACTGTTGCCATTGCGGGGAACAATGTTGAAATGTACCGGTACCCTCATATGGTAAGCCTTATTTACCTCGCCTAAATCCCTACTAATATTATAAATGCGAAAGTAACTTTGTCTGTCTGTCTGTTACGCTTTCACGTCTAAACCACTGAACTGATTTTAATAAAATTTGGTATAGAGATAGAGTTGCCCTTGAGAAAGAACATAGGATAGTTTTTATTCCGGTCTTTTGAAGAGTTCTCTTGGAAACGCGATATAACCGAAATTGACGCGGGCGAAGCCGCGGGCGTAAGCTAGTTGGTAAATAAAACATTGTTTGAGAGGTTCTTCTAACCTACAGACAGACATGTGTTGCTGGGGATTTTGTTGCGCCACTTCTTCTTCCCAGCAAAAACACATAGGAAGTGGTGAAGGGTGGGCGTTTTGGGGGCTGTCTTTTGTAAATTTCTGACGTTCAAAAAGTGCTGTTTTGCAGCCTAGTTTGAATAAACGATTTTTGACGGTATTAATGATTTCCAGGCGTTGCTAGGGTTCGGAGAAGATGCAGGGTCAGCGCTGTGGCTGTGTGGAGGCTCCCTCATCAGTGAGACCTTCATACTGACTGCAGCGCATTGCATATCGTCAGACTATCTGTAAGTCTTGTATTTTAAACGATTTGAAAATACGATATTTTTGAAAATTAGATAATTTATTTATTTATTTATTTATTTAGTTTTAAGGCACATCAACATCATAAACACAATCATTTATAAGAGACACGAACCAGAGACATATAGCAAGTGTTTACGACAATTACAGACGTGCACAACATTCAAAACAAAGTAGAAGAAAAATACAGTAGGTATTCACGTTACAAAATAGATTAACAAAAATATAAAGAAACACAAAAACAACTACAATTTACACAATATTTATGGCACTTAATTTCCTTAATTATATTATACTAGCTGGTGCCCGCGACTTCGTCTGCGCAGGTTTAGTATTTCGATCAATATGTTTACAAATTGTAGCCTATGTGTTATTCTGATGTATAAGCTATATTATTGTAAAGTTTAATTAAAATCCATTCAGTAGTTTTTGCGTGAAAGAGTAACAAACATCCATACATCCATACATACAAACTTTCGCGTTTATAATATTAGTAGGATTAACTAGTGACCTACACATTGACCCCTACATTGGCTTGTACTACCGCTTCTGTTTTTCCTTCGTTTATGATCTTTGATCTAAAACGTGAAGGATGGTCGTGAAAGATATCCAAGTCATAAAGTTTGCACCATTTATTGTATGTTGACGTTAATCTTGCTATGGGAGAACTCATGCCCAAATTTGTTCTACATCGAGGGACTTTGAAAAATGACAAGTTTTTCCTCCGAGCATTAAGTTTAGGTAGGTTTATTTCAATGCGCTCAAGTAATCCATCAGCTTTGAAGGCACCGCTGACAATGCTCTGCAAGCACATCAAGTCTATCATGCGTCGGCGTAGGCGCAAGCTTGATATACGGAAGAAACGGAGTCTTTCGTCATAGGAGCACGGAGCACCTTGAGCTGATGCCAGTAGCAAAAAAAGCAAGTTGACGCGTAAAAGAAATAAAAATAAAAATATTTTAGAAAAGAATGTGCTGAGGTTTTGTCGGCTTTAAAAAAAGCGATTTTCACTTTGAACCGCACGTATCTTTTGTTCATGATTATCACACCTTGCTATGTAGGTAATGTCAAACCGTATATTTAGTTCTATTGGATTTCAGACCGAGGAATAGAACGGCAATAAAAGAAAATAGGACCATATACATATTTAATCACTTTTGTAACTGAACTAACTACACCCTGCCTAAATAAATGGGCTATCACTGAAATAATTTTGCAAAACGGTCTTCTAGTTCTTCCTGAAAGTAGCGCATCCAAGCAAACAAGACTTCAGCTTTATAATATGAGTATTACTAGATATATTTAACTTTTTCAGAGGTCCAATCCGCTTCGCAGCCCTGGGCCTACTGAAGAGGTCTGACCCTCCGGAGCGGTGGCAGGTATTCAACATCAGCCGGGTCATACCACACCCAGACTTTGCGCCGCCATCAAAATACCACGACATAGCATTATTGGAGATTTCTAAACCGTGAGGAAAAATTGAGCTTATTTATTCAATCAATAGTAAATTCATGGAAAATAATCCCTTTTGGGATCTGCTTTATCTAGCTCTAGCCTTTCCTAATATGTTGGGGTCTAATTGGATGTAGCTGAGTAGGTATCAATGTGCCCCATGGAACGACATTGGAAGCCTATCTGTCCCCTTCAATCCAGTTACTCGGGCAACCCCCAATACCTACCCATTGGCAAGACTGGTCGTCAATCTTACTAGCTTCTGACTACCCGTAACCACTGCCAAAGATGTTCAAATGACAGCCGGGACCCGCAGTTTAGTGCCATCCGATATAGTCATTGGTGTCAAATAAACACTTGGAAACAAACTTAGAAAAGTTGCATTGGTCCACTTGCCTGCCCTGGAATCGAATCCACACACTAATGCAAAACAAATACCTAAATTTAGGGACCCCTAAAAGCATTTTCGGAACACTAAATAAGATTTTGAATTTAGGTGGGCGTCCAAATTGGAAGACCCTTTCTTCTAAGTGGCACTTAGATAGAGAAACGATAAGAAATTGGTGCTGAAAACGGGCATAATATTTGAGAGGTTGGTTCTTTACCCACTAGGCCACCAGGACTTCTGGCTTCGACTGTTTTAAAATGCAATGATATACTGTTTTCTCAGAGTAACATTCAGTAAGGAAGTGTTCCCGGCGTGTCTGGACGTCGGTGGGCAGCAGCAGTCACGCGCCTCCGCTACCGGGTGGGGCAAGCTCGGCAAGAACAGACCCTTGGCTGATAACTTGCAAGAGGTGAGCTATAGACTTCATTAGAATGATCATCTGCCTAGTCTTTTTCCCAACTATGTTGGACTCGACTTCCAGTCTAACCGAATTCAGCTCAGTACCAATGTTTCACAAGGAGCGACTGCCCTATCTGATCTCCTCAACCCAGCTACCCGGGCAACCCAATACCCCTTGATTAGACTGGCGTCAGACTTACTGGCTTCTGACTACCCGTAACGACTGCCATGGATGTTCAAGGACAGCCGGGACCTACAGTTTAACGTGCCATCGTAATTTCAGGTGAATCTATACGAGTTTTCAGCGGCGGAGTGCTCTCACAACTTCCCTCCGCATCGGCTGCTGAAGCGAGGGTACATGCACAACATACAGATGTGCTACGGAGGCGACACCACGACTGAGGCCAGGGACACTTGTGAGGTAAGGAGATGTTAGACTGTTACTGTATGGTGTGTGTATGGTTTTCAAGGTCTGAAGGAATGGTTTGTTAACCCAACTGACGAAGACTAACGGGGATAAATCGGCTCCGCAGTAGGTTTAGTACAATTTTGTACCTAATTAATAAATTCACGATGCACGGGAGAATCAATCACCAACTTCCAGACTACGGGCTGCTTTATGAAAGTTTCTAAAACCCACAAAGTGATTTCGGCCCGACCCGGGAATCCGAGACCACGTGCTCAGCAGCCGCGCTTGCAACAGCTAGACCAACGAGGCAGTTAATAAATAAAACTATTGTACCCCCAGGGCGACAGCGGCAGCATAGTACCCAAAAAAAGCTACAGATGGCGTTGTAAGTGAGTGTACCTTTGCCAAGTGAAAAAAAACAGCACCGGGCCTTTTGAGCCTAGAGCCAAGAAATTCAGATTTCTGGACAGCTTGTTTTCAAAATCACGTCTCAAGTGAACTTCTCCCGCACCCTGTTATAATGTAGCTTATTTTATCATCCCCAGGGTGACAGCGGCGGTCCCCTGCAGGTGACGTCGCGCATATCAGCGTGCCTGCGCACGATCATCGGCGTGACGTCGCACGGGCGCGGCTGCGGGCTCGCGGGCTCCGCCGGCGTGTACACGCGCGTCACGCGCTACGTGCCCTGGATACAGCATGTAGTGTGGCGTAGTTATACATAATAAACACGACTTTACCCTATGGAGGTTTTATTTCTACTTCATCATCATGTCCCGAGCCTTTTTTCAAGTATGTTAGGGTCGGCTTCCAGTCTAACTGGATGCGGCTGAGTACCAGTGTGTCACAAGGAGCGACTGCGTATCTGACCTCCTCAATCCAGATTAGACTAGTGTAAGATTTACTGGCGTCTACTACCCGTAACGACAGCCAAGGATGTTAAATGACAGTCGGGACCTACAGTTTAATGTGCCCTCCGAATCACAGTTATTAGTGTCATCATCCTTTGAGCCTTTTTTCCCAACTATGTTGAGGTCGGCTTCCAGTCTAACCGGATTCAGCTGAGTACCAGTGCTTTACAAGAAGCGACTGCCTATCTGACCTCCTCAACCCAGTTACCCGGGCAACCCAATACCCCTTGGTTAGACTGGTGTCTGACTTAGTGGCTTCTGACTACCCGTAACGACTGCCAAGGATGTTCAATGACAGCCGGAACCTACAGTTTAACGTGCCCTCCGGAAGACAGTCTTTGGTGTCCAAGATATATTAAGAAAGAAAGTACATATTTGTGCAATTTACATAAAGTACATAATACTTAAGATTCAACAGTGAAAAATGCTCTCAGTTTACAAAATAAAACGCCTGTAGACACTCGAATTACAATTTATTTAAATATTTTTTAATTGTTTTACATTTCTAGATCAAATCATTCTCAAACCTTAATTTAATACGTACCTACTTACTATATGTACAACGAAATTATACCCGGGATATGAAAGCAAGTTTTTAATAGTGTAACAATATATTATTGTGATTCTGAGGCATATGCGATTACATTTGTCTGAATTTAGTGACTGAATCATTTAGAGTCAGACGACTGAATTTAGTCAAGTGTAATAAGCCCTTAAAGTCGAAGCATTCACGTTAATTACATAAATAACATACTTAAGCTGAAATAAAAAAAAAATGAATTGTACCTAATAACCTATCAACTGAATTTATTTATTTAAAATCCCGGGGTATAATCTGTAGTGCGTTTCAATAATTTATCCTATTTACAAAGTTATAAATGATCTAGTAGGTAACCGTGCTTTAACGATAACCGAACCATTATTAGGGGCTAGCTAGATTCTGCTAATTTTGCTTAAGCGACATACTATTGATATCCAACTGAGATCCAATCACGACTTAATTACGATTGAAGCGTATGTGGCATTCCGAAATTTTTTCGTTTAAATAAACGTTTTTATCCTTTTCTGTGATTCAATAATGAATTATATTGTCCGCAAATGATTTACGATTGCAATATCATTGTTGAAATGTCTACCTTATAGACCAAATGAAATGTCATTGAAATACGATTGGTTTTATATCAGTAGCAGAATGCCCGCTACGGTTAAACTTGCTATTGAGACTCTATTGATATCCAATTGACACATTAAATTAACAGAATTGAGCCCCAGTTGTCAAATCGCCGATGTGAGCAATGCGCGGCAAGTATACGGCTGGTTATGGCTTGGTTATCGTCATAGTTAAATGGTGCAACTGGATTTTAATAAACAAAAATATATTTGTGTTATCTATGTGTATATTTATATCTAGTTATTTACTACTTGTAATTAATATACAAACTGGTATTCTGTACAGTAAGGGTAACAAAAATATTCAAAATTATTTAGTACTGGCTAGCAAAACCAGGCAAAATTTTATGCCCTTTCTCAGGCTCTAGAAGAAGTTGTAGTGACCTACTTATATGTATTTGTGTATTTATTCTATATATTCTAATTTGTCAAATTTGTTCACTCAATTTAAATTCTTTGCCTATGTTTACTTTTATTATTTAATTATTTTTATGTTATATAAATTCAGCGAACATGCGGACAAACGCATTTGATTTTATTAGTAGCGACCAGCGATCGACCGGCCGGTTCGACAGCTACGTCACAGCGGCGCGAGATCGAGACCGCACTAGGCGGCGTTGCACTCGCGCACGCGGGACAAGGCCTGTTGCACGAGTCGGCTTTCGTTCGCTGCGCTAACGCCCACATTTTTAAATTGTCAAACCGTTGTGCTTTTCTGCTTTGATCTGCCTAGATCTAGGCTAAACTGTATGTGCTATACTGTATTCTGTGCTTGTGACTCTCTGTGCTTTTCTCCTTCTGACTTTCTCTTCTGTTTGTGTATAAACTGTACGTGTACTTTCTTGTGCTGTGCAAATAAACTTTTCTCTGTATTGTGCACCCTGGACTGTGTTATTCTTCCCTGCTACACGTCACCCTACACACCTACAAAGTATTTGTGTACCAAATTTCATTCAAATCGCTGCAGTAGTTTTGGCGCGAAAGCATGATAGACAAAGTAATTTTCGGATTTACAATATTAGCTATGAAGTAAGAATTTGCAATTAATCCACCAATCTACTTTACTACTTACATACTCTATTACATACTATTTTTGACTAAGTATTGTATTATATTAAAATAATTTGTCACTCTTTCCCCATTGGGTCAGGCAGAGTTGCACCTTTTCCCATTTCCACCGCCGACATAAGCGTCAGTTTTCTTAAAACAACTGTTTAAAGTCCATTTCACGAAAGAATTCCCGCAGAAAATTGTGGAACTATATATTTTTGTCCGTATTTACTGACCTGAGGAGGGATGATACGCATGCAACAAAGTGTGTGCTAAGTATGAATGTAGATGGATGGAGAGGAAGAGGAAGACCTAAGAAAAGATGGATGGATTGCCTGAAAGATGACATGAATAGGAAGGGAGTGAGTGTCAGTATGACGAGTGACAGGGGAAAATCGAAGAGAATGACATATTGCGCCGACCGAAAATAAAATTGGGAACAGGGCAGGGGGGAGAAGATTTACTGAGCTATCGCATAGACACTAGCGCTGCGTCTGCGGGACTTCTTTCGTGAAATGGACTTTACATTGAAAATTGAACGTGAAAAAACATAGTAAACTATTGTTTAAAGAAAACTGACTTTTGTAGTGTTTTTATTATATTCTCTTTTCTTAGTATATTTTTATTTTATATTTTTGTTTACAATATTTTCCTACATACGAGTCTATATCATCTTGGTAATGAAATGTGTTAATATTATAGTGTAAAGTCGGTTGCAAGTCTGGTAAAAAAATACTATTCGATGTGTTAAGCTCTTTCACACTAGCAGATTTTGGCGCGCGGTTTCAGCTGTCATCGTGTGAATCAATAGCTGTAGCTTTGTAATTGGGCGAGGCCCAGACTCCACAAAAGTTTTGTTCGCGCACATCTGTTCGCGAACAAACTAGTGTGCACGAATATGTTTTTTACTGTGACGCGAGTCCACAGCTATCATGTGTTCGCGCGCACAAAGGTAGCTATTTCGCGGACATTTTGACACACAATTACACCAGAAGATACATTTGTGTGCGTCACAGCGCTACACACTGGTGGAATCTCGCCTGAATATTGAAACTGAAGACATTATTGTCAACATTTAAAGACATAGCTAGATTCTAAAACAAGGAGATCAAACATATTATGATGTTCTTATGGTAATGCAACCAACCTTTTGTGTAAATGTATGTAAAATATCTCTCCTATATGTAATACAGTATTTTGCAATGTTAAAGTTAATTTTACATATATATACAGGACGTCAATTTAGTTACTAAAAAGCATCTTTTTTAAGTAAACTAAAATGTAATAATGGGATAAGAAGGTGGGCAAAAAAAACATATATTTTCAGTTAGGTACACACACATAAGAAGAATGGAAATATAGCAAAATATTGTGTTATTTTGTAAAAGTTCGATGAAATATCAACCGTTCTTGGCAGTGGGGTAAAAAAAAACCATTTAAATCAACACCCTGAATACATATTTGAGCATTGTATACACCTAGAGAATGGATCGAGCAGTCTTTTGTTTATTTTTACTGCATCTACAAAAAATGGTACATTGGCAGACTTAATGCCACAAGACATTCTCTACCAGTCAACCATCCAGCTTTGACTTTTCATATAGAATATTAGCTTAAGTCAAACATTAAAAAAAACATCTTGAATTGCACGTTATCTGTCAAAGTCATCATCATCAAGATCTGTCTAGCCTTTCCCCAACTATGTTGGGGTCGGCTTCCAGTCTAACCAGATGTAGCTGAGTACCAGTGATTGAAGAGCCTCTGCCTATCTGACCTCCTCAACCCAGTTACCCGGGTAAACCAATGGCAAGACTGAGAGAGACTTACTGGCTTCTGACTACCCGTAACGAATGCCAAGGATGTGCAATGACAGCCGGGACCTAGTGTTTTACCTTAAAAGACTGTACTTAGTCATCCATTCTCTAGACATATACTCAATAGTGTGTGTAATACATGTGTGTGTCTGTGTGTATGACTGTATGCGTGTCCGGCGCGGACGCTGCCGGGAGGGGGTTGCGCTATGGCGGGGTCATGCTGCCGCCATACTCAGGGGACGCTCCACGACCTGAGAAAGAAATAAATTATAGAAATACTCCACGACCTAAGAAACAATGAAATTGAAAATGAGGTTAAAAAGTAGTCTGTAGGTATACTCTGATGTATAAACTATACTACTGCCAAGCTTCATCGACATGCATTCAGTGGTGTTTGGAAGAAAGTTTCGAATGAATAATTGTGGGAAGTCTTTCAAGAAAAGAAATTTAAGTTCTCAATTCGAATCTTTTTAGTGGCAGAAAAATTTTGAAGAGCAATTTACACTTAATAAGTTATTAAAATCATAAATTTTGACAATAATTTTGGTATGCAAAAAGTATATGATTTTTTTAAGATGCTTACAGCATGCAATACCTATATGTATATTTTCATGTATTGTCCAAATTAATAGATAAGATGGCTTAAAATACCGTTACGGTTCCTGTCAACTTAACACATTAGTGTTCAATTTAAAAAATCCTAATTTTGAAGAATAATATGGAATAGTTACCTCGGCCTCTGCCGCGGCCTCTGCCCCTGCCCCTCCCGCGGCCGCGTCACCTCCGCCCGTCGCCCAGACCCACCATATCTATAATAACATTATTATTTTTAAACGATTCCCTAGAAATATAATAATAATGGCGTCCACGGCGGCTGTTCTCATGCAAGGAGATCAGCCCGCTGCGCAGGACATATAATTATAGTGCACGAGCTATTCCTTCACTCTCATGACCCGATGGGAATAAGCCAGCTGGAATGCTCGATTCTCGCGCTTTCACCTGCGTCCCAAGGGAACTTCATCCCGTAGAATATACATCCTATTTTAGTTATTTGGGGATAGTGTAGCTTCTCTTCAGTGAAAGAATACCTACTTCACATCTGACCAGTAGTTTCAGAGACTTTAGGGTATAAACAAAAAATGTTTCCTCTTTAAGGCCTCTTCAAACCTGAGCGATATTCGCTGCCGCTGTGGGTAGAGGTACATACCGCGCGGGTTTCGCTCAGGTATTTAGTATCAAGTACCGCGGCTAGAGCGACCTGAGCGATATTCACTGCCGTTGTGGGTAGAAGTACATACCGCGCGGGAGCAGCGGCATGCATCCCGAACATGAACAGTAATATTATCGCATACCCACTGGGTTTTCTCTGCCGCAGGTGGTAGCGAATACCGCTTAGGTCTGAACAGTAATATTACCGCATACCCACAGGGTTTTCTCTGCCGCAGAGCTAGCGAATACCGCTCAGGTCTGAATAGGCCTTTACTTTACTGTACTAGTATAGATAAAAAAAAATGTATAGGCTTTATTTCTGAACTACACAAATGTAAGTACGGTAGACTGCACATCAGTGGTAACTGTCATGCACCTTAACTCAATAGTAATAAGTACGATTTTCCTATAAAACTGTTACCACTGACCTGAAGTTGACTGTACATTGTGGACAACGCATCTAAGGAAACAGTAACATTTTTACTAGAAATGTTCGCGAACAAATACATACTTTACCATATTTATTTGGCAAAACATTGTAAAATGGTCAATCTCATTTAAGATAGGTACATATTCATTTTCATAAATATAGAGTTTGATATGAATTATCTGTTCTGTTATTCCCATATACAAATAATAGAAAGAAAGCATATAAAGTTTTTGACAATTCAATAAAAGTGTTGAATTTGACTCGTTGTCATCATCATCATCCTAGCGTTGTCCCGGTTGCCCTTCCGGGCCCGAGGTCCGCTTTCCTGCTTCTTCTCCTCCACTTCGTTCGGTCTTCGGCATCCCTGGTGGTTAGTCCATTGGCACGCATGTCATCCCTTACGACGTCAAGCCAGCATTTCCTGGGTCTACCCAGTCTGCCCCGGCCGGGCGGAGGCGCCATGGCTAGACATTTGTTCCCCACGTAAGTGGCCGGTTTCCGTAAAACGTGTCCGTACCAGCGTAAGCGACACTCTTGCAGTTTGTCTGCAATGTCACGGACATGAAGGCTGCCGCGGATGCGCGAGTTCCTAACGCGGTCTTTCCGCGTAACTCCACACATCCAGCGCAGCATTTTCATCTCCGTGACCCGCAGCTCCTGCTTGTGCCGCTCAAGCACAGGCCACGCTTCACTGCCATACAAAAGGACAGACCTAATGATGGATTTATAGACCTATCCCTTCAGCTTGACCGGCATTTTAGGGTCACAAATGACACCAGACACCTCACGCCACTTGGCCCATGCCGCCGAAATTCGTGCCCTGACGTCGCAATCGATGCCACCAGACGCGTGAAGGACAGATCCCAAGTACCTGACCTGGTCCGTCTGCTCAACCATATTACCGTCTATGCAGACGGAGGTGGGATCTGTCGAGTTGCAGGCCACGTACTCAGTCTTCCCCACATTCAGCTGCAAACCGCCGTTCTCGAGTGACTCCTTCCACATGTTAACACGCTGCACCAACCGTCCCTTGTCCGCGTCTGCCAGCGCGATGTCGTCAGCATACATGAGCAACCACGGGGGCTGCTCATGCGCATCTCGGATGCTTTCGGACAATGAGTCCAGTATCACGCTGAACAGAAACGGACTAAGGACGGAGCCCTGGTGTACTCCAACGGTAACAGGGAAGGGTGTAGTGTCACCAACAGCGGTCCGAACCACTGAATCGGAATCCCGGTACATGTCTCGGATAATGTCAACATAGACTTCTGGCACCCCTTTGGACCGCAGCGCCCACGGGATCATCATGCGAGGAACACAGTCGAAGGCCTTCTGCATGTCCAGAAAAAGGAAATGCAGAGGTGTGTTCTTCGCCCTGTATTTCTCCATCACGATCCTTAGGGCGAAAACAGGGTCCATGGTTCCATGACCAGGGCGGAAGCCATACTGACAATCCGAAACAATGCACTCCTGCCGGAGCCGAGAGTCGACGATCCGCTCAAAGAGCTTCATGGTGTGGGACATGACCTTTATACCGCGATAGTTTCCACACTCCTGCACAGACCCCTTGCCCTTAAAGACTGGAGTGATGATACTCCGTCTCCATTGGTTCGGGATCCGGCCGGTGTCCCATACGCGGTTAAATAGGTTAGTTAGGATGCCCACCCCACGAGGCCCCATAGCTTTCCATACTTCGATGGGGACTCCATCGGTTCCGACAGCTTTCCGATTTTTCATGCGGCGAAGAGCCAACTGGACTTCGTCAGGCGTTATCGGTGGCACCAGTCCTTGATTCGTCGAATTTGACTCGTTGTCAACTATCTTATAAAACACAATAATATAATACAGCAATATACGTACATCAAAGATGATGAAATAAATAAAGCTTACCTATATTAGTAGCAGTCTTCTCCAGATAGGCCAGGGGCCCCTGCAGTGGTGTCCCGGCGTAGGCACCCCGGCCTCCAGCCAGGAACATACCTTGAGCCAAACTGTTCTGCATCTAATAGAAATTAAATGTGTTATAGGACCAACAAAATTGTAAAAGTGGTAACTAGAGTAAGCTTGTGACAAAATAAAATATATTTGTCTAAATTTTAAGTAAACAGAAATAAATAATAACATTTTTTTTTTGTAAAAATATAAGCAGAAATATATTTTCATATTATATTTTTTATGTGAGGGTTTTTTTTATAAATAACAAAATAAAAATATCTTGCCATGCTGTTTTGAGAATGCGAAAGCAAAAAATAATAATAAAACACTACATACCTTAAAAGTGTTGCCATGTACAATTCTAAAGCAGTGTGGGAAGGTAAAAAAATAAATAAAACAAAAAAATAATATTAAAAAATCAAAATATATTTTAAAGAAAATCAAAGTTGCATCTATCTACTAAACAAAAGAAAAAAACTGCTTAAATACCTACTTTTAGAATTACTTAATAATACAATTTACATTTGCTCAAAACTTGTCTGTTTTGAAATCACCTATCACTTGACTGACAGTGACTTAAAAAAATCACCAGCACAAATACTTTAATGGTGAAAGCACAGCTGTCAGGCCTCGGCCTCGGAATTTTGCGGGCAGCGGGGCGGCAGCGGCGGCGGCGCGGGCGGTCACCGCTTGACTGGAGTGCACCGCTCGTTGCCCGCGCCCGCGCCGCTGTATTCGAGGGCCGGTCCATTTGATTATACGCGTAAGATCCTGCCGCTCCCGCGCCGCCGCCGCTGCCGCCCCGCTGCCCGCAAAATTCGAGGCCGAGGCCTCAGACTCGACCACGACTGCGGCGGCAAAGGTTACATTACATTTGACAGGATAGGCATAATGACAGGGTAAAAAAAATAGTAATCCTAATTAGTCCGCATTTTGGATCGGCATTTTTCGCAAAACATTAAATATTTATTAAGATATACCTAAAGTGACAAACATTGAGAGTACTTGTGACGTCACGTCTTTTTTTTTTTTAACGACGTCAAAAATCATCAAATGACCCCTCCCGCTGTGGGTTAGCAGCGGTGAGGGAGTGTCAGACTCTTACTGACTAAAAACCGTCGTGTTCCGTCATAGGCCTTTTGTGTACCAGGGCCGCGGTATCTCTTTCGAACAACCCGCAGCCCCGGCAGGCCTTGGCCCTGCTGGGCCCCGCTGGGGTGTGACGTCACGTCTGTGTAAAATTTGTACTTAGAAGTGACGTAACACAAACATTTTATCGTATTACCTATATCCTGTTTTTGAGAGAAAACAAATAATAGATATTATGTGTCCTTCATTTCAGGGTTATCTAAAAGGCGGACTAATTATTTTTCTCAGTCATCATGCTTATTCGATTGATTCGCCGTGGTCGAATCTGACAGGTATGCGTTCAGATCAGATCGAGTTTCACTTCGAGTCAGACTACCGTCGCTGCACGTTCGCGGGATACGCGGGCGGGTGCGGGGGGCGAGGTACCTGCTGTTGCTGCAACGCTGCCTGTTGTTGCAACGCGGCTTGTTGTGCTGCCGCGGCTGCTGCCATTTGTTGTGCCTGGAGAATGTTAGGTTATCATCATTTGTCTTGTAGGGTGTTACCTCACCAATCGAGCGATCGGCGATCGATGCCATCCATCGACGGAAGAATGGATTGTTCGAGGTCAACCGGTAATCGATCGATTGGTTAGTCAGCCGGTATCCGTCGACCGATGCCATCGACCGTCGCTCAATTAAAGTTACCACACCAATCGATCAACGTGGACCAGTGTCTATCGATGGCATCGCTCGTCTATCGATCGATTGGTGTGGTAACGCCCTAAGGGTTTCGTACAAAGAGTAAACGGGACCTTATTACTAAAACTACCCTGTCCTCTGTCAAAAGGCTTTATTTTATAACCCTGATAGTAAGATAATTGTTATCTTCCTGTTACCGCTGTAAGGCAGTTCCAGACAATGAAAATATTGTACTAATTAAAATTGCTGTCGTTGAGTTGTTAGCACAATATCCAATATCGTAATATTGCACAATTTAATTGACCCTCTGGGGAGGGAGTGTCTAACTATTAATACTGAAAACTAGAAGAGATATATCTTGCGCGAAGCCAACTTACACTATTAACGTTTCCTTAAATAAAGAAAAAGCTTCGCGAATAAGACGTCGCTATAGATCGTGTGAACAGACAATGTATGATTTAAGTGAAGTAAATATTGACAAACTGTCCCACATGGTAACTCAATCATAATATCATTAGTTACATAGTAAACAGGTAATCTTGAGCAGAGCTGTGCCAAAATATTAGTGTTACTACATACAAACTGAAACAACTACTTGATTGACTAGGGATTGATAAAGTTCACTAAAATTATTATCTAAATAAATAGCCGCGTACTGAATAAGCGAGCGGCGTCGCGAGGCAGCATCGGCTCAAACTTAAGGCATTACCGTCTTGAGTGAGCGCGGCAAATGTCCTGAGGCGCCTTTAAGCATCGACAAAAACCGACAACGCTCGGCTCGGGCCGCGGCACGCTCGAGCGAGGCAGCGCGTGCCTTTGCCTCGGGCGAGGCACCTCTTGACTGACCGAGGATTTGCCTCGCGAGGCTGCTCGCTTAATCAGTAAGGGGTTAATAACATGTAACAGCCAACGCAACATACCTGCACGCTCTGCTGCACCACATGTTGGGGCGCAGGCGCCTGTTGCACAGCGGGCGGCGCCTGAGCAGTCTGTTGCTGGCACTTGTTGTACACCGTGTGGCCCTGCGCAGAAATGTTCTACGGTCAGAGAACAAGAGGAATCAAAAATACACACTTATAATATGTACCTAATATAAATCCTTTTTTAGCCAATTTCTACAGACATCATCTGCCTGAATATGTCGGGGTCGGCTTCCAGTCTAACCGGATGTAGCTAAGTACCAGTGTTTTACAAGGAGCGACTGCCCTATCTGACCTCCTCAACCCAGTTACCCGGGCAACCCAATACCATTGGGTAAGACTGGTTGTCAAACTTACTGGCTTCTGACTACCAAAGATGTTCAATGACATACAAGGAACACATTTTTATTACAGTCGGTATGTGTGCAGTTATTTTTTTCAGGTTTTTACTCTCGCATTGCTGGGCACAGGCCTCTTCTCTCTCATACAAAGGATAAATCACCACGTATTATGAGACAGGTGGATTGGAAATTTCAGACTTTAAAAATGTACCAACGCGTAAGCTCCCTCGAGCTCAGTAGTGGTCATGTCGCCGAGTCATACAAACTCAATGGCATGAATAACATTTTTAACCTTATCACAATAGTGGAAGGCTTAATATTCGTTAGGTAAAATTTTAAAAATTCAAGGTTGCTGGCGTCCATTAAAGGGTCATCTACACGGTGCAAGTAGTTTGAGCATGTTGAGACACATGCGCAGGTTACATGCATTTTAAAAACGTGCGGGTCCAGCGACTCGTGCATGTATCAAAGCAGGATACCCACCCGCGTGCTCTTGTCACGCGGCGCATGTTAACTTGCTCCAGCTACATGCACCGTGTAGACGCAGTCTAAGGGTCCGTTCAAACAGACCGGGTCGGAGAGCATCGGCGTGCATTTTTCTTTTCACACAGACCGGAGCCAATCGGCTGCGCGAGCATTAAAGAGCATGCAATCGGAGCCAAACGTCAAGAAAAAATACACGATCGGAGCCGGTCGGCTCCTCTTATTATTTCACACCGAGCGCATTCGAGCATTCTTAATGACAAAAGCAGTGCGCATGCAAAAATAAACCTTACTACAAATACTAAGTACTCAATTTTCAACGTGTTAAGAATTTGCTCTGCTCTCCGAGCCGGTCTGTCTGAACGGACCCTAACACACACAAGTATGGCTCACCCGCTTTCGTTACATATCAGACTAACCTGTAAGTCAGCTAACAAGTTCTGCCACTGGCTGATCTTGTCGTAATGTCTTCTGAGTAACTCCTCCTTTCTTTGGAGTTCACATTTCAGTTCATTGTTATCTTCTTTCACTAGTAACTCCGGCCTCATTGCGGATAACAGGAATCTAGAAGTTTAAAAATTGTATTATACAAACGGCTAGTTTGCCACCCACCCGCCCTCTTTCACCCACGTCTATAATATAGCCTGTTACTCGGGGAGAGTGTAGGTTACTTACTATCAGAGAAGAATTTTTCTATTCGGTTCAGTAGTTTCGGGGTATAAACAAACAAAAAAATGAGTCCTCTTTAGGATATTTTTTATTATTATTTATTCTTGCACATATTTATTACATTTTTAAATATTAAATATAAAAATAAAAAACATTTAAAAATATAAAAAATAGGTTGCCACCGATATCGGGCACAGGGTCCAAGGTACCGGTGGTTAGGGTCCCAGAGACAGAAACCTCCTCACAATACGTGCCGTATCAAGGAGTACTGCCTTCTGAATCAGTCCCTTGATCCAGCCGCCCAACGAGAGCCTCCTGAGGTGTTCGTCGAGGCTCTTGGCTATTAAACCATTGGCCGTAACGACAATCGGCACAATAACAGCCGTGTCGACACTCCACATGGCGACAACCTCGTGCGCTAAGTCGAGATACTTTATTTGTTTCTCTTTCTCAGCTTTCACAAGGTTCTCGTCATGCGGAACGGCGACATCGATTATCATCGCGCGGCGCGCTAATCGATCTATCACCACAATATCAGGCTTATGGGCTACAATAGTCCTGTCAGTGATGATAGATCGATCCCAGTACAACGTGATATGGTCCTTTTCGAGAACTGGGTCGGGCGCATACTTGTAGTACGGTACCTCAAGGTCTACAAGGTTGTATTGCAGAGCAAGCTGCTGGTGGATGATCTTGGCCACTTGGTTATGTCTGTGCAAATATTCACCATTAGCCAAACGAGAACAACCAGATATAATATGTCTGATAGACTCACCCGGATGGTGACATGCCCGACATATGTCAACCGTCCCGTCTTTCACGATATATCTCCGGTAGTTATTCGTAAGGATAACTTCGTCCATAATTGCACATACAAACCCTTCGGTTTCTCCAAACAAGTCACCGAAGCGTAGCCAAGATACGGACGCTTTGAAGTCTACATCGGGGCCATGAAGAGCCCCGAAGAAGCGTCCGTGTAGCTGTTTGCTCTGCCATACCTCCTTGCGATCGTGGGTAGTTAGTACGACAGGTTTGCGCCAGTTCTCATTTGCCAACGACAGCGGGGTGAGTCCTCTGTCCACTGCCACCATATCACGGTGCATACCCACGTCGCTTTTGAGAAAATATTCTCTGAGGCTGCACACCTCATGGTTGTGGAGCGTCTTTGCATTTAAAAAGCCTCGTCCTCCACATTTCCGTGGGATGTAGTCTCATCACTGACGATCGTGGGTGATGCATTCGTTCTGCGGTCAGCAGTGTGCGGCCTCTCCTATCCAGGGCGTCCAATTCAGTTTGAGTCCATTTGAGTATGCCGAAAGAGTACATCAGGACTGGCATGACCCAACCATTAAAGGCGCGAACCTTGTTGCCTCCCGATAAGGAACTTTTTAGAACCTTATTCAGGCGGCCAAAGAAACGCTCCCGTAATGACTGTTTCATGACAGCCACATTGATGCCTAACCCCTCCGCCATACCCAGGTATTTATATGAATCGTTTGCGGAGAGTGATCTCAGGTTTATAGAATCTGAGAGTTGTACTCCCTCAGATTCCACAATTCCCCCTCGCTTTACATGCATGACTGCACATTTGTCCACACCAAATCCCATCCTGATGCAACTACTGAAAGTTTCAGTGACCTTCAGTAGCTTCATCAGCTGCAATTCTGTGGTGGCAAACAGTTTCAGATCGTCCATTTAAAGCAAATGGGATATAACCTGACCCCCTCTCCGCAAAGGATAGCCCAACCCCGAGCCCTCTAGCAATGTGCTCAGAGGGTTCAAGGCCAGGCAAAACCAAAGTGGACTCAAACTGTCACCCTGGAAAATTCCCCGCTCGATCTTAATAGGATCGCCGGTCCCTTCAATTTCTCGACATCCTGGATAGTGAAGAACCGTTCTCCATTGCTCCATACATGACGCAAGAAAGGCGCGTAGAGTTGAGTTTATTTTATACAACTCCAACACCCTCTTAAGCCATGTATGGGGGACCGAGTCGTAGGCCTTCTTATAGTCTATCCAACATGTCGACAAATTCTTTCGGGATCGCCGAACCTGCTGGCTGATGACCATATCAGTGAGGAGCAGCTCCTTAGTAGCACGGGACCCCTTCTTACATCCATTTTGAGAAGTTGACATAATTGAATATTTTTCAATATGTTGATTTATTTTTAATCTCAAAACCGACTTCCCAAAACACTAAAAAGCAAAAAAAAAACTATTTTTAGGTGCATCGGCCTAGAATTCGGTGTCTAATGGATGTTAGTAAGTTAATTTTGCCACCGACTTCTAGGCCGATGCACCTAAAAATAGTTTTTTTTTTGCTTTTTAGTGTTTTGGGAAGTCGGTTTAATTTTTTTGTAAAAAAGTTTTTTATTTAAAGCTTTTCAGTGATACGTATAGTTGTCACTATCCATACAAGTGGGAAGTTCTCATCAATATAAAGAATATAAGTCCAAATACGAGGTATTTTACATATTCAGTTGTCGAGTTCCCTCGACTTTCTCTGGTCTCCATCATCAGGTCAGCTTCAAACCTTCACTGTTGCAAAGGTCTTGTCAATACAAATAATTTAAGCCCAAACACGAGGTAGTTTACATATTCAGTTGTCGAGTTCCCTCGACCCTCTCTGGTTTCCATCATCAGATCAGCTCCAAATCTTCACTGTTGAATAGTGCTTTTAGGCGTACACCTGAGTATCAAGTTTTTACCCTATGTATGCCTACAACTTTCGAAGGTTGCCCTCGATTTCTCAGGGTTTCCATCATCAGATCCTGACCTGATGACTATGGGACCAACTGGCAGCTATTCCGAGTCGAACAAAAAAAGAATCACGTAAATCGGTCTATAAACCTCGGAGTAATCGATGTACATACATAGAAAAAAAAAAAAAAAAAAAAAAACATACCGGCCGAATTGATAACCTCCTCCTTTTTGGGAAGTCGGTTAAAAATAGATGTAAGAAGTTTATAGACCGTCGGTAAACAAGTGATCGGTCTATAATTTTTGGGTTCCGCAGTACTACCTGATTTATGGAGCAGGTAAAGGAGTGGGTAATCCCTGTTGTTAGAAACTGTGGGAGCGACCCGGCTTCTAAGGATGACTGAAACTGTGATGCTAAACAGGGGTGCGAACTTTGCAGCCACTTTAACCAGAAATTGTGCAGTCCGTCCGGCCCTGGTGATTTCCAATTCTGCATCGGACGGACTGCATAGGCTACGTCGGAGGAGGTAATATTAACCTCTTCCATTTCTGGTATTTTTTCACACTCTCGCTCAACATCACGTGTCCAGTCACCCTCCTCGTGATAGACGGGCGTCGACCAGAGGTTGCGCCAAAACATGTTTGTGCTGCTCCCAAGTTTTAGGATATTTTTATTAGTAAAGAAAAAGTATATAATATTCTAAAATGTATGGCTGCTTTTTATTATACAACTTTGAGCAATAGTGGATTAAGCAAGCTCGGAGCCCATGTCAAAATTATTTTACCGACTTAAAAAGGAAGATTTTAGTTTGACCTGTATGTATGCATGTGCCTTGTGCGCGTTTACTAGCGTTTGGCGGAACTGATTTTGATGCTGTACCCATTTGTCAGGCTTAGTTTACTTTTTTAAGTTCTTAAAAAAATGATTTTAGGATACCTAAATCTATTCACTTCCGCTAATTTTAGGACGTTGACAACTAATTTGATGGAATTTATATTGTTTACTTTAGACTGCTATCTTTTATTTTCAAAACAGATTAGGCCCCGTACAAATAAGATAAAGATTTGACTACGTGCCGTGTGTAATGATAGCCAATTTTATCTTATCTTAACTAGGTTCATTACGGCGATTTTGCTGGGGAGTTTATTGCGCCACTTCTTCTTCCCAGCAAAAACACATAGGCAGTGGTGAAGGGTGGGCGTTTTGGGGGCTGTCTTATGTAAATTTTTTTTTTTGACGTTCGAAAAGTGCTGTTTTGCAGCCAAGTTTGAATAAATGAGTTTTAATTTTGATTTTGACATTATTTCAAGATTATAATTATTTATTTACGGAAGATATTATCTATTATTTCCTAGGTCTTACCTACTACATACATAGAATCATGAAGAAATTAAAAGTCACCCTATAAACGACCAGCTACCTATTTCCCGCGGTTTCATCTGCGCCACGTGGCGCTACTGCCAGTACCGGGATAAAATATAGCCTATGTTACTCGAGAATAGTCTAGTTTCCCAACGGTATAAGAATTTAACAAATCCGTTCAGTAGTTTCGGGTACGAACCAACAATAAAATCCTCTATTTCATATTTATTAGTACTAGACAGATTAATATACCTACCTACATGGATAATTTTAATTACATATTTCCATAAACACTAATCCCCTCTCTTTAACCATAAACTAAAAGACAGATTAACAAACCTCTTTTGTAAGAAGAAAGCCTCCATCTGCCTGGCGAGGTCGATGAACCTTTCGACTTCGACTTTCACCTCCTCCTTCTCCACGCAAGGAGATGCTTCCTGCTTCGTCAGCACGTTCAGACATGCCTGCAAAACCCTGGATGATGATCTGACTTCTGATTTGACGTCTGATGAAATACCTTGGACTTTTCCTATAGAACTAGCCGTTTTCCGGCGGTTTACGAGCGTCCCGTGTGAACTACTGCCCGTAAAGGGATAAAATATAGCCTATGTTACTCGGGAAGAGTGCAGCTTTCTAATGGTGCAAGTTTTTTTTAATCGGTCCAGTAGTTTTCGAGATTACCCATTACACACAAAGTTTTCCTCTTTATATTCAAAACTAGCCGTTTTCCCGCGGTTTCACCCGCGTCCCGTGGGAGCTACTGCCCGCACCGGGATAAAATATAGCCTATGTTACTCGCAGATAATATAGCTTTCTAATGGTGAAAGAATATTTAAAATCGGTCCAGTAGTTTTTGAGTTTATCCATTACAACCAAACAAACAAACAAAGTTTTCCTCTTTATAATATTAGTATAGATATTCATTATGTCAAAATATTTTCTGTATTTTTAACAGCTGGGAAAAATTAATGGGAATGGGATGGGATTAAATTATTGTAAATGGGAATGTTTGTGTAAATGACTGACACATCAGAATAACATGTAGTCCACTTTATACAGGGTTACTGGTAAGTAGACCGCATCCTTTCAGGAGGTGATAGTATAGGTCAATACGGACAAATTTGACCATGGGATACACTGGGCAAAAGTTAACCCGTTTGAAGATAATCGAATTTCAAGATCTTTTCTTAACAAGTCGTCTAGGTACACGTATAAATTTTTATTATTAGTTAAAAGTCTCGTTTTTTTTGTGTATTTTGTGCCTTTTTGGATAGCTAGATAAATGTAGATGTTTTTAAGTATTCTGCACAAAAGAATGAAGAGTAATATTTTTGAGAAAATAGCTACTAAAAAGTAATTGCTGTTCGCTATAATTTCCTCTGTGATTTGTACAGTTTTATGGTTTGTTATTATGAAGTGATTCATATTCTATCCAAAAACACACAAAAATCCACAGAAACGAGACTTTTGACTAATAATGAAAATTTATACGACTGATCTTGAAACGGGTTAACTTTTGTCCAGTGTATGCCATGATCAAATTTGTCCGTATTGACCTATACTATCACCTACTGAAAGGATGCGGTCTACTTTCCAGTAACCCTGTATAAAAGCAAGGCTTTCTTTCAATCAAAATTTTACGATTATCGTTTCAGAATATTGTATGTTCTCTTCTTCTAGCTACGGACGGCCCGATATGGCTCTGTGGGTTTTAGAAACATTCACAAAGCAGCCGGAGTCTGGAAGTTGTCGGTGTTTCACCCCCGTGCCTGGGAGGGCACGTGTCGCCGGCGTCCCCGAATGCTACTCAGTAGCAGTCGTTGTTACAATTCCACGTCAGAGGCCGTCAATCGAATTTGAGAAAACTGACACTAGGGCTTGTTAGGTGATTAAACCTGCAGGTCACTCGATAAGCAGGCCAAATTAAGTTATAGGAGTCTATAAAATCTTGTTTTCAACCTATTATAAGCAAAAAGGATTGTAAATAAAATGCCGAAGTGCTCATCATTATTTTTATTGAAAGAACTTCATTTTTGAAACAGCATTTTAATTTATACGCTATCATTACAATTCTACTGTGAACAGGTAGACTTGAGGTTAACAGTCACTCAAAAAACTATGTCCTGCTCAAGGGATTTAAAAAATAACTTTAATGACGCAGTAAATAATAATAATTAACTAAATTTTGATTCTGTTTTACATGTGATAGCATTATCATATAGATATGGTTCATATAATTCTTACTAGTAAAACATTCCGTTTAACGAAAAAGTCATGTTAATAAAACAATCCTAGTTATGAAATACTAGCTTCCGCCAGCGGCTTCGCCCGCGTGGTGTGTTGATAAAAAGTAGCCTATGTGTTAATCCAGGGTATCACCTATCTACATACCGAATTTAAATCAAATCGGTCCGGCCGTTTTTGCGTGATTGAATAACAAACATACATCCATACATTCTCACAAACTTTCACATTTATAATATAAATAAGTAAGATATCAAGTTATATTTACAAGCGATTTTTACGTCAGATGGCAAGAAAAGTCCTATATTACAGTCGTCCAAGAAAGTCAAAAGTGAAATTCAAAAGTGTATGTATTCTTGCAAAGTCTAAATCAATCAGTAACAGAATAACTAAATCGGAGAATAAAATAAAAACCGTTTGGAAAATAATAAATGCGGAAACGGGTCAAATTAAAGTCCGGGATACTGAACTATCGTTAACGATTAATGACACAACTGTGTCGGATAATGTGCAGGTTGCTAACGCGTTTGACAATTTTTTTTCTAATGTACCAGTAGAGGTTACTAAATCACTTAACTCGTCCTCTACACTTGCAGAGTCATTACTAAAACAAAATTTTACTAAAGAAGTACCGGATTTCGGATTCCAACACATAACTTTTAATACAGTAAAAAAAGCTTTCAAAAACCTAAATTTAAAAAAAACGGAAGATTTATGGGGCATCTCTGTTAAAGCCCTGAGCTCCGTGATTGACAATATTGCACCAATACTCAGTCAAATCTTTAACTCATGTATAGATGAAGGCACCTTTACTGATTTGATGAAACATAGTAAGGTCATTCCAATATTTAAGTCAGGTTGTAAGAAAAATCCGTCAAACTACAGACCCATTTCTATTCTCCCGGCTCTAAGTAAAATATTCGAAAGGATCATGCTTGATCAGATGTTAAACCATTTCAACTTAAATGATATACTGCACGACCGTCAATTCGGCTTTACAAAGGGTAGGTCCACTACGGACGCAAGTGCGCGGTTAGTTACTCAAATTTTGGAAGCCTGGGAGAGTTCGCAGGATGCCGTCGGTATATTCTGTGATCTCTCCAAGGCGTTTGATTGTGTGCACCACGATACACTCATTTCTAAGCTGAGACACTACGGTATTCGTGGAAAATCTCTTGAACTTGTCCGGTCTTATTTATCCAACAGACAGCAAAAAGTGGATGTCTGCGGCTCAACATCTTCGGGGACAGTTGTAAAAATGGGCGTGCCTCAAGGCTCTATACTGGGTCCATTTCTGTTCCTAGCTTATATAAATGACCTTCCATTTGTGTTGTCTGATATTTCGGATGTTATTTTGTTTGCGGATGACACTTCCCTTGTTTTTAAAGTTAAGCGTAAGAACCCCAATGTTAGTCACATTAATGAAAGCCTAGAAATTCTCTCCAAATGGTTCGCAGCCAACAATTTATTATTAAACGCTTCCAAGACTAAATGTCTTAAGTTCTGTTTGCCTAACGTCACCGCGGTTGAAACTAATATAATGCTCGAAAAGAGCAAATTAGACTTAATTAACAGTACAGTATTTCTGGGCATTACCATTGACAGTAAATTGCAATGGGGTCCCCATATATCCTCCCTATCAGGGCGACTTGGTTCTGCTGCCTTTGCAGTCAGAAAAATAAGACAACTGACCGATATAGCTACGGCCAGGCTTGTATACTTCGCCTATTTCCATTGCGTGATGTCATATGGCATAGGTATTGCTATGGGGGGCAGCGGCTGATGTCCAATCAATTTTTGTTCTGCAAAAAAGGGCGATCCGAGCGATCTACGGCATGGGCTCTCGCGAATCTCTAAGAGAATTCTTTAAGGAAATTAATATTCTCACATTACCTTCCTTGTATATTTTTGAAAATATTATGTTTGTTCGTAAAAACCTCCATAATTTCACAGTTAAAAGCGACATTCACCAGATAAATACACGTAACAAACATAAATTAGTGGTTCCCAAGTTTAGGCTAACAAAAACAAATAAGTCGTTCTTAGGGAATTGTGTACGTTTTTATAACAAGCTACCTAAATGTATCCTTGATCTCACTGATAAAAAGTTTAAGAATGTAGTTAAAAACATTTTGATTATAAAGGCGTATTATAAAATCCAGGATTACATTAATGACAGTGATGCCTGGCGTTAAATTAATATTGTTTTTTCTTTTTCTCTGCACATGTGGCTTCCCCGGCGACCACGGGCACGGGACTGCCGCCGCCCTGACCAGCCAAAAGGACCACTAATTGAAGTATCTGTTTGAAAACTTGTTTACCTAGTATACATATCTTTTCTTGGAATTGTATAAATTATTTTTCTAGTAAAAATTGCACTAAAATTATTTTGTATAATTTATTAGTACATTTTTAGCTCAATTTGTATTGTATAACATTCTCAGGACTAGATAGAAAACTGTATGTTTGAAATTATTTTTATTTCTTTTAAAAAGAGTGTCCATGGAGTTTCTTGCCGGTTCTTCTCCATGAGACCAACTCTTTGGAACCGTGCACCTAACTTTGACGTTTCGAAAGAGCTTTAATAGGCCTATTTGAAATAAAAAAATTTGAGTTTGAGTTTGAGTTTGAAAGCTATCTATCACTTTTCTAAATAGGTAAGGGAAATCAAGTTTGCTGTTTCGTGAAGTTCAAATGAATGTTACCTACCAGTTCAGTGGTAGACCACATTTTTGTTTGACTGTACTTTACATAAACATTATTAATATGCATTTTGTTGAACATGAAAAACATTGCACAGTCCAGATAAACTACAATTCAAAATACAATTCTTTACTAACAAGAGCAGGACATATTTTTTATAACGCAGACAAAGTGACCTCAAGTCCAAATATACTTTAGTATTTATATGACTATCATTATATACAGTACAAATATCTCACGGTTTCCTAACACAGTGTTTGCGAGCTCAGATATTGTAGAAAAGTTGCCTTGGATTAAATTAAAAATACCTTAAGAAGGTACAGATGTTTTATCTCAAGAAAGCGGGTGAGCTACACTTGTGTGTGTAAAATGTACATCATACACATTGCACATACATAGAAAATGTTAAATCTTCAGCGCAGCGTCCCCAAATGCTACTCAGTAGCAGTCGTTGTTACAATTCCACGTCAGAGACCGTCAGGCGGATTTGGGAAAACCCTGACACTAGGGCTTGCTAGGTGATTAAACCTGCAGCTAACTATAAGAAGTAGTTTTAGTAATAAATAGATTCTCTAAATACCTACAATTATTTGAGCTCGCAAAACAATGTGCAGAGCATTATATTAATTTATTAATTAAATTTTAAAATAAAACAGCTTCACAAAAGCGTATATTGCAATCTTTTGAGTAACCAAACTTATTACCATATATTTTTTTAAATAACCACGGGGACATTTTTTCAGTTTTCAGTTTATCGATTCAGATTGACATACCACACTATTAAGTGTAAATATACCCCTCTAGATTAACATTTCTAAAACATATTTACAGTAAGTGCGCTCATTTTTGCTACACACAAAATTCAAATTCAAAATTAAAATCGACTTAGCTATACATTCAAGCATTAATTGAGGTAAAATCCAAAACTTCTGAATCAATATTGATAAAACTCCGATAAGACAGATTGTGATAGCTAAAGCTCAGGTTAAAAACAAATATTTCACTTCAATATTTACGATAGGATAAAAAATAAAACTAATTTCTTATTCATTATAATTACATTAATTAAGTCTAAAATAAAGCTGTAATAAGCAGGTTGAATGTCAAAATTTTTACTGTATTACCAGATAAATAACTGCCTGAATTTCAGGACAATCTTAAAATATTACACTTGACTAGCTTTTTGAAAATTTTGGTGCTTAAAAAACCAAATTTAAAAATCCCTATCTTGATGTTGGTGGACTGTCAT
This sequence comes from Helicoverpa zea, assembly GCF_022581195.2. NCBI lineage: Eukaryota > Metazoa > Arthropoda > Insecta > Lepidoptera > Noctuidae > Helicoverpa > Helicoverpa zea. Next base: position 4,474,725 of record NC_061480.1, on the reverse strand, counting down.
TCATCTGATTAGCATTTTCCCAAATATACCCAATACTCCCTAAGACTGGTTATCAGAGTTTCAGGCTTCTGACTACCCATAACGACCGCCAAAAGTATTTAAAAGACAGCCTCTGTCATTCTAGATAGAATTTCCATATTTGACATACAACCCGCCGGGCTAAAACTAGGTGCTTACATCCATTCTAATTTTACACCCAATGTTCAATGAGTAAATGGAAGAACAGAAGTTCTATCGAGCACACTTATGAAGGTGATTTAGGCATGTTTTTGTTAAGTCTTTATGCACAAACGTCTGAAATAATTGTGATGGAACTTGGCAGTAATACAGCTTATTTATAAGAATAACATATAGGTGGGCAACTTTTTATCTGGTTGCTGGAAACAGTTCCCACAAAACACATTAATGGTTGTCAACTCACTATAAAAAAATGTAGCATTTTTTTATAAAGCATTTTTATTTAAAAGACAATTTAGACTAGAATAATACTTTTTTAACATTACTTTCTCTCTCATTAGCAAACGTTTCTTTTTATTAATTTATATTTTACTTATTTATACACAAGAATTTCTTCCCCACCAATTTTACCTGAATTTGCATTTACTGACCTACCTCACATTGGGTGTAAATTAGACTACCGCAAGTAGGAAACCCTAAGACATATTTTACAAACTTAAAAAAACTCATATGATCTTAAATAAACCGCTTTTAATCAGTCGTAGTAAATGGCTAATGAAATTTACAAGAACGGTGTATTTCACTCTATAATGATTTTTTTTACTTTAAAAGATAAATAAATTATTCTAGAAGTATTTAAATTAGAAGTTCTACTTTGAGGCAAATATATATATGTTTTAATCAAATACAATAATCAACACAGCAAAACATAAATTGCGAACATATGTTAAAATTTTACCAAACTGCATTTGACACGCGTTCCATGGGAACCGCTACAGTAAAAGTTAAACTTTAGGATATAAACCAACGAAAATACGTTTCCTCTTTATGATAATATTAGGATAGACTTATTTCTCCCCAAAATAGAACTTCCAATATAAGTATTAAGTGAAGTCCCCTATATGCAGTGTTTAGAATTCTATTTAATTTATTGCTGCCGTCAAATAGCTATTTATTCATTAATATATACTTTTCTGTACATATGTTATGTAAATTAATATATACTTATATATTGTTTTGCAAACATAGTATATCTTGTATTATTTAAACCAGATTTCAAAACATTGCATACGAGAGACAAATTCGTGGACATTGCCTAAAATCTAAATTTAAAATACTGTTTATTTCTGGTAGCCATATTGCCATGGTGACTGATACGGGCTTCTGTAGTAATTATTTGTCATTTGTGAGTACATGGGAGGCATAGGGTTGTTGTGCATAGGATTAGGTTGGTAGTACTCCGGTCTCCACTGACTTCTCTCCATAGGTGGGGGCTGATGCCTCTGGTTGTTCGAGTACGTCCTATAATCTAAGGGAGTGTTAAGGAATATGGAGTCATTATACTGCCCAATAGGCATTGACCAGTCTTCCCTCTGCTGAGGAGTATGTTGAGGTGGTTGCTCAATACTCTCAACCACAACTTTCCCGGTCTGCGCCTGTATGGTCGGTGATGTTTTTCGAGGAGTTGGAACCTGTTGCGGTGATGGTTCTTTCTTCTTACTCATAAACCGGTGGAATTCATCTTCAAATGCACTAGGGTTCTTGTTTATCGGTGGTACAACTTTTGGTACTCTCAAACTTGGGTCTAAAAGTATTGCAGAGTATGTTTTCACAGGTTTCGGTGGCGTAGTGGATTTTTGGTCTGTTTTTTGCATTGAGAAGGATGTTGATGTTGACGTTGTGGGTATGGGGATATCGGCAAGTTTGTAGGACAGTTTAGTCATTGTAGATGGCTGGTACGTCTGTGACGGTTTTGCCATAACAGGTGCTACAGGTGAACTGTACTCATAAGTACTCTTCTTAGGAGTCCTAGGTTTTCTAGGCTTCTTCTCTTTGACAACTCCATCAAGAGGTTTAGGCTTAGGTTCCTTCTTAACTCTCTCTTTCTTAGGCTTTTCAACTTTCTCCCCATCTGCTTTTGTTGATTTCCGTTTCTTTGTTTCCTTTTTGACTGCAGGGACTTTGGTTATTGGTTGTGTTGGTTCTTCAGGGGTTGTTGCAACAGTGGATTGCCCTGTAGTTAGTGGATCATTAGTAACAGGTGCCGCTTTGAAGATTGGTATCTCCTCTTCCACATGAGGTGGAGATTCCCAGTTGGAGACAAGAGCAGCCATTGTCTGGACTTCTTCATTTGATAGTTTCTTGGTCTTAGTCTTCTTACCTCTCTTTTGTGGTGTGGCTTTCTTTTTCTCAACTACTTCTTTATCTTTCTCAGTTTCTTTATCTTCTGTGCCTTCCTTAGGTTTGCTATCTTTGTTATCTTCATCTTTAACTTCTTTCTCTTTCAATGCCTTTGTTTTACCTTCCTTTTTGATGCTGTCCTTTCGCTTTTTCCTAGTTTTGGAACTTTTCTTATTCTTTGGAGCCCCATAGTCAGAATCTCTGTCTGAATCCATGTATCCTACATCTGGTTGCTGCGCTTCAGATGGATCCATCTCATCTCCTTTCAGCCAAATATCTTCTAATGCATCGAGTTGGTTTTCATCTGGCTGTAGCGGCATCATTGGTCTTTTCATTGAAGTCATCATGTCTAAGTCACCTTCTGCCATTGTCATTTCATCGTCATCCATAACATCATGGCCTAAGATGGAAACCGCTATGGCACCTTCAGATATACTCTTGCTGGCCATCGCTCTTTTCAAATGAAGCGGATGCCTCTTCTTCTTTCTAAGACCTTCTTCCTCAGCTTCTATAAATGATTCCGGGAGCTCTGTGTTGTTTTTGTTGCATAGAATATCTTGGCCTGATGGATGAGGTGCTGGTACCATTTTTTCAGGCTGTTCTGGGTGGCACCCTATGTCCTGGCCTTTTAACCAGAGCTCATAACGGTCAGGCTGGAAACGCTTAACAAAGGTGTCCATAGAAATCTTCACCATATCATTACTGCAGGTACATTGTGTAGCTCTCTTCCCGTACTCCACCCATCTCGGAGCAGCAAAGTTAGTGGACTCAGCACAGTTAAACCCATGGTTAAAACCTGCATGGTATCCGTATGGGAATGTAATCATAATCTCACCGGCTTCCTGAGTAATCTTATTAACAGGAACTGAATATTGTTTGAGTATTTGTGGAGATATTAGCGTCATTTTGTGTCTCAAAAACGCTTGGCATGTTTTGGCTGACGTCGGAAAGAATCCTGAAGCTATTCTTTCAAACCTTTTGCCATGTTCGGGCGGGATTGAGTACCATGTCTTAGGGTCGCCGAAGTGGAGATAGTTTATAGAATAAAGATCCATGTCCTCGGTATGCCAAGCAAAGGTAGTCTTCCACATACCGAAGTACAGGTACGCGGTGTTGACTCCATCGATTTCTATGCCGTAGTCTGAGTTTACGAAGTCGAGGATAGTTCCCAGGCTGTTGATATTCCATTCTTTAACATCAGGGTCTGTGATGCTACCATTAACATCAGCTCCGTAAATAGGAGCGACGTACGTGACATTCTTCCAATATTTCCGCTCTAGATCTTCGTAGCTCGTGTGTCGCGGGGTGCAGTACTTAGCAGAGTTTGCCATCACAGCGAATTGCTTTACGGTCATAGCTTTTTTCTGGATATTAATTTGTTGAAACAAACCTTGCTTGCCAGTCACTACCTGGCATATAGGCGACGGGATTGTCACGTTCAGCTGCTCGAGGTCGTAGCCCGACTTGCGAGGGACCCACTCCGGCGGAGGAATCACTTTCGCGAGGCCTGCCTTATGAGCCCCTTTAGATTCCATGTACTGAATGTACTTGTTGAAATCCTTGAATTCCTCCCATGTTGGGCGGAACACTTGTATCGTCATCCCGTTGGAAGACACCCCAACATCATCCCCAGGCACCGACATGGTCTTTTTTATGATCACAAACACCAAAAATCAATCAACAAAGTTTCATCACACGAGACAACGTTACACCATGTTTCGCAAAGTATACAGGATTTTATTGATGAATTACACGACACAACATATTATTATACAGTCCTCAGTTTGTTAATTGAATTAATAAACACACGATAAACCTTTCGTAACGATGTGAAAACATTATCAGTAAAATGGCCGACTTGATCGAGATGCGCTTGCAACAAAATCCCTTCACGATAGTCGCGAGTTGATAGAAGCTTCATAAGCGAATATGGGTCACGTACACACGAAACTTGTTCGAGTTTTACCCAGAAACGATTTTTTTCACCATACGGAGCTTCGACTTAATAGCAACACCGGCCACGATTAGATTAGATTTGCTAGGTTGGTAAAACGGCATCGTAGTTTTGACATTTGTGAATAAACCTATTTTGTGGAGGTTATGAATGAAATGCAATTTTTGACCGAAAATAGTGAAAATATGAATTGTTATGAGTAAATCGGACTCACCTGAAAAGATTCTTCGAATTCTTCCACTAAATTACCACTACCGTTTGACGGGGCCGCCATTTTCCCGGCACATTTAACACAACACTGTTTGTTTATATGCCTCCGTGACAGAAGTGAACTTAGAGTGGACCTTATTTTGTAGGTAATGCGTGATCACGCACATCACTACTACATTCACAGCTGTCTGACATCTCTTTCGCACTCTCTTTAACTAAATAAGGCTTTCTCTACTGAGGGATCAATAAATTAGGGCTGGTGCGAAATTCAGATGTTTTTTACACGCTTTTTATTAGCTTCACCTGTATGTTTGTATGTTTGTAACCGACTTCTTTGGGCGCGATTTTGACCCACTTTAAACGGCCAGATTTCGTTCAAACTTTGTAGATTTATTAAGGACCGATGACAATACACTAATTTGATAAAATTATTCCATTTTTAACCGACTTCCCAAAAAGGAGGAGGTTACACATACACATCGATTACTCCGAGGTTTATAGACCGATCTACGTGATTCTTTTTTTGTTCGACTCGGAATAGCTGCCAGTTGGTCCCATAGTCATCAGGTCAGGATCTGATGATGGAAACCCTGAGAAATCGAGGGCAACCTTCGAAAGTTGTAGGCATATATAGGGTAAAAACTTGACACTCAGGTGTACGCCTAAAAGCACTATTCAACTGTGAAGATTTGGAGCTGACTTGATGATGGAGACCAGAGAGGGTCCAGGGAACTCGACAACTGAATATGTAAACTACCTCGTGTTTGGGCTTAAATTATTTGTATTGACAAGACCTTTGCAACAGTGAAGGTTTGGAGCTGACCTGATGATGGAGACCAGAGAAAGTCGAGGGAACTCGACAACTGAATATGTAAACCTCGTGTTTGGGCTTAAATTATTTGTATTGACAAAACCTATGCAACAGTGAAGGTTGGGAGCTGACCTGATGATGGAGACCAGAGAAAGTCGAGGGAACTCGACAACTGAGTAAATAAACAAATAAACTGAATATGTAAAATACCTCGTTTGGACTTATATTCTTTGTATTGATGAGAACTTCCCACTTGTATGGATAGTGACAACTATTCGTAATATCACCCGTGTCGTCACGTCACGCACCAAATCCTCAACCATCAAGAGACCAACATCCAAAATATGTTTTTGTAAGATTTTAATATACCAGCTTAGAACAGTGCACAGATGAGGTTTTATTTATCATCACCCCATCTTGTGTACTAGTAGGTCAGCAGATCACCTAGTAGCTTAGCTAGGAAACAACAGTCGATAAGGCAGGACTCGTTGTTAATTTTTATTTCCAATAATTATCTTTAGCCGTTTTCTCTAATATTGTCAAATTTTTGTATACTAAAGAGAATTTTAATTCTACAAAACAAATAATAGTTTTAAAAAAACTAAATCTACTTTAAAAAAAAAAACACACTAAAAAACAGAAAATGCAAAATATCTTGATTCCTTTAACTAACAAGGCTATAATACTAAAAATAGTTGCCAAAATAAGGCGAAAAATTTTTTTCGATCGTAAAGCACTCTCTGATGCTTCGCATCACGAGTCGTGCAATAGTTTAAAATTAAAAAGCTATTATAAATAATCCAAACTAAAAAGTAGAAAATAAATAATAGTTTAAAAAAAACTAAAAAACACGCTTTTTATAGAAAACCGAACTAAAAAATAGCAAATAAATTTTAATGAATTTAAATTAAGAAAATAGTGTTCAAAATTTCAATGAATATAAATTAATAATAGTGTGAATACAAAAAAAATATTTAAAAAAGCGTGGGGTGCATGGTGTCAATAGTTATAAATATTTTATTGACAGATATGAGTAGAGTGATTTTCATTTCGATATGACCTTAAAAGGATTCTCGCCACAGAGTGTTTCTGGTTAGCACGTGTGTCTAGAATTTTTGTTTATTTTGAGTGATTTAGTGCCTTTTTGTGACTTGTTTTTGTTTTTGTGTGTTGTCCTTGTGTGTGTTTCTGTGTGTGAACGTTTTTTTTTCCGCCAATTTAAGTAAGTCTTACTAATATGGACCGCAATAAACCGCCTGACCCTGATCCGCCTGACATCTCTCTTGCGCCGCCATCCCCTAACTATCCACTTTCCCAATTCGCAGATGTTGTTTGCAGCATCGCGGATTCCCAAATCCCGTCCCATTCCGATTCCCAATCCTCATCTCACCAGAACGGTAGGAAACGTTCTGGAGATGAAAACAATGCGCCGAATCACATTCCGTCTAAGCAGCAGAGAAACCAAATAGGTCGCAATAGATACTCTGCCACCGATAAAGCTCCGTTCATCGTACATGTCTCACGCTTGGAGTCCCAGCCTAATGCAGGTACCACATTACACCCTGTAACTTTTGGCATGTTCTTGGTGAACAACAGAATTGGTAACATAGTTCGTGATGGCGTCAAGAAAGTAGGTAGGAACAGAGTTTCTGTCGAATTTTCATCCCCTCAGGATGCTAATTCATTTCTAATAAATGGAATTCTTTCAAAAAATAGTTATGTTGCCATGATTCCCACATTTAACATAACCCGCATGGGTGTGGTTACTGGTGTGCCTACCGACCTCACAGAAGAAGAAGCAATGAATTACCTCACTGTGCCCTCTGGATGTGGACAAATTCTTAAGGTTCGTCGTATTAGCAGGAAAATCTTTAGAGATGGTATAGCTGAATTTAAGCCTACCGAAACTTGTGTCATTACTTTTGATGGCCAAGTCCTACCAACAAGGATATACTGTTGTTATACTTCTCTTCCAGTTTCCCAATATGTCTACCCCACCATCCAGTGCCGCAAGTGCTGCAGGTTCGGTCACGTGGAGTCTATTTGTCGCTCGAAACCACGCTGCAGTAAATGTGGCCACGATCACCCTGGTGATGGTTGCAACATTTCTGAGGGCGAGGCCTTCTGTGTACTATGTTCTGGAAATCACTATGCGAATAGCAAGTCATGCCCGGAGCTTGGTAGACAGAAAGCTATAAAGAATATCATGGCTGAGAAATCACTTTCATATGCTGAGGTCAGCAAAACAATCCCACCTGTTTCTCGCAATTATGCAAATGCTGCAAAATCATCATCTCAGTCATACCGCAAAACAGTTTTCTTAAAGCCGAAGACCCACGCTCCCCTCTCACCTTCTTACGACAAAGTTGCTCATCAGAACATTATAAATTCTCCTCCACCTTCACAGCCTAATGGCTGCGCCCTAAATAACCCCTTCGCTGGTTCCAATCATTTATCTCCTATTATTGAAATTCTTAGTAAAGTACTTACAACTATTCTTTCAAATAATTCTGAAATACCGTCCAACGTCGCCCATCAACTTGTTACTCTCCTACTAAATATTAAGAATGGCGCCTCGCCAGGTATTCCTACAGTGGAATGTGAGGAGCGTGTTTCATAAGAAGCATGACCTCATATTCCTTCTCAATAAATACAAGCCCTTGGCTTGTTCCATCGCTGAGACTTGGCTTACCCCGAGCCTTAGCTTTCGCATGCCACACTTTAATATTTTGAGATGTGATAGGTCTGATGGATATGGAGGGTCGGCTCTCCTCATTAACAATAGAGTACCACTCTCGACCCTCTCCCTTCCGGTTCTGGATGGTGAGTTGAACATTGTTGCAGCTAAATTCGAGGGCATAACAGTAATGTCTATTTATATCTCCCACCCCCGTCAAAATTTTTTAGCCTCACTAAGAAACGTGTTCAATAATGTAGATGGGCCTATGTTAGTTATGGGAGATTTCAACTGCCACCACTTTAGGTGGGGCTCCAACCGTTGTGATGCGTTTGGGGAAGGTTTAGTAGAAATCCTCGATGACCTAAACCTGTGCATCTTAAATGATGGTTGTCCTACCCGTAGATCCCTTCCTGGGCAACAAAAGAGTTGTGTAGATCTCACATTCTGTTCTGTAGAGTTGGCGGCATCGTTCCATTGGGAATGTACTGCTCTTACGCATGGTAGCGACCACTACCCCATTGTTGTTACTTTATTAAATAAAACTTATCTAGAGAAAAGTTCTCCTCCACTTCTGAAGTACAACCTATCTAAACCGGATTGGTCAAGGTTTGCTTCTCTATTGGAGGAGAAAATTAGTCTTCTTCCAAATTTAACTTCTGCTTTCCCTCATTCTTCTGGTCACCACCATGCTAAGAGCTGTTATGAGGCATTCGTGTCAGCTATAACCTCCAGTGCTGATTCCACATTCCCCCTGCGTAACGGTGCCAAAAGCATAATTCCATCACCTCCGTGGTGGGATCCAGATTGCACAGCCACGATTCGAGAACGTAAAGAAGCCGAAAAACGGTACAATGGAGCGATGAACAACGAAAACTTACTACAGTACAGACGAGTCTATGCCCGATCCCAACGGCTTCTTCGTAAGAAGAAACGTCGTGGTTGGGTTAAGTTTTGCACCTCTCTTTCTCCCTCCACTCCAGTGTCCGCAGTATGGAAGAGCATAAACCGCTTCAGACGTGGGTGCTCTCCATCAATATCCTCCCCCATTACTAGACAAACCGCTGAATCCTTTTTTAATAAAATTGCTCCAGCCTACGTCCCTTTGCCTACAGAATTTGATCACCCGCCTGTGGGTGTAGTGGATGACCCTCTGGACGAACCATTTACAATGGATGAATTGAATGCGGTGCTTCGTCATGTTCGGGACTCTGCCCCGGGCATTGATGGCGTTCCGTATTCATTTATAGTTCATGCTAGTTCAAACGCAAAATCATACTTTTTAAACATTATAAATTACTGTTACTCTTCTGGTTGGGTTCCTGATCAATGGAAAATTCAAATCATTATTCCTCTTCTGAAACCCGGCAAAAATGTTGATGATCCGAATGGCCTTAGACCAATTGCATTGTCCTCGGTCTTGGTCAAATTATTTGAACATCTGATTAAAAATAGACTTGAGTGGTTGGTCGAATCTAGAGACTTACTGCCGAGCCATCAATTTGGCTTTAGGAAGGGTCTTGGCACAATGGACAGCGTGGCAACATTAGTTACTGATGTTCGTACAGCCTTTTCCAAAAATGAATCGGTTGTAGCCGCCTTCCTAGATATTTCCTCCGCATATGACAGTGTCCTTCTTCCCATTCTCAGGCAGAAACTGCAAGAGCTGAGTCTCCCGGTCAAGATGATACAAGCCATATGCGGACTTCTTATGTCGCGGTCGTTGGTGCTGAGGGTGCAGGGTGAGGTATTTGAGGAAAGATACGTATGGAAGGGTCTTCCCCAAGGCTCTGTACTTAGCCCATTACTGTACAACCTGTACACAATTGACATTGGTTCCTGTTTAAACAGAGACTGCTGCATTTTGCAATACGCCGACGATCTGGCGCTCTATGTAACCAATGCTTCAATTGTGGACGCTGCTTCATCACTCTGCCTTTCTCTGGACTCTCTGCACCAGTGGCTTCTAGATCGTGGTCTAACACTATCTGCTCCAAAAAGCTCGGTTGTAATCTTCTCTCGGAAGCGTCTGATCCCTCGGGTCTCTATAAAAATCCAAGGTCAGGGCGTTCCTGTTGCTAAGAAGGCTAAATTTTTAGGGGTCTACCTTGATTCTAAATTGACTGGTACTGAGCACTTAACTTACCTGGTGAAAAGGTGCGAAAGGGTCATATCTATATTAAAAGTCCTTTCTGGTGTATGGTGGGGGGCTCACCCTTACACCATGAAATTGATATACAACGCGTTAGTCCGCAGCATTTTAGATAATGGCTCATTTGTATTGATCCCTTGCAACAGGGGTGCTCTGGCAGTATTAGATAGGCTCCAGTCTCAATGCCTTCGAATCATCTCAGGTTGCATGAAATCCTCTCCCGTCAACGCCTTGCAGGTAGAATGCGCCGAACCTCCTTTAGCCCTGAGGAGGCAATATCTAGCTTCCCGATTTCTATGCCGTGTGTATCCCAAAAGTTTCCATCCCCTCATCCCTAAACTTAAAGAGTTAGATTCTCTGTGCAGATCTTCCAAGTACTGGGAACACAAAGAAATACCACTCATCTTGAAAACGTTTCGCCATTTGCAAAATTTGAATTGCCCCATATCCCAATACCCCAGATTACCTCTCTTCAACTTTTCTTATGAAGTCCTCTGTTTTACTCCCAAAATATATTATAATGTCGGTATTTCCAAAAAGTCCCCTTCGGCTAATTCTGCCTTCAATGCGGTGGTGGAAGAACGATGGCTTGGGTTTCAGAGGTTTTTTACTGATGCTTCCAAATTAACATCAAGCAGTAACACAGGTGCTGCGGTTTACTATCAAAATTCTAAAATTATTTTAAAATTTAAATGTCCAAAGGAGTCCTCTGTATTTACAGGCGAGTGTGTGGCATTATTGGAAGCTTGCCTGTTCATTGAATCCCACGATATCAGCTCAGGGGTTATCTTTTCAGATTCCTTGAGCTGCCTACAAGCCCTTTCCCAAAATCCATTTAAAAGTAAACTCCAAAGCCCAATAATCCTTAGCATTAAAAAGTCCCTATTATCTTGTAGCATCCAACAAAAAGAGGTCCATTTAGTATGGATACCTAGCCACTGTGGTATCAAGGGTAACGAATGTGTGGACGCCCTGGCTAAAGATGCTTGCACATCAGTTACAGCCGATCCTGCGCACTTCTCCCTTCAAGGGTATGACCTGCTGAACCTTCCAAAAGCGCATCTTGAGACTGCATGGCAAGAGTATTGGAACGTTTCCAGCAATAAAAAGGGTAAATACTTTTTTAATATACAACCCTTAATTCAAAGTAAGCCCTGGTATTACCATTTTAAAAAGTTCCCTAAGCACGTGATATCGGTTTTTAGCAGAATCCGTTTAGGACATTGCTGCACACCTGTTTTTCTGCGCAAAATTCGTGTACAGGACTCGTCTCTCTGTGAGTGTGGATTGGATGAAGGTAGCTTGGAGCACATATTTTTCAGCTGCCCTATAAACTCCTCATCCTTCGACCTATATAACCGCCTCATTAAATTAAAGATTCCTGTACCAATCAACTTCCCTTCCCTTTTAACATTTTCCTCTCCAGAACTGATCCATATCCTATTGATCTTTATCCTCCAAAATAACATTAAATTGTAGACTTTGGTCAATTTAGGCCACTGTCTATGTGGTTGTGGTATTTTTATTTTTTATTTCTGTGTATATATATGTTTTGTTTTATACTTCTATGTACTAACAATATATCAAGTTTATTTATGTGTTTGTTTCAGTGCCGTCTTACTAACGCAACAAGTTCTACAATAAGTGCAAAGTTTTCTCCTTTCAGTTTTTAAAATTGTTATCGTACCTACTTGCTTCTCATATCACTTGTCAGTGGCAGAATCGTCGACATCAACATCGACGGCAGAGATTGCCAGAAACAAAAATAGAATAGAATAGAATAGAATAGACCTTAAAAAGCACCCCACGCTTTTTTAAATATTTTTTTTGTATTCACACTATTATTAATTTATATTCATTGAAATTTTGAACACTATTTTCTTAATTTAAATTCATTAAAATTTATTTGCTATTTTTTAGTTCGGTTTTCTATAAAAAGCGTGTTTTTTAGTTTTTTTTAAACTATTATTTATTTGCTATGATTTTCTTGGAAAAGTAGGTATTTTTATAAATATCAATCCCGTAAAAAATCAAAGAATTGGGTTCCCACGTCGTTCTACTGAGATTTCTAACGTATTGCCTGGAAGCACGAACCACAACTTGATACACATAATTGCTTGATAATGTCGTTAAAAATTTAAATTCACTCTTAAAAATGCTACATAATGATTACAGTTTACGTAAATAATCTCTAAATAGAGAGAAATTACAATAAATAATGTATAAACATAGAAATAAGGGTGTATGTTAGAGCAAGCAGTGCTGACAACTCGTAGACATTATAATAATGTCTGCCGCTGCGATCGCTTTTCGTCCATGCAAGTTACGTTCTCCGATTTCGCCGTTTCATGTGCGAGCGCATGGCAGTGTTTACATCACGTGACTCATGTTTGTAAACTTTGCAGCGTGAGTCTGACATTTTATTAATAGAAAGAAAGACTTTCCAATGATTTCTCACGAGAGTCTTGTAAGAGATAAAACTGGATTATAGGCACATATATACACATTATAGGCAATTATAGGCACATAAGTAATGTTTTAATAGAAAGATGGAAGGTTGAAATGAATCGCTTTATCGTATGTGTGGCCATTGAGTGTAAGGTCCTAGATTTGATTCCCGTGTCGTGTAAACTGATTTTTATATGACTAACAGTTTCGAAATGCGAAATTTTAGCCTTCAGATCGGATTCGGACATTGTTTTTTTCTCAATAATCTGTTTATCCGACAACTGAATTTGTTTTCACCGCGGTTTCTGATTCGTGGTTTTCATTATGAATGATGACCATAAATTACCACCAGAGCACGGGAATATAAAGTCCCGGATTTTTGGAGGGTGTATTTAGGGCCACAGCCAAATGAAATGGTGACACAAAGAAATATTATCACTTATTTATGTTTTTTGGATTTTTTTATAAACACACACACTGCAATTAGCAAATGTTTCCTACATAATTTGACAAAGATGTTTGTAACTTTACATGTTTGATTGACACAAGGCGAATTTGCAAAGGATACATTCGATTGCGGTCATCAACTTGGAGCAATGACCGCTTCGTGCGACCTTGGGGCTTGGGATGCTGATGTATTCGTGATATTATCACAAATTCGTTCAGCCTATTGTAAAGGTAAATATGAGACATAAATAAAAACATTATGACATTTTTAAAAATGTTTTATCATAAGTATAAGATTTTTTTACCTATAACATTTAAACATATTCTGTTAATTAATAATTCAGTAAATGTGTGGTGTATGTTTTATAAGTGCACTGGCTTCGTGTGAATCAGCTGGTCAGCTGTAGTAACCTTTTTAGATAATCGGGCTGCGTTAGCTTACATCATAGCCTACGTCGATTTGTGATATAAAAAAATATACACAACGTACCAACATAACAAAACAATAGCTCGATGTACTACGTAGTACTACTATGAGAACTCACTGAAACTCGCTTGAATTCACGACAGTTTATCGTCTGTAAAAAGCCTTGTGTTTGGATGAAAAAAAAGCCAACGGTCGCTGTAGTCTGTTGGTATTATTTATCTGTTTTTAAAATGGCGACGGCGGCATAACCTAACAAAATAGCATAGAATTTTGTTTTGTCGTGTTATCATTTTAGAATTAGCGAAATAAAATACCAAAAGTGATTAAACGATAGTGAATTGTGTTTAAAGTTATAAATCCGACATGGCGGATGCGGCTGCGAGGCAGTTGCAATATGAATACAAGGCCGTAAGTTGATATTTTTGTTACAAACAATTTTGGTTAGATTATTGCTTGTTATTGTGCAATTTTTTCACGTTTTTCTTTTCAATACCTAATATTACACGCACAAATCGTAGTAAAAAACCAACTCCTTTGATTATTTTCCCAGAAAAACTACTATATTTGAATTAAGAACATTGGTAAGATTTGCGTACAATTTTTCACAGAACTCAAATTTGGTCTTACAAGCCGATGTGAGGCTTATTGAGCGCCGTGGTCGCGATGAGGCCACTGGCGAGGTCCTGTCCCTCTCGGGAAAGCTCACCGGGACGCGGATGGGCGACCGAGCACAGCGTACCAAGCCTGACAAGACTGAAGAGAGAAAAGTCAAGTAAGTTTATTTCTTAGCACTTTTTTACCTCAAAAACTGTTAATTTGTAACTTTTGACCACTATTAAACGTGTTTAACACTACTTTATAGGCGTCAGAAACGCGATGAAGCGTCATACGAGCTCTCAAAATCAAAAACATCACGGGTAGCCTGGGCTGATGACACCCCGGGAGTTCTATACCGGCCACGAGCGCAACACACGAGGCACGCCTATGAAATGCTGCTCACATTCATGCAGAGTGCCCTTGGAGACCAGCCCAGGGATATCCTGTGTGGAGCCTGCGATGAGGTCCTCGTGGTGTTGAAGAATGATAAGTTAAAAGATCCGGAAAAGAAGAAGGAAATTGAGATGCTTTTGGGGCCTGTTGCTGATGAGAGATTTGCTCTGCTCGTTAATTTAGGTAAGATTTATTTGTAGACTGTATGTTTAGTAATGTCTAACCTGTATTCTATTATTTTCTTTTTGCTTTTGTGCATCAACCATTGGGCTGGTGTCAAGCGTAAAGAATTATTTAAGTGTGCAATCACTGCATAGTATAGAACAAAGTCGTTTTCTGTGTTTTTTTTTTTAATAGATAGAGTGATTAAAGATAAAGATAATTTGTTTAAAAACATAAAGAGTAATATAATGTAAAGTATAATAACATACATTAAATAGCGGGGAAATACTGTTATCCCGTGCGAAACCGGATCTCAGTCACTAGTTTGCAATAAAATATAAAATCTGTCCAAAGGTAAAAAGATCACAGACTTCAACATAAGCTCTTCAGCTGAGGGTAATACAGAAATTGATGAGACATATGGCATCAATGTGCAGTTCGAGGAGTCTTCAGAGGAAGATGATGAGGACGCTTATGGAGAGGTGAGGAACTGTCTATTATGTTTTGGGGAATTAGGATTCAATGACATTATTGATTTTGACTGAAAAAGAGGCATTCAAAATAAATGTTTTGTTTAATGATTTAAGATTACTTTTATGTGATGAATGTCAAAATTCTATCTATAGTAAGCAAATTAACAGATAGATAGAGTATTGGGAAGGGCCTAAGTCAGTTAACATGATTGATTTAATTTAAAAATTAAAAGTGTACTTCTATACTATTATGATAAAGAGGAAACAATTTCTTTGTTTGTACCGTGAAGTTCCCCTGTAATGTAGGTGAAACTCTGGGAAACAGCTAATAGTACTTAAAAATATTTCCTGCTCATTATAAATGTAACTCGAACTTTAACATTTGTGCCTGCAGGTCCGTGAAGAAGATAAGGAAGATGGAGAAGGTTCGGAGAATGAGAAAGAGAAAGACAGCAGTGCTGACGAGGACAGTGACGGAGAAGGCAAGAGAAATGCCATACATACCAATGTGAGTACTACAGCTTAGTTAAACCTCAGACTCTATCACAACAGAGAAGCTTTTAAATAACCAAGAGCATAGCATGCTCAGAAATACTACTGAGTGAGTGGAGATATGAATGACAAAATTCTATTAATTTTTTACGAACTTTCTGCTCTAATCCACTTTGGAGGAGTCAGGGCCTTAAGCATGTTATGTCAGACATTTGCAAAAACATACATTTCATGTCAAAAACGAGTTTTTTTTCTGCTTTACATGTGTCTTTGTTTAGATCCATATAAACATTATTGGCCTTACTACAAAAACTTTAACCACTGTTTTACACTTGTCTAAAAAAAAATGTGGCTCCAAAATGAACCGTATGTCAACGTCATAATTTGACATTTTTTTAGACAAGGCATAAACTGACGTTAAAAAGTTTTTGTGGTAAGACGGTATTTATTTAGCTTGTGGCTCAATATGCTCTAAAACTCTAAACTACTCTAAAGGTACTCAAAAGATGGTGTTTATTTATGCATGCACAGAATTAAGTCCTTTTCACATGCAAACGGTCATGGCACGGCTGCTGTCGTAATTTAAACTTGATGTTTAAGCAGTTTCCCATTACAAAAGCTATTTCGCTAACAACATTGACGTTATTTTTTCTTAAACCAACTGTTAATTTTGAAAAATCATTGTTAAGAAAAAGTGGAGTTTTTTTTTTAAGTAAATTTAAAAGGAAATTCTAAACAAATCTAACACCACAATTATCTTCTAGCTTTCAGAAGAGCAATCACAGAAGCGACGGGACGCCACCTTGCATCCCATGGATATTGACGCCTACTGGCTCCAGCGTCGTCTCTCCCGGCACTTTCCCGATGCCATGCTGTCTCAGGTACCGAAATGGATTAAGTAGCTATCCTTGAATAGG
Organism: Helicoverpa zea; assembly: GCF_022581195.2. Taxonomy (NCBI): domain Eukaryota; kingdom Metazoa; phylum Arthropoda; class Insecta; order Lepidoptera; family Noctuidae; genus Helicoverpa; species Helicoverpa zea. The sequence goes on along the minus strand of NC_061480.1, from coordinate 4,458,207 downwards.
TTTAAATTAAAATTCAAAGATATATATGGCCTTACTACAAAAACTTTAACCACTGTTTTACACTTGTCTAAAAAAAATGTGGCTCCAAAATGAACCGTATGTCAACGTCATAATTTGTCATTTTTTTAGACAAGTCTTAAACTGACGTTAAAAAGTTTTTGTGGTAAGACGGATAGTGTTAAAACAGTTTAATAGTTAATATACAAAGTGTGTCGTACCTAATCACATTAAATTAAACACGTTAATATACTGGTTAGTCAAGTAAGTCGATTAGCACAAGGAAAAAAGAATAAAAAGGTGCGAGAATTAGAACACCATATAAGAGTCAGTCATTACAACTGGTCAAAACATTTGATACTCCTAACTTTATCTCTGCTTTACACATGATGTTGTAAATTATGAAAACGTTATGTTTTTTTACAATTTGCCATAGAATATCATAAAGTATATGCGATAGGATTTAATGTGATTGTGAACGACAAACCCTGAATAACATACCTGTGTTTTCACAAAATAAATTATCTCCTTTTCAGGCCAAGTCTTCTGAAGTCCTGACAGCATTAGCCGAGGCAGCCGATGACAGAGATCTGGAAAACAGGCTCGTATTGCTACTGGGTTACGATTGCTTCGAGTTTGTCAAGCTGTTGAATAAATATAGATATACAGGTGAGTTTACATAATAATAATTCATCATCCTCCGAGCCTTTTCCCAATCATGTTGGGGTCGGCTTCCAGTCTAACCGGATTCAGCTGAGTACCAGTGCTTTACAAGAAGCGACTGCCTATCTGACCTCCTCAACCCAGTTGCCCGGGCAACCCGATACCCCTTAGTTAGACTGGTGTCAGACTTACTGGCTTCTGACTACCCGTAACGACTGCCAAGGATGTTCTATGACAGCCGGGACCTACAGTTTAACGTGCCATCCGAAACACAGGCAATGGTGTCTAAGACACAGGCAATGGTGTCTAAGCAACATTTAATTATTACATAATAATAATTAAATGTTACAAAACGAAGGTGAGGAGGTTTAAGTAACAGTCGCTTTTAGCAGTCTGGATGGGTGACCATCTTGTCATGGCAAGTTCTTCCGTGTTTCGGAAGGCGCGTCAAAGTGTTGGGTTCTGGCTGTCTTCTGATCGCCTTTGGCAGTTATTAAGGGTAGTCAGAACCCAGAATCTGACAGCCATTCTTACCAATTTGTATTGGGTTGCCTGTGTAACAGGATTGAGGAGGTCAGATAGGCAGTCGCTCCATGTGGCACACTGGTACTCAATTGCACACAGCTAGACTGGGAGCTGACCCCAAGACCCCAATATAGTTGAAAAAGGCCAGGCCTGGAATTAATGTTTACAAAATTACGAAAATCTCAACATGCCACTCATTAAAAGCGTTTTCGTACTTATATTTATCTTGTACTTATTGTTTGTCTATATTACAACTAAATAATAATTGAATATTTACCTTCTCCACAGTACTCTACTGCACGAAGTTGGCGTCCTCACAGTCGGAGAGCGAGCGAGCCTCCATCAGGGAGGAGATGTCAAAGCAGCCACATTTGCAGAAGATCCTCGCTCAATTGGAGACAGGGAAGGGTGATGATGAGGTAAGAACAGGATTTTACTTTAAACTATCAACCTTGTGACATTAAACTGTAAAACAAGTAAGAGTGGAGATGAAAAGTCAAAGTCAAGTCATTTAGGCCTTTACAAGCACTTGTGAACGTCAAAAAATGTAAATAAGTTTGATTCTAGTTGCCCATTCCAAAAGTAGCTTCCTATGGAAAAGAATGGGCAAGAAACTCCATGGTTACTCCTTTAAAATTACTTAAGTTAAGTATTCCAGTTTGTATGTACAAAAAACAAAACGAAAAGAAAGAAAACACACTCTTTTTCTCCTTTGAACTAAAAGTAGAAATATACATTATATGCTTGATAAAATCAATGGATCAATCATAAGAACATGAATAATTATTTTGTTTTCTCTTTCACAGTAGTAGTTAAATGTAATTTTCAGTTTTTTTTTACTAGTCTAGTGCCTTGAATAATCTGTTTTATCTTTAACAGTAGTTAAATCTGTGTTTCGGATGACATGTTAAACCAGTGTTTCCCAAAGTGGGCGATAACGCCCCCTTGTGGGCGCTGCAGGTCTCAAGGGGGGAGGTAAGAGACCCAGAAAGAAAATGGGGGTGTTGCGTAGAGGCCTGGGGGGTTATTTGTAATTTTATTTAGCTAGGAGGCCTCTTCGGCAACGACTGCATGAGCTCTCGACTCTCATTAACAACTTGTGAACATCAACTAATATGAATTAAAATATTGCTCAAACTCGGTTCTATATTTCTCTCCGCGTAATTCATATATCTGTCCTATTTTATTGAATACAGAAAAAAATAAAATCATGTCAATGTCAATCGGTCGCTCCGTTTCGTAATTAAAGTAGACACAAACAAATAAAAAGGCAACAGACACACTTTCGAAGAAGTTATAGTGGTAAATAGGTGGTTTAAATAGGTGAAAAACCGGCCAAGTGCGAGTCGGACTCGCGCACGAAGGGTTCCGTACCAGAGTAAAAATGAGCAAAAAAATGATGTTTGTTGTATGGGAGCCCCCCAAAATATTTATTTTATTCTAGTTTTCAGTATTTTTTGTTATAGCGGCAACAGAAATACATCATTTGTGAAAAATTCAATTCTCTAACTATCACTGTTCATGAGATACAGCCTGGTGACAAACGAACGGACGACGGAGGGACAGAGGAGCGAAAACAATAGGGCCCCGTTTTACCCTTTGGGTACGGAACCCTAAAAAATGGGGGCGCTAAAAAATATTTATTCTCAAAGTGGGCAGTAGACAAAATAAGTTTGGGAACCACTGCGTTAAACTGTAGATCCCGGCTGTCATTGAACATCCTTGGCAGTCGTTACGGGTAATCAGACAGGCCAGTAAGTCGGACACCAGTCTAGAGGTATTGGGTTGCCCGGGTAACTGGGTTGAGGAGGTCAGATAGGCAGTCGGTCCTTGTGGCACACTGGTACTCAGCTGAATCCGGTTAGACTGGAAGCCAACCCCAACATAATTGGGAAAAGGCTCGGAATTTTATTTTTCAGAACTAGATGATGATGATCAATATAAGTTCTAACTTCTCTTCCAGACAGCCCAACAATCATCCGAAGCGCCACGCAAACGCCACAAGACGGAAGCGGAAGCCACATCAGGCACGGGCCAGGTGACAGGCAACAGGAAGGTGCTTCAGCTCGAGGAGTTGATGTTCGCAGCCGGCGCACACTTCATGGCGAACAAGCGCTGCCAGCTGCCGCCAGGATCCTTCAGGAAGCAGAGGAAAGGTAGTTCACTGTAGTCCATTGTAGTCCCAAGTAGTTAATTGTAGGTAATAGTGTCCGGTGCCGGCTCCTTCAGGAGAAAGGTAGTTCACTGTAGTCCTAAGCATTTCGCCCTTCTAGGTTTCGGTGTCGTAAAGGTGGGATCTTGATTTAGATGCAGTATTTCCGTGTAGTCCCAAATAGTTATAAGAAGTTCAATGTAGTCTGTACATGTCTACATTGGTCTCAAGTAGTCCTCTGTAGTCCCAATTTGTCCTTAGTAGCCTCCCTAAGTTGTAATCAGCGGTGCTCGGTAATCCACTGTGGTCCCAAATAGTCCTAGGTAGTTCACCTTAGTTTCAAGAAGGTTTATATATTACCCTCCTACGTTACCATCCTACCTGAAACCGTCTAGAGTTCTACACCAATCATCTAGTTTCTTATGTATTTCTCAATAATCTATAATTTTTATTTTTATTTTTTTATCACATTAGAAAGTTACTTTGCTTTTACAGATAACTTAATCTAATTCGACATAATACTTTCTTCTCCTCACCACAACAAAATATGGTCTCCATCATCAGGTTACGAGGAAGTTCACGTGCCGGCGCTGAAGCCCAAGCCCTTCGATGAGGGAGAGACCTTGGTGCCGGTGGAGAAACTGCCCAAATACGTGCAGCCGGCCTTCGAGGGGTTCAAGACTTTGAATAGGATACAGGTATTAATAGTCTATATTTCTATATTTACATATTGAAGAGGATTTTTTTTTCTCGTATGAAAAAAAGAAAATTACTCTGAAACTACTGAACGGATTAAATAAATAATTCCATAAAAGGCTTAATGGTAGCGATTGACGATACGCGAATAAAACCAAAATCCAAATGGAGTGAACTTTTGGCAAAATAGTTTCGTGAATGGACGTTCTAACTTTGGTTTTATAAACGGACATGCCTTATGAGAGCTGTAAATATGGGAATTTGTTCCGTTAATACATGTGTTAGCCATACAAGATCCATGCAGGATTTCAATCTCCTTTTACCTTAAAAATAATGAATAAATTATTTTTTTTTTATATAATAAAACAAATTAAGTGAAAATTAATAAATCTTGTTGCTTTTTTTTGTTATCTACATTTCTGTGTGTAGTAATATCATTAGGAGGGAATATTTATTGTTTGTACCCTAAAAAGGCTGCGAAAATTACACTTACCGTCAGTTACACAAAGCTTCATTAAAGTTAAAGCTTCATTAAAGTTAAAGCTTCATTAAATCTTTTGCTGTCACTTTTTATCTTGTTGACAAAGAAAGAGTAGCTTTGTGCAGGGGGGAAACGTAGACTATATTTCATACTGGTCTGGAGAAGGTAGTAGTTTTCATAAAATGCGAGTGAAAACAGCTATAGTTAGTTAAAGTCTTTATGTATCCCCTGTGCGTTTGTGCAAAAATAAATGAGATGTTTTAGCTTTCAAACTGAAAAATTGTTGGGACGAAACATACAACGTAAGCATGTATTTATATTGTTTTTATTTATTTATTCCACAGAGTCGCATATCAAAAGCAGCGCTAGAATCTGACGAGAACCTCCTGGTCTGCGCTCCTACAGGGGCGGGTAAGACCAACGTCGCCCTGCTCTGTATACTGCGGGAAGTCGGCAAGCACGTCAACGACGACGGCACTGTTAACGTCAACGACTTCAAAATGATTTATGTCGCTCCTATGCGCTCGCTTGTGCAGGAAATGGTTAGTATCTTCTTCTTATTACTTCTAAAAGTTATGGTATTGTTAAAGTCAACGACTTCCAAATGAAAGTCGCTCCTATTCGCTGGTTTGTGCAGGAGATGGTGAGTTTTTGTCTTCTTATTGTTCGGTGTAACAAAGGTATTGATCAAGTCAGCGACTTCGAGATGAAAGTTGCGCCTTTGCTAATAAAAGAGATGGTGAAGATTTTTTCTATTTACTTCTTTTAAAAGGTCGATATCCAAAGATCATGTCTGTGGGATTGTTCGCGCTCATTACCGCGGCGCTGGTACACACGCGGTCTACGACGCAACACGACGGTGTTTAGTCAGTAAGAGTCTGACACTCCCTCACCGCGCGTAACCCACAGCGGGAGGGGGCATTTGATGATTATTGACGTCGCAAAAAAAAATTTTTGCTTCTTAGACAGCATTGTTGTTTACGTGGCCACATATTTTTCTTTCTAACTTCAAAGTAATAATCAATACCTTCTCCCTTAGGTGGGCAACTTCAGCAAGCGTCTATCAGCGTACAACATGAAAGTATCGGAGCTGACGGGAGATCATCAGCTCACGAGAGAGCAGATTGAAGCCACACAGCTCATCGTGTGTACGCCAGAGAAGTGGGATATTATTACTAGGAAAGGTAAGATTTTTGTTATAATACTAATGTTATAAGGATTTTTTGGACGTACGTAGGAACTATGGGTCTGATTTTAATTAAAAAAAAAAAAACTGTTAAATAGTGTATGAGCTGCGGGATTGTTAACGCGAGTTACCACGGCGCTGGTACATAAACCGTCAATTGCACAAAGAACCGTTATAATTAAATCTATTGCTAACACTTTTGACAAAGAAAGAGTTAGTAATAGATTTAAAAAAGAAGCTTTCAACTTTAATGGACGGTTCTGCAACCGAAGGAAAGGGCTTTAGAAGGAACATGATTGGTTTAGTCAGTAAGAGTCTGACACTCTCTCACTCTGCTAACCCACACCACAGCGGGAGAAGATTTGATGATTTTCCATAAAAGAAAAAACAAATGAACGAAGAAGGAAGTAAAATGTTTATCTAGTTTACACAGAGTAGTTAAAGACTCGAGTGAAACTGCTAGCAGAAGCTTACCGTCTTACCACAAAAACTTTTAAACGTCAGTTTATGCCTTGTCTAAAAAAATGTCAAATTATGACGTTGACATATGGTTCATTTTGCAGCCAAAATTTTATTAGACAAGGGTAAAACAGGGTTTAAAGTTTTTGTAGTAAGGCCCTTATAGTCATTTATATTACTCAGATTTGCAAAAATTAGGGTGTTTGACTTCCGTGATTGAGGTGGTTTTGGTCAATAATATTTCTTACTGTTATCTTACACTGATCAAATAATAATTGTCCTTAGGTGGCGAGCGTTCATTCACGAACCTGGTGCGTCTGATCATCATTGATGAAGTGCACCTGCTACACGACGAGAGAGGACCTGTCCTCGAGGCACTGGTCGCCAGAACCCTCAGGACTGTGGAGCAAACGCAGGAAGAGGTAAGATTCAGCAGCTTCTAGAATATGGAGTCAATTTTTATTCAGAACTAGTTGATCCCGCGAACTTCGTATAATTTAAACCTCTACAAACATTTTAAAACAAAAAAAGCCAAATCGGTCCAGCCATTCTCGAGTTTTAGTCAGAATAGCAAACAGAAATTCATTTTTATATGTAAAATTATCAACAATCGGCACTTAAACGCGGTAGTAAGAAAGGTACGATACCTTTTTCTTTTACAATTTTATTAATCTCGGGATCCCGGGATAGTCCCGGGGTTCTAAATATGAGATTAATTAATTGTTGTTTCTGTTGACTTATTTAAAAAAAAAAACTATCAATCCCGAAAATTCCGGAATAGATTAATTTTTGTCCCGAAAATTTCCAGCACTAAAATATAACCGGGATTCTGAGATCCGGGATTGAATCCTTTATGGCTACTGGATTCCAAACTCTGAAAAACAAAAGCGAAGTCACTTTTTACAGACTAGAAGCCGACCCCAACATAATTGGGAAAAGGTTCGGGAGATGGACGCAGCGTCCAACAAGCCTATTTTGAAAAGAAAAAATATTGAAAGCAGTAAGACTAATTGGATCAGAACTTTTCCTCGGCAATTATTCCCGTTCATTCATCATCAGATTTTTCAAATATTAAATAAAAAAATAAAAAACATTTAAAATATAATATGAATGTTCTATTCTAGTGTTATAAGTGTGAAGTATGACAAATATAAAATACTGTGTGTTTAAATTTTTTTGTGTGTTGTTTTTTCTTAATTATATTATCAGGTATCGAGCACAAGCGCTGCATCAGGTTAGACTAACCCTAACATAGTCGGGAAAAAGCTAGGCAGATGATAATTTATGACTATATTTCATATTTTGTTCTAGGTTCGTCTAGTAGGTCTATCTGCTACGTTACCCAATTACACAGATGTGGCTGCGTTCCTGAGGGTTAAGCCTGAACATGGACTGTTTTATTTCGACAATTCTTTCAGGTATGTTTATCTTATTTAATCATGTTTTGAACTCCGGTTTAGAGGCTGTATTCCATTCGAATAGGCACTTGTACTATAGATGATATGACTTTTGGTTTCAAAATAAAATGCGGCTATAAATCAATACAAATACTTGAAATAACAGTTACTTTATCAATTGAAACATAATTTTAAATAGTAGCTTAATACATATTAAACATTTGTTTAATATTATACTTTAGTACCTCAGATGGAGTGCATGCCCTTCCCCTGCTCCCTACTAATTTACTAGACGCTTGCTTTAATGCAAGTAAGTTTACAGTTTATTTCGTAAAGTAAGCCATTTGACGCCTCGCGGATATGCAGCAGTACTTACTGTTGTCAATTTCAGACCGGCACAGTTATTTGACCCAAGTTTTAATTATGTTCAGTTTAAATAAAATCTACATTTGTCCACAGACCGGTAGCCTTAGAACAACAGTACATTGGTGTGACAGAGAAGAAAGCGCTCAAAAGGTTCCAGGTTATGAACGATATTGTCTATGAGAAGACTATGGAACATGCTGGCAGGAATCAGGTAAGAAACATAGAATTATTTACTATAACTAAATATCATATAAACTTTGCACCTACCAAATCTGCTATTTCTCCACCACCCAAAGTCCGCCCTTGTACAGAACGTGCAGAAGTATAAATTAAATAAATATTTGCCTGTCTATTTCATTGTAGTGTGAAGTTAGTTATTTCTTGAAGAGCCATGGATCATACAAATATTTTAAATGCTTATAAATTTGTATGTATGTATCTTTGTGCCTCTTTCGTTTTAAAATTATTATGCACTAGCTTCCGCCAGCGGCTTCGCCCGCGTGGTGTGTTGCTAAAAAGTAGCCTATATGTTAATCCAGGGTATGATCTATCTACGTACCAAATTTCAATCAAATCGGTCCAGCCGTTTTTGCGTGATTGAATAACAAACATACATCCATACATTCTCACAAACTTTCACATTTATAATATAAGTAGGATTTTTATATAACAACGCAGCAATATCTTAACTTTCTATCTATCTATTTAACTATCTATACGGAACACTAAAGAGGGAACATGTTTTTGGTTGTTTGTACCTCAGAGACTTCAAAGTTGCTGGACGCATTTGAAAAATTCTTTCAATGTTGGGAAGATACACTCTTCCAGAAAAACATAGCTTATATTTTATCCCGTTGGCCAACAGTTCTCACAGGACGCGGGTCAAACCGCGGGAAAACGAGTAGTTGTAATCAAATGTGACAATTTAATTATCTGATGATAAAACAAGCATCCAAATGTTGCACCCATTAATTTACATTAACCGACTTCTCAAGAAAGGAGGAGGTTACTAATTCGAGCATTTTTTATCGATGGAAAAAATCATCAAGTGACCCCTCCCGCTGTGGGTTAGCAGCGGTGAGGGAGTGTCAGACTGTCACTGACTAAACACCGTCGTGTTCCGTCGTAGGCCGCGTACGTACCAGCGCCGCGGTAACTCGCGCGAACAATCCCGCTGCCCCTTGTAATTCGGGCCTGAAATATGTTTTTTGTTTCAGATTCTAGTATTCGTTCACTCTCGTAAAGAGACCGGTAAGACTGCGCGAGCGATCCGCGATATGTGCTTAGAAAAGGATACTTTAGGACAATTTCTAAGGTAAGTTTGTAATTTTTTTGCTATAGTTTTTCCTACTTTTCCTTTTTTTCCACAAGTTTGGATTTGTCTTCAAATTATTTGGATTTCTTCTGTACTCTTGACTACATTAAAATGTTTGAAATGGTATATTTACTATGGCTATTTTCTTACCAAAATAACATAGATTATGATGAACATTGCCTATAAACTTCTTAATCCAGTTACTCGGGTAAACCGATACCCCTTGGTTAGACTGGTGTCAGACTCTGGCTTCTGACTACCCGTAACGACTGCCATAGATGTTCAAATGACTGCTAGAACCCTCCAGTTTAACGTGAGTACTCGTACATATAAAGGTAATAATACAAATTTATTTCCACAGGGAAGGCTCAGCCAGTATGGAGGTACTCCGTACTGAAGCGGAACAGGTCAAGAACCCGGAACTTCGCGAGCTGCTGCCGTACGGGTTCGCCATCCACCACGCCGGCATGAGCCGCGTCGACAGGACGCTCGTCGAGGACCTGTTCGCAGATAGGCATATACAGGTAAACACGCAGTTTTAACTAAAAATTCTTTTTAGTAACAAAAAAAAATGGCATAAAAGTACTAACATGCAAAGGTACCATAGGAAAAAAGTATCATGGGACAAAAGTACCAACGCCAAAATAATCAAGGGAAAAGGTACTTTAAGACAAAAGTACCGCTGGACAAAAGTACCAATGGACAATAATACCATGTTACAAAAGTAATAAGGGGAAAAAGTACCATGAGACAAATGTACCAAGGGACAAAAGTACCACCTAACGAAAGTACCACATGTCAAAAGTACCAACGCCAAAAGGTACCGTGGAACATAAGTATCAACATACAAAAGTGCCATAGGGGCAAAAGTATCAACATACAAAAGTACCAGTGTCCATTCCACCATAGTACAAAGCTACCAAGCTACCAGGTACAAGGTAGTTGCCGTTCGGGTTCGCGATCTACCACAAAGGTATGAAGGTACAAAAGTGCTACGGAACAAAAGTGTCAAAGTACCAAGATGCAAAGCTACATAGGTCCAAAGGTACCAAGGTACGAAGGTACCTAGGTCCAAAGGTACAACGGTACCAACGCATTGTAAATTGAAGAAGGTGCCTAACCTATCTGCATTATGGCGTCTCCGTTCATCTTCTCTTCCTCCGTGGTCCTGCTTGTGATTTCTCTTTGATCTCCGGTCTCGGATTGTCGTCTCATCGCGCTATGAGAGTGAAGGAATAGTGAGTGCACCGCAGTCCATGGAAATACTTGTGCATATAGCATGTCCTGCGCAGCTGGCTGATCTCCTTTTATGTGAACAGACGTCGTGGTCGAAATCGGCTTTGGATGTCCTTTATTAACATCGTCAGCCTTTTCATCGTTCCACGGCTGTGCTTCGTGTATGTGGATTGAGCTTCAATCACCTGCATTAATGTCGATGATTCCAAGCTTTCTTTTCTGTGTTAGCGACGGCTTATGATGATGATTTCAGACTGACTATTCTTGGTTTCCTCGAGATATTTTCCTTTACATTAAATCAGTGATGGATGTCCACCAACAAGGTGGACAGACGACTTTATAAAGGTCGTCGTCGACGCTGGATGCAGGTCGCCTCCAACAGGCATCTGTGGAGATCTAAGGGGGAGGCCTATGCTCAGCAGTGGACGTCCTATGCCTGAGATGATGACGATGACTTGCTGCATGCACGATAAAGTTGACTTCATTGTTCCGTTACGTTCGATGTCCCGTTCCGCAAGCGAAAGCGTGGCACGAACGAGAGAGAGGCATGATCGGCTCGAGTGGTCGGCTCATATGATGATGTACTCCTAGCCTATTATCGATTAGCCAACTGCGCAGGATATATTATAGTACACAAGCATTTGCTTGGACACAGGTGCACTCACTATTCCTTCACTCTTATAACCCGATGGGACGGCAATCCGACACCACCGGAGAGAGATCAGGCGCAGGACCGACATTTACGTGCTCAATACGGGCTCATATACTACTGTCACGTCAAACTACCGTCCATAAACCGACTTTACAGTTTTTTTTACAATTTTTTTTTTGTGCAGGTCCTGGTATCAACAGCGACCCTAGCTTGGGGCGTGAACCTGCCGGCCCACACAGTGATAGTGAAGGGCACGCAGGTGTACTCTGCGGAGCGCGGGCGCTGGGCGGAGCTGGGCGCGCTGGACGTGCTGCAGATGCTCGGCCGCGCCGGCCGCCCGCAGTACGACACTAAGGGAGAGGGTATACAGAACATTTAGCAAAAACTAAACTATATACAAAATTTCAGCTCGATTGGTTGAAGATGTCGTCTTCAAAATTGAGTTGCATTATTTCTTCCACACATATCTCATGATATGTCAAACCTTTTCCCAGTGTTATAAAGTGTGTCACAAGGAGCGACTGCCAATCTGATCCCCTCAACCCAGTTACTCCAGCAGCCCGATAGCCCGGGATAACCGCAACCCACTAATATAACGTCGTGCCATCCGAAACACAGTCATTGGTGTCCAAGATACACTTAGAAAGTACATACAAACTTAGAAAAGTTGCGTTGGAATCGAACACACTCATACTTGAGAAGTTGGTTCTTTACACACTAGGCCACCACGACTTTTATAGATAAAACATATATAACGATACACACTCATACTTGAGAGGTCGGTTCTTTACCCACCACCATGATCTTACAAATAAAAAAAATATGCATATTACAATAGTATATTTTCTCCCACAGGAATCCTAATAACCAACCACTCGGAGCTGCAATACTACTTGTCGCTATTAAACCAGCAGTTACCGATAGAATCTCAGTTGGTCAGCAAACTGCCCGATATGTTGAACGCTGAGATCGTTTTGGGATCTGTGCAGAGCGTCAGGGATGCTGTCACTTGGCTCGGTAAGATTTATTTTATTTATTAATCTACACCTTGAGGACCCCTGGAATATATAGTCTGAAATCAGCAACCCGCATTGAGCAAGCGTGGTGATTAATGCTCAATCCTTCTCCGTGTAGCCTGTAACATTTACCTACACAGTTGATGAGACTAGAAAAAACAGAAGAATAATCACGTACAAAGGCACTGCTTATTTTCTTAAGAAATCTCTTATGGGAGAGTTAGAATAAAACAGAGATTTTATTGTTTAGTTGTTATTTACATTTGAAATATGATGTCCTCCTAGCCGATTATCGGCTACGGCGGCTGTTCTCATGTAAGGAGATCAGCCAGCCGCGCAGGACATATTATAGTGCACGCACATTTGCTTGGACTGCGGTGCACTCACTATTCCTTCACTTTCATGGCGCGATGCGACGACGATCCGACACCACCGGAGAGAGATCACAAGCACGACCGACATTTACGTGCTCTCCGATGCACGGGTGTACCAATCACCAACTTCCAGGCTTCGGGCTGCTTTGTGAAAGTCTTCTAAAACCCACAAAGCGATTTCGGCCCGACTCGGGAATCGAACCCGAGACCTCGTGCTCAGCAGCCGCGCTTGCGACAACTAGACCAACGAGGAAGTTTGAAATATAAATAGTGTACAAACTTATTTACGGGGTTAAAATACAAATTTAAGTCAAGCTTATATATAAGAATTAATGGTAATATGCTAATGAAATAAATAAATAAATCAATTTATAGTTTTGAGAAAACTGATGTTTAAGTTGTCGGTGAATTTGGGTCTAAATGTTAGCCAAGTATTTTAAAAGGAGTATAGTATTTGGTAGTCAAAACATTTTTTAGTTTCATAACTTATAACTTTCTTAACCAATAAAAATGTTCTTTAGGCTACACCTACCTATATATTCGGATGCTTCGTCAGCCGGCCCTATACGGCATATCTCAGGAAAAGTTCCAAGAAGACTCGCTGTTGGAACTGCATAGAGCTGATCTCGTGCACACTGCTGCCAGTCTACTTGACAAGTAAGTATACTTCATCATCAGAATTTTCAAGGTTCCTAAGAGGAAGGAAATATGAGCAGAGATGCCACAAGGCTAGGTAGGTAAGACGCCTTCTTGTAGGTCAAACATGTATGGTTGGCGTGACTAAAACGATCAGTTACGAGTGAACTAACGAGGCTTTTGGGTTTCTTGGATTTTTGGTTGTACAAAAAAATGGGCGTGTTCCAAAAACGGCGTATGAGGGCGGAGCTAACAACGATCCTCGTCCCCCTAATAGCCGCATTTTGGCTCGTTACTTTCTTAGGAGATTTTGCGTTATGACATCTCAGCTAGTCATTTTGTTCTCCATGGTAAAACGGGATTACTAAGACTTTGCTATCCATCCGTTACCAGGATGTATTTCTTAGCTGCATCCAGTTAGACTGGAAGCTGACCCCAACATAGATGGGAAAAAGCTCGGTACTTTTTGATGAATACATGCGATTTTGATGTCAAAAACTTGGCATTTAAATTTTAAAAAGTTAAAAATAATTTAAACACATCTTTTTTGAAAAGAGTGTCTACGATGTTTCTTGCCAGTTCCTCTCCATAAGACCCACTTTTTGGAACCGTGCAACTAGCTCGACGTTTCTTAAGCACCTATAATAGGTCTATATGAAATAAAAAACTTTCACCATTTATTAATATTTTTATTTTCTCCCCAGGGCCGGCCTAATAAGATACGAGAGGAAATCGGGCCACTTTCAGCCGACCGAACTGGGCCGAATCGCTTCTCATTTCTACTGTACATACGAAACGATGCAGTGTTACGCTCAACTGCTGAAGCCGACTCTAGGCGAAATCGAATTGTTCAGGGTTTTCTCGTTGTCGGCTGAATTTAAGCATATTGCTGTTAGGGAGGAGGAGAAATTGGAGCTGTGTAAACTTATGGAGAGGGTGAGTTAAATAGATGTTAATTTTGTGGTTAAATAGGAAAAAAATATATATATACCTTCAGTTACAGAAGGACCATTAAAGTTAAAGTTTCTTTAAATCTATTGTTGACTCTTTCTTTGTCAATAGGATAAAAAGTGTTAGCAATAGATTTATTTTATTTATTTATTTGGGAAAACAAACAGTAGTATATTAAGTACACAGACAGTAATAGTGTAGTCCAAAGCTGATTTAAAATAAGTTTTTAATGAATCTTTCTGCATTAAAACAATGAAGGATAGAATATTGAAACAATGCCCCTTTCATTTGAAATCTTTTATTTAATCTGCAATATATGTATGCAAAATGTTAGCGTGAAATCTTGCAAATCTTTAAATTGATTGAGCTAAAATATGGTTTATACGATAAATCATGATTAACTATGTCACGCCATTCTTAATAAGTACAACAAGGCGACATATTCAAGATGGACGGCCAATTGTTATTAATGCATTCCTGCAATATGGGTATGAAATGAAAGTGCTTGCTGAAATGAAATGAATAATTGGACTAACTAAAAAGTACATCGAAGATACAAACATGTACTTTTATTTAAAGCGTTAAAAAGAAAAAAAGAAAACTTACTGTTTTTCATCGTCTATTATATATTTGACACAACTTATATGATACATGTATCTTTTGCAAGCGAAGAAGTGCCTCAAATAGAGCATTAAATATTTTCAATAAACCAGTGATTTCGATAGTAATGTTTACTTTGTAAGGCGGGTTATTGAAGAGATAAACGATACGACGAAGGATGGAATAATACTGCCTATATTTCAATAAATATACGGGTTAAAATAGAGTACAATAAGCATGTCTATGTGCTAACTTTCATACTACATTTTTTTTTTCCAGGTACCAATCCCCATAAAAGAGAGCATCGAGGAACCATCAGCCAAGATCAACGTCCTCCTGCAGGCGTACATATCGCAGCTGAAGCTGGAGGGCTTCGCGCTGATGGCGGACATGGTGTACGTGACGCAGTCCGCGTGCAGGCTGCTCAGGGCCATCTTCGAGATTGTGCTGCACAGAGGTCAGGACACGTCCAACACCTCCACTAGTGGCGCTTTCATACTGCCCACTGGCGTTTAGATAGGTCTAGTAGGTTTGCTGTGAAAGACAGACAGACTAGCAAACAGACAGACAGATAGACAGTCGCTCCATATGGAACACTGGTAGTCAGGCTCCTAGGCTAAACAAATGTTGTTTATTAGATTAGATTAGATTAGATTATTCTTTATTGTACACCAAAAAAGAATTGACAACACAGAACATCACAACACACAAAGTACAGTACAAATGGCGGTCTTATCGCTAAATAGCGATTTCTTCCAGACAACCTTTGGATGGAGTTTATCTGTAGAACACAATGAAAAAACGGGCAGTTTAGGGTGTACATACATAATATAGATTATATATAAGTGATAAGTACCAAAGATATAAAAAATAAATAAAAATAAATATTCAATAAACGGAAAATAAAGATAGAAGAACAAAGATAATAAAAGAAAAAAATAATAACAATACAGCGATAGTATAGTCAAAGAGCCAAGTAGTGATCCTTGACCATTTTTTTAAAAACTGCAATCGACTGCGCATATAGATTCATATAGATTTATATAGGTTCGGTAGGTTTGGTTTGAAATCCAGAAAGACAGACAGGCAAGCAAACAGGCAATTAAACAAACAACCATGCGCTGCGCGGCAATTTAACATTTTCTTTGTATATTCGCATATAAAAGCAATGTGTACGTACATTTCTCTTCCGTGAGATAAAATATATATACCTTTTTAAGGTATTTTTTATTTAATGCAAGGCAAATTGTCATTGAGCAAGCGTGGTGATTATTGCTCAATCCTTCTCCATATGAGAGGAGGCCGCAGCCCAGCAGTGGGACGATAAAAAGGCTGTAACAGTAACAGTATCAAATTGTCTACAATATCTGAGCTCGCAAACACTTGTGTTAGGAAACCGTGAGATATTTGTACTGTATATAATGATAGTCATATAAATACTATTTATTCGATGTTACAATATCTATTTTCTTATTTTTCTAGGTTGGGCTCAACTGGTGGACAAAACTCTAGCACTGTGCAAAATGGTCGACAGACGCATGTGGCAGTCCATGTCGCCGCTCAGACAATTCAGGAAAATGCCTGAAGAGGTAAGATATCAGAATATCAAAAACATTAAAATTTTTGGCGTTTTAGGTTAATGTTAATTTTTATTTCACTCAAGTACTATTAGTAGTAAATTATAATTTTATATTATTTTGTAATGTGAAAAATAATTTATCATTTAAAATATTACAAAATAATTTAAATGCAAGATTTGGTGTCAGATGCACTTTAACTATAATGATAACGCGACGTATACTTGTCGCCCATTAGTTAAATCGGCGATTTGACAATTGAAAATGGCTCGATTATAATTATCGTTATAGTTAAATGGTGCATCTGAACCAAAAATTTCATAAATTAATAAAATAAACATATATAGTTCCTATTGCACTTTTCTTTGTGCGTTGTGATTTCCAGGGTTGTTAATTTATTTCTTGTTGTACAATAGAGAATAATGTTATCTATCTCTATATTTTTTCAACAGGTAATAAAAAAACTCGAAAAGAAAAACTTCCCCTGGGAGAAACTCTACGAGTTGGGGCCCAACGAGATTGGAGAGTTAGTCAGAGCCCCCAAATTGGGGAAGATGATACACAAGTACGTTCATCAGTTCCCCAAGTTGGAGTTGGCTACTCATATACAGCCGATCACTAGGTCTACCTTGAGGGTTGAGCTGACTATTACACCGGATTTCCATTGGGATGAGAAGGTGAGATTTTTTTACTACTTTGTATAAAAAAGCCGACTTCAATAATAATAATGTACCTAAAACTGTCTCCTAAGTCTGACAAATACTATGCTGAAAACCGTATCTAAATCGGTTAGAATGAACGTAAGATATGTAATTGCGTACAAACATACATGCGTGTCAAACTGAGAACTTCTTTTTTAAGCCTGTCTGAAAGGAGTCTGTAGCGAAATAAA
The DNA here is from genome assembly GCF_022581195.2 of Helicoverpa zea. Lineage (NCBI taxonomy): Eukaryota > Metazoa > Arthropoda > Insecta > Lepidoptera > Noctuidae > Helicoverpa > Helicoverpa zea. Next base: position 4,441,036 of record NC_061480.1, on the reverse strand, counting down.
CGACAATTACCTTTAGACACTGACTTCTAGATGTGAAAAAAGTGTTTTGGTTTTGAATTTTCAGAGTTTTTTTGCAGTCGGTTTTATTTTTTTATGTAAAACTAGCTTTTGCCCGCGGCTTCGCTCCCGTCAACTGACTTCTCTACTTTACCCTATTTTTTTTTTCATAAGAACCTTCTCCTGACAATAACCAACACAACAAAAAAAGAATTAGCCAAATTGGTCCAGGCGTTGTTGAGTAAAGCTAAGCGTCCACTTGTCGGTATCGTACGCAACGGACGCAACGCACGCAACGGATCGTAGTATTATTTATATAGAAACTCAAACAAGATGTGCGATGCGTACGATGCGGACGATACGCACTTGTTTGAGTTTCTATATAAATAATACTACGATCCGTTGCGTGCGATACGTCCGTTGCGTACGATACCGACAAGTGGACGCTTAGCTTTATGCGCTTACCAACACATTTTGCGATTGATTTTTATATTATAGATGTATTTTTTATGTTAACAATTTTAAATAATATTTTTAATATTTGTATACGGTTCTTCAAACCATACAGACAGACATGTGTTGCTGGGGAGTTTGTTCCACCACTCCTTCGTCCCAGCAATAACACATAGGAAGTGGTGAAGGGTGGGCGTTTTGGGGACTCTCTCTCTTTCCTGCTATGCATCCCACATGGTGGTGGGGTCGGCTTTTCTTATTTTTCTTCTCCACTTCGCTCTATCCGTGATGTCGCTCTCGGACACCTGGCACTCTTTCAAGTCTTTCGACACTACGTCCCGCCATCTGGTCTTGGGGCGATAAGGACTGTCTTTTGTAAATTTGACCTTCAAAAAGTGCTGATTTTCAGCCTACTTTGAATAAATGACTTTTGAATTTGTATCTGTTGGCCTTCTTTCTAATCCTTAATTATCTTTTAACATACATATTTCACTAATTTATTTCTTTCTCCCTCAGATCCACGGCCAATCAGAAGCCTTCTGGATCCTAGTCGAAGACGTTGACTCGGAGGCAGTTCTTCATCACGAATACTTCCTTCTGAAGCACAAGTACTGTCGCGACGAGCACCACGTCAAGTTGTTCGTGCCGGTGTTCGAGCCGCTGCCGCCGCAGTATTTCCTGAGGGTCGTGTCTGACAGGTGAGGGGGGGGGGGTGCCTAGGCAGGTCCTTAGCATGTTTGGGTCCGGGTTAGTCTTCCAGTATACATGGTGTTGAGTACCAGTGTGCCCTCATGTAAGGAGATCAGCCAGCCGCGCAGGACATATTATAGTGCACGCACATTTGCTTGGACTGCGGTGCACTCACTATTCCTTCACTCTCATGGCGCGATGCGACGACAAGCCGACACCACCGGAGAGAGATCACAAGCACGACCGACATTAATGTGCTCGCCGATGCACGGGTGAATCAATCACCAATTTCCAGGCTCCACTTCGCAATACTTTGTGAAAGTTTCTAAAACCCACAAAGCGATTTTGGCCCGACCTGAAAATCGAACCCGAGACCACTTGCACAGTAGTCGAGCGTTCGACCAGTCTAACCGCATGCATCTAAGTACCAGTGTTTAACAAGGAGTGACTGCCATATCTGACCTCCTCAACCCAGTTACCCTTGGACCCCAATACCTCTTGGTTAGACTCTTCAGACTTACTGGCTTCTGATTACCCGCAACAACTGCCGAAGATATTCATACTGACAGCCTGCAATCTCGTAATTCTAGAATATTAATACTAAATTCTTCGACAGATGGATAGCAGCCGAGACTCAGCTGCCCGTTTCCTTCCGTCACCTCATCTTGCCGGAGAAGAATCTGCCTCCTACTGAACTGCTAGACTTGCAGCCGCTGCCTATATCTGCTCTCAGGAACCCGAAGTACGAGGAGTTGTATAACGAGACCTTCCCACAGTTTAATCCGGTGCAGACTCAGGTATGTTGATGAGTAAATTAAAATACTTTTGAGGTTGAATGTGGTATGGAGTGCGAAAGGAGTGTGTGTCGTTTTAAAGCAAAAAAAGTCATTTCATTTATTGACTGTGCAAGTCCACAATGTATCTATATTTAAAAAATGCATATATAGATAAAGTAAAACAAAAGATTCCGAGGAATTGAGAATTTAAATAAATAAATAAGCCCCCTTCCATTTTGTGACGTCCGGTAGGCTTAATTACAGTTCACAGGAAATCTAAAAAAAAGTCCAAGTGCGGGAAGTGGGTGAAACTCTTATATGCTACAAGGGTTTGGCCATCAAAATCTGCCTGGTCCAAGCTAAGTACCAATTACTTAGTGTTTTTGTGAATACTAGCTTCCACCCGTGTATAAAAAGTAGCCTATATATGTGATTTTTTATAACCTATACGTATTGCCGTCAAGTTTCGTCAAAATCTGTTGATGCGTTTGTGCGTGAAGTAGAAGAACACACATTCCTCACACAGCTTATAGATGTGATGATGTGACGTACAGTCAACTTCAGGTCAGTGGTAACAGTTTCATAGGAAAATCGTACTTATTACTATTGAGTTAAGGTGCATGACAGTTACCACTGATGTGCGGTCTGCCGTACATACGTTTTTCTATTCAACCCGCAGGTTCCCAGTTTATATCTAACTCTATTTTTCTACCCGTCAGGTGTTCAACGCCGTCTACAATTCAGACGACAACGTATTCGTCGGAGCCCCATCCGGTTCCGGCAAGTCGGTCATAGCGGAGCTAGCACTCCTGCGCATGCTGTCGAGCGGCGGCGGCCGCGCCGTGTACGTGCTGCCCAAGGACGCGCTCGCAGACATCGTGTTCGCCGACTGCTACCACAAGTTCAACGTCAAGTTCAATGTCAAGGTCAGAATTTTTAAAAGTCAAGATCATTTTCCAAGGTCAAGGTCAGTTTGTCAAGGTCTTTTTTCTAGGTCAAGGTTGGTTGAGGTTACTTTGGGCTCGAGGTCAAGGGTGGTGCTGTGGAAGTACAAGGTACGGGTTATCCAAGGACGATGCCGCTAAAGAAATGTTCCTGAAGCGATTATCGAAGTAGTATTTTCTGTACAATCATATGCGTGAACTGAACATCAACTCAAGAACAATGCTGATGTCAAGGACACTTGTTAGAAAAATACCAGTTTTTTTTGTCATCATTGATAATGATTTTGCTTTAGTGCTTGTGCCAATATTTTTGATAGTTATCTATTGCATTTTTTTTGTATGCAGGTAGTTCAACTGACGGGTGAAACGGCTACTGATCACAAGCTGCTGAACAAAGGTCAGATCATCGTCACTACAGCTGATAAATGGGATATACTTTCTAGAAGGTAAGATATAAGTCATTAATTCAAACGTGGCTGAAAATCTGCTCTTGAAGCCTTTGAAGGTCAAGTTTACAAAAGACAGCCTCCCAAAAACCCTCGCTTTTCACCACTTCCTATGTAAATAAATAAAGATAAAAAGATAAAAAGTCATTTACTCAAAGAAGATTGAAAACCAGCTCTTTTTGAAGGTTAAGTTTACACCGACACCATTAAATTTGCTGTGTTTAGGTTTACGGTGAACTCCCGGGTAACTGGGTTGAGGGGGTCAGATAGGCAGTCGCTCCTTGTAAAACACTGGTACTCAGCTACATGCTTTTAGACTAGAAGCCGACCCCGACATAGTTGGTAAAAGGCTCGGGAGATGATGACAAAATTCAGTAAATTCTAAATTTCTATAATTACAGTCTATTGTGAAGGCCTTGAGTTCCCTTATGGGTAAAAACCTATCTGTATATGAATATTGAGTTCACCCGTGTCTGTGCAAAGGACCATGGGCAAAAATGTATGAAGCATGGGCTCAACCAGCAACAGAGATGAGACCACTTTGAATATACTTGTAAAGCACTAAATATAAAGATTTAAACTCATTTTTGCGAAGAATCCATGGGGTTATTTTGCTATAAATATTTTTCTCCGACCATAAATAAACTAATATTCTGCAAAAAGTAGTGCTGTTATGGCAGTGTAGGTTTTGTTATTGAACACCTTTAACTAGTTTTAATTCCAGGTTTAATGTATACATAAAAAATAAAACAGCTGCTAACAGTTAAAATTATTTTTGTTAACATTTCAATCAATATCAATAATAATGTCGTCTAAATATCCTGCCGGTGGATTAAATTGTGAGTGCCTGCCTCACCCTAGATACCATATTATTGAATAATTGCATATTAGGTGCATATCTTTTTTTTGCCATGGAATTGAAGGTAGTGCCGTGCCCGTAGTAACAATTTTAGTACAATCAAAAACCTTCACAACGGCATATGCTATAACTCTGTTGGACAATGAGCCCAATTTGACTCATGGTCCTTTAATGTGCCTGCACTTAAAATATGTCTATGCACTATAGTATGGCTGATTTCAATTTGATTGACAATCTGCCGTTTTGCCATTATTATTACAAAAACAAGATATTTTCTTCTTTGACCTAAAATATTTGTCATTCTACCCACAGATGGAAAGTCCGCAAAAGCGTCCAAAGCGTGACTCTGTTCATAGTGGACGCTTTACAACTGTTGGGCGGCGAAGAGGGACCCGTGTTAGAAGTCGTCTGTTCGCGTATGAGATACATCTCCTCGCAGATCGGTGAGTGTGTCACTGAGTGTGGTATTGAGTGTGCTACTGAGTCTGTTACTGAGTGTGACTGGGAGTTCTGCCAAGTGTTCGACCGAGTGTGCTACTGCGTGCACTAATTAGTGTGTCAATGAGTGTACAAATGAGCGCCATTGATTGCGCTATTGTGTGTACCACAGAGTTTGCAAATGAGTGAACTATAGAGCGCACTAGTGATGTTCTACCGAGTGTGCTATTGAATGTAATATTAGGTGCACTATTGAGTGTGTTGGAGGCTGCTATTGAGTGTATCACTGAGTATGCTTCAGAGTGTGCCACTTAGTGTAAAAATGAGTGTACTAATGAATGCATCACTGAGTGAATCGCGTACTATTAAATGTATAAATGATTATTTATTTATAATTTAAGACATCACATCACATAGTTACTTTGCGCTTACAAATAACTTAATCTAATACAATATAGTACTTACAAATAGGTATGTTTTGTGCCATATGCCATATAGTGTACTGCTGTCTTTCACTGAGTGTGCCACTGACAATATGGGGTGTTATAATATTTCATTTTTCATATGTCCCAGGTCGTCAAATTCGCATAGTAGCCCTATCACTTCCCCTAGCTGACGCTCGCGACGTGTCACAATGGCTGGGCTGCAGCGCCAACTGCTCGTTCAACTTCCATCCCAGCGTGAGGCCGCTGCCTCTGCAGCTGCATATACAGGTATATTTATTTATTTGTAACAATATGAATGTCTATAACAGTGTTTCCCGCGTCCCAGAGGAACTTTTCCCGTACCAAGACAAAATAGTATAGCCTAATTGTTTCACTTATGAGGAAGGGACACGGCGAAACATGTGAAACACTTATACCTACCTGCTATAACATTTTGTCATACCATACCATGTTTCCAGCAAATAAAATTTTTTATTCTTCTTAAAAAAAGATTTTTTGAAATCAGTTCAGTTGTACAAATAAAAAATACATACTTATTCGAATTGCATTATATATTACATTAACTATAGAAGTTATTTTCTTAATATGTATTGGTAAATAAATAATGAAATGAAATTGCTCCGGGTTTTTATTGCACGCGAACACGGATTATATCACGGGAAACAGCTAGTATAATTTACACATTGTCAGAATAAAAAATGATATATCTACTACTCTTTATCCATGTTCAGGAATCATTGTGAAGTACACAGAATAAAACCGCAGGCAGTTCTTTAATACCTTCTTTTCTTACTACACAGGGCTTCAACATATCCCACGCGGCCTCCCGTCTAGCGGCAATGACGAAACCTATATACAACGCAGTCATTAGGTACGCGGGCAACAAGCCCTGCGCCGTCTTCGTGCCGTCACGACGACACTCACGCCTGTTAGCCGCTGACCTACTGGCCCTGGCCGCTGCCCACGCCTCGCCCACTAGGTTCCTGAGGGCCAGGCCTGATATGCTGCAGCCGTTCTTGAAGAGGGTGCATGATAAGGTCAGTAGTTCCATTTGACCTGGCACTTTGGACGTTAACGTCGCGTTAGATACTCTACTATTTTGATCAGATACTACGGACAATAACTTGACGAGGCACTTTATTAACTTAACCAGATAAGATACTTGGGATATTTACTTGACCAGACACCCCACTTACTTGACTAGATATTTCAGACACTGACTTGACAAGATACTCATATTTTTTTGACCACCTCTTTAGATTTTCACCTTGTCAATGTGTTTACACAATTCTAAATATCAAACTGTGTAGAAGTCGGTGTAGAAGTAAACATAGTTGCATCTTCTAGACAACGACTTTCAGACTGACGCACCTGAAAGTTTGTTTTATTTTTAGTGTGTTTAGAAGTCGTTTTTTCCACTTCCAGATGTTACGCGAAACCCTAGCCGCTGGGGTAGCATACCTCCACGAGGGCGTGGAAGCCGGTGACAGACGGCTCGTGCAGCAGCTCCTGGAGTCCGGCGCCATACAGCTGTGCGTGGTGGCCGCTGAGCTGGCGTGGGCGCTGGCTGCACACGTCCACACTGTTATAGTTGCTGACACACACGTGTGAGTATCTGCCTAGCCGCCGCTGTACGTCCACGAGGCGTGGAAGCCGGTGACAGCTGACAGCTTCTTCACGGTTTAATATGGCGTCAAATTTTGACGTCACTAATATTTCGGACCGAACACGTCAGCCGAATGCATGCGGAGAGATGGGCCACTATTATCACCCAGTGGACACCTCAGGATGAACACCGCAGGCGGGGTAGGCCCCGGAAGAGATGGCGCGACGATCTAGATGCCTATAGTCTGGACTGGTTATCACCGTCGAAAGATCGAGAAGGGTAGAAGCGAGATGGGGAGGCCTTTGCCCAGCAGTGGGATACAACAGGCTAGAAATAATAAATAATATTTCGGAACTAATCGACAGTACTGCGGTGATTCGTGACACATAAGCTGTCCCATTTATTATTCCAAACACAACTTCATATCTTTAGAACTGCGAAACATTTAAATAGTAAAGCTGCGTTTTGAAAGCTAGCAACTATCGACTACATGAAACCGTTGATACCTGAGAGCGACTGCACGCGTTTTTGCTTCTATCCAAAACGGTTTCACTTCATGCAGTCGGGTTATGTGCGGTCGACAGTTAGTATTCAAAATTCACCTAAATCTTTTGGTTGATGATAAATATTATTATTTTACCTTCCAGTTACAACGGCAAACTCCACGCATACGAACAATACCCCATCAGCACGGTACTTCAGATGGTGGGCCGAGCCTGCAGACCTCTGGAAGACCAGCAAGCAGTTGCAGTCCTCATGTGTGTGCAGCACCACAAGACCTTCTTCACCAAGCTGCTGAACGACTGCCTGCCGCTAGAGGTGAGTGTGTTCATCATCATCAGCATCATCATCATCATCATCACCGTCATCATCGTCATCATCATCATCATCTAGTTCTAGAGGACCTATTATTGTAGGAGGCAAAAGTTTGAAGTCCATGTCCTCGCAGACAGATCATCATCTCCCGAGCTTTTCCCAACTATGTTGGGGTCGGCTTCCAGTCTAACCGGATGCAGTTGAGTACCAGTGTGCCACAAGGAGCAACAGCTCTATCTGACTGATCTCTTCAACACAGTTACCCGGGCAACCCAATAGCCCTTTTTTAGACTGGTGTCAGACTGGTGTCAGACTCACTGGCTTCTGACTACCCGTAACGACTGCCAAAGATGTTCAATGACAGCCGGGACCTACAGTTTAACGTGCCATCCGAAACACAGTCATTGATGTCCAAGATATACTTAGAAAGTACATACGAACTTAGAAAAGTTGCATTGGTACTTGCCTGACCTGGAATGAGTGCATGGGTTCGATTCCTGTGTGTATAATAATACTATAATTATTTTCAATATTCTCTATTCCCAGAGCCACTTGGACCACAGACTACACGACCACATGAACGCGGAGATCGTCACTAAAACCATAGAGAACAAACAGGATGCTGTAGACTATCTCACTTGGACCTTCCTGTATCGACGGTTGACGCAGAACCCTAATTATTATAATTTGCAAGGCGTTACTCATAGGTAAGAATTTTATGTAATCATTTTAAATTGATTTTTTTTGTGTACTTCTTTGTACCCGCAAACCTCAGAAATGATTGAGCCAATTTGAGAAATTCTTTTACCGTTGGGAAGCTACAATCTTCAAAGTTACTCTTTAAAGTTGTAATTAAGCTTATGTAAATAAATGGCTGTTTTCCCCGGTTTCACTCGCGTCCCGTGGGAACTATTGCCCGTACCGGGATAAAATACAGACTATGTTACTCGGGAAGAGTGTAGCTTTCCAGCAGTGAAAGAATTTACCAAATCGGTTCAGTAGTTTCGGAGCCTTTGGGTACAAACAAACAAAATAATATTTTCTCTTCATTATCAATATTAGTATAGAAAAGTTGTTTTTAAGTTAATTTTAAACTCCTATTAAATTGGATAAAATAAATAAATTGTCAAAATTTGTAAATTAATCATAGACCGTCTTACCACAAAAACTTTTTAACGTCAGTTTAAGACTTGTCTAAAAAAATGACGAATTATGACGTTGACATACGGTTCATTTTGGAGCCACATTTTTTTTAGACAAGTGTAAAACAGTGGTTAAAGTTTTTATAGTAAGGCCATTATGCTTTCATTTACAACAAAAATATACGACTGTTTACAGAAAAAAAATATATGTAACCTTAAAAAAGATAACCTTAAATAAATAATATTTTTTTCCACAGACATCTCTCAGACCACCTCTCAGAGTTGGTAGAGACGACCTTAACCGACTTGGAGCAATCAAAGTGTATAGCCATCGAAGACGACATGGACGTTCAACCTCTCAACTTGGGCATGATTGCTTCCTACTACTATATCAATTATACTACTATCGGTAAGACATTTTCAAAATCAAAAATTATTAATTGAAATCATTTTAAAATCTATCTTCACAGGACTTATCCTAATACAACAGCTAAGAACTTAACACTATTTTAAAACTACATAAGAATGAAGAAAAGGAGTTTTAGAATTTTATCATGGGTAGTATTTAAACGCAAATCAAAAAATATCCTTTTTCTATGCAATAAGATTCCGAATTCCCATCAAAATTACTGATTGCACAGCAAAATATTCAACTCAAAATATCACTAAACACACTACAATTTATTTTCGCAGCGTACAGCGATTTTTCCTAAAGCAAAAGCTTTTTCATCAATGCACAGCTAATAATCTTAATGCACATTATACATGTTAACTCTTTTTCTTTTAAATATAGCTTCTATTTTTATATTATTTACAGCAGTTTTTCAGAATGAAACAGCATTTTATTTGTCTCAGTCATCTTATTATTTATTAATTACGGCATAATGAGACCAGCAAAAAAATATAAAATTAAATACAAAATTGTAATTTATTGAATTATTAAAGCGCGTCTTGCTTTCGCGGGGCGTACACGTTTCCTTTTTTGCCCTAATAATAATAGGCAACATTTTTAGCTTCTGCAGCTGGCGCCACGTACTTGAGTCGGATCGCAAGTCCGATGATATGCTTGCATATACATACTATAGTTCTTTAAAAAAATAGGGCTGGTGCATTGTCAGTCATTGTCAGTATTTCCTTTTGGCATACATTTCATATAAGTAGTCATTAAAAGGCTACTACTATAATATCATATTTCAGAATGTTTATAGTCAGAATCATCTTTTGGCATAGTTTTGGAATTTTTATTTTCCTGTAAGAAGCATGCAAACAAGCCTGAAGCATGAAAGCAGGCATGCAGCATGTAACCAGGCATGCAACATGGAAGTAAGCATGCAACATGCAGCAAGCATCACTTCTGTCACGGCTCCGGCGCTTCGTGGCTCCGGCGGTCAAATGCGAGCTTATCGTCGCAGATGATTTTCACGCTCACCACCGCAGCTTCGGCTTACTGGCCGGCCGAGCCGGCCAGCCTCAACCGCGTTGGCGAGCGTTAAAATTACCTGCTCCTCAGCTCGCAGGCCGCCTCGCCCCTCCGCGCCTACGCGGTTTTGAATTGCACTCTAGGGGTAGGGCAGACAAGACTACGTGGAGTCGGTTTTGCAGCGATTTGTTTTCGTTACTAGCTTCAATTTTTAATACAATATTTTTTAATTGAACTCTATCTTACTCACTCGCGCCACTCTGCACTCCAGTGACGAAAAAGCGCGCGAAGCCGCGAACCTTTTTCAGTTAATTTGTTCTGTTTTTAGAAATAATGCAATGTGACAGGATTTTTTTGTTATAATAATCATTTAATTTGTCGAGCATGGCTTCTTGAAAATTAAGACAAATATGATGAACAGGTTTTGTTGTACTTACTGGTTAATATGCGACTGGGATAGTTATTTTGCTATGAAATATGGAAAATTTGCTGTGCAGTCAGTATTAATGCTATGTATGTAGTATTTTTGTACAAGAATAAATTTAAGTGTATTGCATTATAATAAAAAAAGCAATGTCATATTGATGTATAATTTCGAATTATCTGCAGTTTGAGTGTTGTTAAACATTTAGTTTATTTGTAGTGAACTAAGTTATTTGATGTAAAAAAGAATATAAATGATGAGTATTAATTGATAGGCGATTATTTATTTGATATGCAATTTATAATATCCCTTTTATCATTTGCCTAGCCTTTTTACCTAATAGTCGCCATTTACAAGTTACCAAATAAGGCTTCTAGAGTCCAGATCCCAACTTAGCATAATCGTTTCATACTATACCTGTGAGACCAAAGGTTATATTTCATCTGTTATATAAGTTCCTCATAGGTTATCAGAGAGTTTATCAGTAACTGGTTAAACTAGCCAGAGGGCTCAAGTTTAGTGACAACACAAACGTCCGTTCTTATAAAAGCAATCGTTTATAGGGGTTTCCAAAATTTTTGTAAAGTTGACAGTGCTGTCCCTTGAAAATTGACAGCTAACGACTGCACAAAGAAACGGTCAGACCATACTTTGAATTTTCACGTTCAATTTTCAGAGTAAACAGTAGTTTTAAGAAAAAGGGAAGTTTATTATTGTCAATGAACTTGAGCCTAACACTCCTATTTAAACATTATTTATACATACAATTATGTATATTTTTTCACAGAATTATTCAGCTTATCTCTAACGAACAAGACTAAGATCCGTGGGTTGCTGGAGATCATATCCTCAGCTGCGGAGTACTCCGAGCTTTGCATCAGGCATCGGGAGGAGAACATCATTAAGGCTTTGGCTGCCAAGTGAGTTATACGTAAAAGCTTATTAATGTTAAAAAAAAGCATCTATTTTTAAAAGGTCGGTTTACGTACTTGCCATCCTTTTGATTGATAACAGTATAGTTCAAACTCAATACTATTGAACTCTTACGTTCTATGCAATTTGTTTAATTTTATCTATTTGTTGTCTTACTTACTTGACCTAAGGTAAGACCTTGACTTGAGGTAGGAATTTGACATTATTTGTATGGAACTTATGTCAAAATTATATTGTATGTTAGCAAAACAATAGAGAGATATATTTTGGGAAAGGCCGTGTTCAGTTAATAGTGCTTCTTGTTTTTAATAGGGAAATAATAAGTGTAGCCACAAAATTATTTATTGGACACATCATTAAACTTCTAATTTTATAACTAAGCAACGGGGAAATGACATAGCCTCTAATAAACTAATTCGTCTTTTTTACAACGCCATCTACTAGAAAGCTTCAATAAAAGATCATCAATTATTGTAATTTGTCCTTCTTATTTATACATTGTCATCTAATTTACTAACTCGGCCTCATTTTGACATTTGATGGTAGAATTTAATTTGGATTCATTTTATTTAGCATATTGCCATTTATAACCTTCAATTAAAAAACATTGTATTAAAAATTGAAGTTGGTGACGAAAACGAATCGCTGCAAAACCGACTCCACGTAGTCTTGTCTGCCCTACCCCTAGAGTGCAATTCAAAACCGCGTAGGCGCGGAGGGGCGAGGCGGCCTGCGAGCTGAGGCGCAGGTAGTTTCAGCGCTCGCCGCCGCGGCTGAGGCGCAAGCCGAAGCTGCGGTGGTGAGCGTGAAAACCATCTGCGACGATAAGCTCGCATGGGACCGCCGGAGCCCCGCAGCGCCGGAGCCGTGACAGAAGCGATGCTTGCTGCATGTTACATTTACATTTTAAACGTACTGAGTTAAAAAATTAGAAGCTAATTAAATATATTTTATGATGTCATTTAATAGTAACAAATTTAGATCCTAAAAAATAACCATCATGCTGAGTTGTATTTAGAGTGGAAGATAACTCGTGGCTAAGATAGTATTATTTAGATGCTCGACGCTTTATTAATTGTGGCTGACTTAGTAATTTAGAAGGCAACATACATTTTTGGGGGCGAATAATGATATTAAAAAGAAGCCTGGTGAATTAGCACCCTTTTTAATATACCTTCATATAAATTTTCACATAAAATCCTAACTTGATCTTTCCAAAACTATAAATATTGTGTAGCGCTGATAGGTGTGTGTAGTGTATGCAGGTACATGTGCATCATTGTATAGGTTATGTCATTATTATGACGCCTCGTGCGCATACGTCACTCGGTTATAAATACCGGATCGAGCGGTGGGGAGTCAGTCGTTGTCAGACTGTCGACCTGTGTGGTGGTGCGTTGGCGAGTCGATTAACATAATAAAATGAGCGTACAATACATTGGCGACGAGGATAAAACCGTGAGTGTTTGGACCAACAGTTACCTATTATCTAATTTTTATAATTTTGAACTACCTATTAGTTCTGTGATCCAGAAAAATATTTGATATACAAGGTTATACTAAATAATTTGTCCTATTCATGCCTATACCAAATTAATGTATGCTAAATAAGCTTTGATAACAAGTAACCTCTGACCGATGTTAATATTCAATCATATTAAAAAGTGCAAAAGGAAAGAAGGAAGGGAAGAGAGTAGAATGACAAAGTATACATAACTTTTATGTTCATGTATGTATCACCCGAATTGCAAACAAATTTTAACCTTTTTACGTAATTCTTTGTTTAAGTTTACCTTGCTACAATTCTAATGGAAGTAGCAATATTTATTGCAGGTGTTAATATTTATCAAATGAGTAATTTATAATACAAAATCATTACTTGGTGATCAGTTTACTCATTCTTAAACCTGCATCAAAGTTTATTCAATAATAGGCATTTATTGGAAGCAATATAAAGTTGCTGGTTGTTGAATTGTCGTCAAGACGATTTTAGCAGTGGTGGGATTTCCTAGAGGATATAATACAATAACCTATTTGCCTTATAATCAATTGTGTTTAATAATTGTTGTGCTTGCATGCCAACAAGGCGGAATGTACACGGATCTTATTATGTTGTTTACAATCCTATTTTGTAAGTGCCTGCATTCTAAGCAAATAAAGACCTATTCTATTCCAAAAATCTGCTGGTCATTAAATTGACAGCTTGACGGTTAGCAGTAGTGTATATCTACTGGTCATTAGATTGACAGCTTGGCAGTTGGCAGTAGCGTGTATCTACTGGTCATTAGATTGACAGCTTGACAGTTGGCAGTAGTGTGTATCTACTGGTCATTAAATTGACAGCCTGATTGTTGGCAGTAGTCTATATCTACTGGTCATTGAATTAACAGCTTGATGGTTGGCAGTACCGTGTGTATCTACTGGTCATTAAGTTGACAGCCTGATTGTTGGCAGTAGTCTATATCTACTGGTCATTGAATTGACAGCTTGATGGTTGGCAGTAGTGTATATCTACTGGTCATTAAATTGACAGCTTGGCAGTTGGCAGTAGTCTATATCTACTGGTCATTAGATTGACAGCTTGACAGTTGGCAGTAGTGTGTATCTACTGGTCATTAAATTGACAGCCTGATTGTTGGCAGTAGTCTATATCTACTGGTCATTGAATTGACAGCTTGATGGTTGGCAGTAGTGTGTATCTACTGGTCATTAAATTGACAGCCTGATTGTTGGCAGTAGTCTATATCTACTGGTCATTGAATTGACAGCTTGATGGTTGGCAGTAGTGTATATCTACTGGTCATTAAATTGACAGCTTGGCAGTTGGCAGTAGTCTATATCTACTGGTCATTAAATTGACAGCTTGACAGTTGGCAGTAGTCTATATCTACTGGTCATTAAATTGACAGCTTGACAGTTAACGGTAGTGAACGTCTACTGGTCATTCAATTGACTGTACACGCATAAATTATCTGGCGATAGTTGTCAACTACTGCAACAACTAAATAGTAAATCTTGATAATTTTTATATTTTCTGTGCCCGGTGATTTGGATCATAAAAAGCTTCCAAACTTAACTTCTCAGAGTCTAGTCAACAACTTATACCTGCTATATTGTTCTGGTACTTAACTAACTTAATTCAAGTGCTTGCAATATAGAGGATATTACAAGAACAAACTGGTGGGTTATATACTCAACGGTTCTACAAATGACAAACATGTGCTAGGTATCTAGTTTAACAAACAGCACATTGAGGGACCGTAGTAGGTTGGCCATGTATGTTGAAGAACTCGCCCAGCTATACTGGTATGTATTCACCTATGCACAACATCCAAGTCCACCAACACCTCTAGTGGGTTGCCTACCCATAATAGTGTTAATTATAACAGTTGCTCAGTCACCCTAGGTATAATTTCAATACTTTTACTTTATTTTGCTGTATTAAAGAGGTTGTTATACAACAGAGATATTCCAGAAGATACAGAACAGTAGAACAGCATACAAGCAGCAATACTAGCTGGAAAATGTGGATCAAAATTTTGGTATCCAATAGATAGAATCTTTGGTAAACATGCTAGCTCACAATTGTAATTTCAGTACTTTAGGTTGATATAAAACTCTTAGATCAAAAGAATATGGAACTAAGCATTGGAGCAATCTGTGATTTATTTGACAATGCTACTTTATCTACCCAACTGCCTCGTTGGTCTAGCTGTCGCAAGCGCGGCTGCTGAGCACGAGGTCTCGGGTTCGATTCCCGGGTCGGGCCTGGAAGTTGGTGATTGATACACCCGTGCATCGGAAAGCACGTAAATGTCGGTCCTGCGCCTGATCTCTTTCCGGTCGTGTCGGATTGCCGTCCCATCGGGTTATGAGAGTGAAGGAACAGTGAGTGCACTTGTGTCTGCGCAAATGCTTGTGCACTATAATATGTCCTGCGCAGTTGGCTAATCCCCTTACGTGAGTACAGCCGCCGTAGCCGATAATCGGCTAGGAGGACATCATCATCATTTACCCAACTGGGCCTTCTCATCTGTGACAAAAAATCTTTTAAGGATGATACCTGGAAGGAGTTCCAATGTAGATATTTACTCTGGGAACTGTCTAATGATGATTAGCTCATGGATGATTGTTGCAATCAAGTTCTCAAAAGTTGATGATTGCGTGTGCTTTTAAAACCTTCAAGATTCAGGCTTGAATGAATTTTAATTGGTATCTTAGCCTCTTTTTTATTGATTTACATTGGTGTTTACAAATAGTTTAACAAAGTGGCCCTCATTATAATATTGTTATTTGCAAATTATGTTTTACAGTATTGCAGTACCAATAAGCAGTATAAGTACATTGAGAGTTGTGGAAGAATATGCTTCCATAGGGGCGAATAACATAACCATATATGAACATATATGAAATAGAATCCATTTATTGATCTCAAGTTAATAAATCATCACATTAATATATTCTTGAAGTGCACACCTACTTGTAATATAAAGTTGTGTAATTTCCTCAACCCATCCCATAAGATAAGATCCATATGGGTGGTGGGATGGATATCTATTAACAAAATAATGTCTTGTGTCCATAGCGTTAGGGTTAATAATAATTGATCTTAGAACACCAATCTTAGGTTACCGTAAGACAATTGGACTCGCACGAGAGGTAAAGAACTTTATCACTATTTACATTTATCGACATTTATTACTCTTTTGTGCTAATTAAACTACACAGTTGCGTCGACATTTGGTTAATAATAACTAAAATATTAGAAGGCAGTACTCCTTGATACGGCACGTATTGTGAGGAGGTTTCTGTCTCTGGGACCCTAACCACCGGTACCTTGGACCCTGTGCCCGATATCGGTGGTAACCTATTTTTTTTATATTTTTAAATGTTTTTATTTTTATATTTAATATTTAAAAATGTAAATTATATGTTCTAAATAAATGACCACTAAAATATTATTAAGTTCCTAAGTCCTACTGCAAAATATAATCTGAGTAAGTGTTCCTTAAAGTATAGGAAGTAAAATTGCCCTTAGTCACCAAATCGTTTAAAAATTTACTGGGGTGCTGTCCCTATAAAAGATAATAATATTTTTATATTCTGGTTGTCTAACTGAAACAACGTAGATAAAGTCAGCTGCAATAAAGGGTAAGCGCTTTTGAACGAAACTATAAACATACTTATGCAGCCAACTATACTTACATAAAAAAAAAAAAATATATTACGTTACCTATACGCGGTCATGAAATTGGAAAAGCGTAAAATATTAAAAATGGAAGCAGCACAAAGCTGATCATCAAATTGATGAGGTCAAGTATGACATGAGAGCAGCATAGCTGCTCATGAAATTGAGATATAGAATTAGAATCCCACATTTATCTATGTGTAGACAGATGTTTTAGAAAGGTTAGCGGTTGTTTTGCAAAAGGAAAATTGCATCGACTAGAAAACTGTTTGTGAGCTGCTGTCACCTTGTTGAAAGGAAGAAGAGCATGAGTTGAGGGTCAGGGACTCTTCTATTTTATGGTGATGCAGAATGTCACAGCTTCAAAATATATAGTGCAAAGTTAGTGACACCTGTTAAAGTGCGTTCGTTGCATAATATGGTTCTAATTAGTTAAAATCTGATTCGTAATGTTACTTTACACCTTCGTTATAATCAATATGTAACCATGATACTAAAAAGCTTACCATCAAAGCATAATAATTCTTTGACTACTTAAATTTTTGAAAACCACATTAGGAAAAGCAAACAAACATTACAGAACGCAATGTCCGGTGATAATAGTGTTCTTGGATGCCTAACCGAAATATAAGTATTCCTATCGCACTATTATATGCAGTAAGGTATTCATATGTTGGGTGTTGAATGCTAAGAAGCTTACAGTTTCTTGACTAGATATTGGACATACATTGATGTAGGGTATTTAAAGCCTATATCAGAATTTCAGCGAGTGTACTAGCAGAAACGTGCAAAGTACCAGCGCTGATCAATAGGGTTGAAGACCAGATTGTTTGTTACATTGCTGAGATAATGATAGGCTTTGATATTCCACTCTCAAATTAAAAACTACATATTACCAAAATTAGTTGAGTTAGCATTCTCTTGCTTACAAGGCACACAAAGTACTTAACTCGTACATATAACTACAATTTAAACCATTAAATTGGTGACAAAATATGTGATCGCCATTAAATTGGAGACAAAGTATGTGGTCACCATTAAATGGGTGACAAAGTATGGAGTCACCATTAAATTGGAGACAAAGTATGTGGTCACCATTAAATGGGTGACAAAGTATGGAGTCACCATTAAATTGGAGACAAAGTATGTGGTCACCATTAAATGGGTGACAAAGTATATGGTCATCATCAAATTGGAAACAGTCCATCTAGGTCACCATTCAATTGGGACGATCTTATGTGATTACTTTCCTCGTACGGCTCGTACGGTTTTGAATGAGTGAAAAGCATTGATGAGGTACCCTAATGCCGATCTTTTACCTTGGAACAATGCATTCTGTATCAGTTTTAAGTGAAGTCGAACCAAGCAAGATGAGTGCTCATTATCTGAAGGTACAGCAATATTTGAGACTTGCTTGATTTCACATGGACTGATTGGCGGGATGTCTGCCAAATGGACGGATCATCTCTAGTGTAGATATAATACAGGGCCGGAACAGCGGCTACAAAACCTGAAGTTAAACTTGCCGGCCTGATATCACTGCTACGAATTTGTCTTGTTGAGCCTGAAGCAGATGCTGGTATGTTACCGTCTGCAAAGGGACGGATTTTTATTTTTGTTTATTTCACAAGGGAAGGGATGTAGTGTCCTGCAGTATCACCGATATCTGTCGTCTCCTTAAATGGAAAGGGAAATGAAATGGAAACGGAACAAAGTAAATCAGTTTGATGGCAGTGTGATCGGGATCTGATAGCGTGGTTTTGTTGTGCTGCAGGTGTTTGATAGATCTTTAAGAAATTACCAAAATATTTATGAGTTTGATTGTTGGACTTTTTGAAACAAGGTTAAAATCAAAACAACAAGGGAGAGATGTAGTGTATGCAGGTACATGTGCATCATTGTATAGGTTATGTCATTATTATGACGCCTCGTGCGCATACGTCACTCGGTTATAAATACCGGATCGAGCGGTGGGGAGTCAGTCGTTGTCAGACTGTCGACCTGTGTGGTGGTGCGTTGGCGAGTCGATTAACATAATAAAATGAGCGTACAATACAGTGTGTATAAAATAAAACTGCTGAGTCGTAGAATGGTAAAAATGGTATATAAAAACTAAAATGTGTGCATACAACTTTACAGGGGTAGTGTGTAGTGCGAATCTATTCACAATCAATAACAAGCAATGAGAGGCGCGAGCGCGACGTACAAGCGCGAGGCTTGACGTGCAGCGCCCGCCGTCGCGGCGTGCCTATTCTGCGTATTTCCGAATTTCTTGCAATACAATTATATTTGTTTGTCCCCAGAGTGCCACACAAACCGACAGCACCGGCCGGTAACACAGTGAAATACAACGATCCCCACGTGAAAGCTCATGTATTGCTCCAAGCTCATCTGTCCCGCATGCAGCTACCCGCAGAGCTACAGGCTGACACTGCGCTGGTGCTCGCTAAGGTACGTCGCCATCCGGCTAGGCGGTTCCTTATATCTTATATGTCGTACCTAATCACATATAATGGTAATAATAATGGCGTCCACGGTCGATTTCGGCCACGGCGGCTGTTCTCATTTAAGGAGACCAGCCAACTGCGCAGGACATATTATAGTGCACGAGCATTTGTGCAGACACAGGAGCACTCACTATTCCTTCACTCTCATGGGGCGAAAGGACGACAATCCGACACCACCGGAGAGAGATCACAAGCAGGACCGACATTAACGTGCTCTCCGATGCACGGGTGTATCAATCACCAACTTCCAGACTACGGGCTGCTTTGTGAAAGTTTAAGAAAACCCACAAAGCGATTTCGGCCCGACCCGGGAATCGAACCCGAGACTTCGAGCACAGCAGCCGCGCTTGCGACCCCTAGACCAACGAGGCATTCAGTTCCTTATATATAGGGTGTGTCGTACCTAATCACATTAAATCCTACCACATATACTTTATGATATTCTATGGCGAATTGAAAAAAAAAAAACCTAATCCATTCAATGGTTTAGCCACAGGAGTCATTTTTCGTTTTTATAATTTACAACATCATGTGTAAAGCAGAGATAAAGTTAGGAGTATCGAATGTTTTGACCAGTCGACAGCTGTCGCACATTTTTATTCTATTTATTTTGTTTGAAAATATGTTTAATTTTTTTATCATATTAACGTATTTAATTTAATGTGATTGAGTACGACACACCCGATATAAAATACTATACATTAGTCATGATTTTTTTGAAAATAATTTAAATTTCACTTTTCCAGGCCATCCGCCTCATCCAAGCCTGCGTGGATGTAGTATCCAGCAGTGGATGGCTATCCCCCGCAGTGGCCGCTATGGAGTTAGCGCAAATGGTGACGCAGGCCATGTGGGCCAAGGACTCGTACCTCAGGCAGCTGCCACACTTCACCACCGAGCTCGTGCAGAGGTGCTCTGAGAAGGTAAGTGGTTGCGCAGTTTTGCGCAAACGTTTTTATGTGTTGCGCAAAAGTTTGTATGTATTGCGCAAAGTTTTATTTGTGTTGCGCAAAGGTTTGTATATGTTGCGCAAATGATCGTATGGGTTGCGCAAAGGTTTATAGATGTTGCGCAAACGTTTGTAGCTGTTGCGCAAGATTGCGCAGTGATGCTCAAATGCAAAGATTTGCGCAAAGGTTTTAAATGTTCGACGTACGTAGCGCAGTGTTGCGCAAAAGTTAAATGCAGTTGCGCAAAAGATTAAATCATCTTTTATGCTAATTCCAGGGCGTAGAAACAGTGTTCGACGTGATGGAACTAGAAGACAACGCTCGTGCCAAACTGCTGCAACTTTCGCCAACGGAAATGGCGGATGTCGCCCGTTTCTGTAACCGGTATCCCAACGTTGAACTGACATACGAGGTAACTATCGGCCTAGCCGCTTCCTTATTTACTAACCAAGTATCAGCCTAGCCACAATATAATTTAACTACATACTTGTACATTGTCCCATCATCATCTCCCGAGTTTTTTCCGTACTATGTTGGGGTCGGCTTCCAGTCTGTTTTTTTATTTTATTTTTATTTATTTTTTATTTATTTATTTAAATCAGGCATCAAGGCCCATAGAAAACACTATACATAAATATTATAACATTAAATCATATACTAATACATATTTTATATAAACTACTTAAAACTAATGCACACGAAGTGTCGGCGTCGTGCTACGCTGCGAGGTGTCGCGTAGCCATCCTCGGAACCTCCGATATACGACACCCTTCGGCCAAAACTCTTCCTTGAGGAATGTCTCGACGTGATGAGTTGGAACTCGCACCATGAACGAATTGAAGTTCGTATTGTGGCGCGACTCCAACTTCGCCACCCTCAAGGTCCAGTTGGTTTTGGATCGGACATACTCCACGATCTGCTCCACCGTCGTGGTGTGATGTAGACGGGACACGTACAACTGCGTCGTAGGTACTGCAGGACGCAGCAGGATGTTGGGTCCAGTTTGTGCGGTGCCGCACTGATTCCTACAAGGTGGCCTCTTTTTTCTCCTTTCTACCTTTATGAAGCCATCCTTGTCGCACGTGACCTTCTTAGGACCAGTCTGTGGCTGTGATGTGCCACGGGTTTGTTTACTCCCTTTTGCTTTGGCCCGCTTTGTTTGCGTCACAGCGGGCTTGTTGGTGGCTGCTACTGCCGCGTAGGCGCGTTTAGGGGTCGATGTTCCTACGCGAGGTTCGGCCGCAGGTGTTGACACGGCAACAACGGCGGCGGCGGGGCGGGGTGCATCGTCAGCGACATCGGCGACCGGTAACGCACTCGAATTCGCCGACTCAAAACTGATGACGGACGCATTTTGCGCCCCGCGACGAGTGTTCACATTCAATACATCCAATGACCCACTTATAGAAACAGCGTTGCGCAACAACGCTACTTCACCACGCAGGTCATTGATAGTAACCTGTGACGCTTCCATCTTGGACTTCATATCCTCCAGGCTTGCCTTAAGACACGTTATGTCTTTCAACAGCCTGGTGACGTCGACGTGATCGAACGTGACGGGAGGCAGCTTATGTAAGTCCTTCGCCACGAATTCAGGCACGTCATCAGGATCCGTCCTCTTCAGCAGGGAGATGATGTCCTGCAGGCTCTTGTCGCCACCGTCCCTTCGGCGGGATGGCATCTGCTCGAGTTGTCCGAGCGACTTGAAGAGCAGCAGCTTTGCACTGCAAACCTCCTCCTCTTTGTAGGCTGATCTGCAGATCTGCATGATGCTGACCTCATCCATATAATCGATGGCATGATTAATGAATGCCAAAACTTCGTTGGCGATGAGCGGTTTAGAATTCATCGCGACTAAGACGGGCAGCGGCTAATGCCGCGCAAAACGCGAATAAAATATTCGTACTGTGCAGCGAAAACGCGACCGTTCTCGAGCGCGCATCGCACTGCACTGTATGTATTTAAATATCTTTTCAGGTGAAAAACGAGAGGCATCTGCGTGCCGGCAAGCCTATTGTAGTAGAAGTGTCGCTGGAGAGAGAAGACGATATCGTTGGCCCGGTCATAGCACCCTTCTTCCCGCAGGTGAGTAATATTGTCTATTTCAACAGTGCCGGTTTTAACTCTACCAGCGCCCTGGGCAAGATGCCTACGGCGCCCTCCAACTGCAATTCAAACTCATACGAAAACAGAGACGTATGTTACCGATTGCGCGAGCGAAGCGAGCGCGAATTTTTTTTTATACTTAACAAGTTAAAGCAAAAATTACGTAAAATGTAGCCCAATCGTACATAAGTTATTGCTGGTTGGTGAATGCAAAAACACGGGAACATGGATTCTGATTGCGCGAGCGAAGCGAGCGCGCAATTTTTTGTTACATTTTAGAACTCAAAACAAAAATTACTTAAAATGTAGCCCAAACATACATAACTCTTTGTTGGTGTTGGCGCCTATGAATTAAAATTTTGGGACTTAAAAGTAGTACCCTAAATAAGAAAGTTCATATGGAAACTAGAAGTTACTTTCTTATTCATAAAAGAACTTAAAAACGACGCTACCTTTTTGCTACGGTTGACTAAAAAATGTTGAAAAATAAAATCAACTGTAAAGTGAAGCAAGCCCGAAAATTTTTACCCTAAAACCGCTACTGTCTATTTGATTGTTGTTTTCCTGGTTTCATGCGCTTTCTGAAGAAACGTCTTCCCACACTTATAAGGTATATTCAGAGATGGCTTTTTGACTGAACCGATTACTAAAAAATAGAAGGATGTCTACAAGGCTGTTTTTATGTGTAGGTAATAATAAAGGCCAGAAATAATAAATAGATTTCGATTATATTTAAGTTTTAGCAGAACGATCGAATAGCCTTGAAACGGGTATAAACATCCGTACACACAAACTTTCGCGTTTTAATATTTTTAGGATTATCTTGTTTTTATACTAATATAATAAAGAGGAAACATTTTTTTGTTTGTTTGTACCCTTAAAGCTCCGAAAGCACTGAATAGATTTGAAAAATTCTTTCACTTTTGAAAAGCTACACTCTTCCCGAATAAAATACAATATATTTTATCCCGGTACGGGCATATTATACTTATCGCTCGTTTTTATTTATTTCAGTTACAGTGAAAATATTGTCTCGTTTCAGAAACGCGAGGAAGGCTGGTGGGTGGTGATCGGTGATCCTAAGAGCAATACCCTACTTTCCATCAAGAGAGTTTCTTTAGCTAGGAGTGCTAAGGTAACATTTTTATATTCTTTAAGATATGTCTATAAATCTATCTTCACTCCGTTTTAGCAGGAACTTAATTACAGTTTATCATACTGATTTTGGGCTCCCACAAAAAACAGTCAAAGTCAACGATGCGACGCCGCATCGCATCGACTTGACTTCGCTATGAGAGTGAAGGAATAGTGAGTGCACCTGTGTCTGCGCAAATGCTCGTGCACTATAATATGTCCTGCGCAGCTGGCTGATCTCCTTACATGAGAACATCTAAGGCCGACAATCGCCTAGGGCGCTATTATAAAGTGTAGCCAGCAATCAAAAATATTATTTTATACCCACAGGTGCGTCTCGACTTCGTATGCGGCAGTTCCGGTCGTCACACATACACTCTTTACTTCATGTCGGACGCTTACCTCGGAGCCGATCAAGAGTACAAGTTCACCGCCGACGTGGCCGAAGCCGCCTCCGATTCCAGCGACTCCGAGTAGACACCGACTTCCGCGACTTCCATTTTGTGGGGACACCGACTTCCATTATGTGGGGACACCGACTTCCACTAAGTGTGGACACCGACTTCTACTTGGCCAAGTCACGGACTTTCACATTGTAGACACCGACTTCCAATTTACGTGGACACCGACTTCCACGTTAGAATTGTTTATATTTTACAAAGACTTGATTCACAAATCCATTTTTCAATGTTTTCAAATGAGTTTTATTCCAATTTGGGATGTGAATTTAGTCGTGCCCTGAAAATATTTCAGGCTACAGAAAAGTTAGTCTATAAAATGTAATATGTGAAGTTTATAGTATAAGATAATTAAGGAAAATAAAAGAATTTGGAATTTAAGCATTTTTGGTTTTATTTCAATTCACTATGTTGGGGTCGGCTTCCAGTCTAACCGGATGCAGCTGAGTACCAGTGTTTTACAAGGAGCGACTGCCTATCTGACCTCCTCAACCCAGTTACCCGGGCAACTCAATACCTCTTGGTTAGACTGGCGTCAGGCTTGCTGGCTTCTGACTACCCATAATGACTGCCAAAGATGTTCAAATGACAGCCCTCCCGAAACGCGGAAGAACTCGTTATGTCAAAATGTTCATCCATCAAATGATAGCCAACCAAATATACTGTCTTGTCAGTCAAATTGAAGCGAGAACTATATTTTGTTAAGTTTTTTTTATAAGGAAAATCTACTCTTTATTTCAAGAATTGTTATCATACAAATAAATAAAAAATAATGGCGTCCACGGCCGATTTCGGGCACGGCGGCTGTTCTCATTTAAGGAGATCAGCCAGCTGCGCAGGACATATTATAGTGCACGAGCACTTGCTTGGACACAGGAGCACTCGCTATTCCTTCACTCTCTGCGTGCGATGGGGCGGCAATCCGACACCACCGGAAAGAGATCAGGTAAAATTTACGTCATTCGTCATCGTCATCGACATTGCGGCTTAAAGGTATAGTTACCCTCCAGGGTGCTATATTTGAGCCGTTTGAGGTTCTCTGCAGCCGCAGCAGCGGCTCGGCTCGGCTCGGCGCGGTGTGCTGGTTACACCGCGCCGAGCTAGGAAGGTGAGATGGTGCAAGAGTATCGACACAGGTCGCGTCCCATACTAAAGACCTACCCATCTTCCATGGGAATAATGACATGCCTGAGAATAATGGAGCTCGATTCTGCTAATTTTACTTAAGCGACAAACGATTCACATTCGACTGAGATCCAATCACGACTCAATTACGACTCAATTACGATTAAATAAATAATAATAAATAATAAATAATAAATTGTTTATTACTTCTCTTTGAACATCATTTTACAATATTTTGCTAATTCTAAAAAGTGCTGATGTATAATTTGCCCGAACTAGGTAAAAACCTGTGTCTCGGGCGTAAAAGTGCTTATTATAATATTTATAGCTAATTAACAATAAATTGCTGCTAGTTACTAAAAACTAGGTCAATGTGACAAATACAGAGTTATTACACATGTTTGTTATAATGCTTACATACTAATTAAAATATCCATATTGCGTACTTACAATATTACATACAATATTTGAGTGTAAATATGCGGGCCTAAAAATAATCAGTAATCCACTATCCCTAAGTAAAATATGAAATTATATAATGTGTAGAAATGATTACAGCTAAATATTATCTCGAGTTTGACGCTATCAGACGCCTTTATAGTCTACGGAGTTGATGTACCTATATTCAGCGGCTTTTCTAGCAGGGCATTCGGAATCTCCCGTTTTGTGATTGTAGGGTTTTTTAAAGCGCTTACAGGTTGCACATTTCGGTGGTTCTTCCTTTGAAGAGCACTCTTGAGTCGCGTGTCCCTCTCCTCCACAGTGGCCACAAGTAGAGGTAGCAGATTTGCATGTCTTGGATGCATGACCATACTGCTGACACTTGAAGCACCGAGTCACAAGGGTGAAATCATGTACCGGGCACGACGTCCAGTTTATGTAAAGCCTGTTCTGATTTACTAGGACTTTCCGGATGCTGGCTGGAACTTCAACAATATAGTTGCAGCTGTCAGCATCCCTTTTTCCTGACTTGTGGCTTAGTTTAATTGAGGTCAAAAAGGTATCCTTGGTCAATGTCGGAAGTTTGTCTACGATATTTTGGTCATAAATACTTTTGAAAACTTCTTTCTCTGCCATATCAGTGGGTACCCCAATAATTATAATGCGAGGCTTCCGCTTCTGAGGTTCATCAACAGTAAGTGCAGATGTGGAACGCTCGACAGTCTCTTTCACTTTTAGCATGTCATCCTTAGTCTCTGTGCTTATGATAACACCTCCGTTTCTTGTTTTCCAAAGTCCACGTACCTTTAGCTTCATTTCCTCAGGGCATACAATTTTTTGGACTAAATTTTTGGTCTCTTCACTGGTCTTAGTATGGTCACTAGGATATATAGCGACAGAGCTGGTTGCATGAGGCATAATAAGGCTTTTTGTACCCTTCACCATGTCTGCGAAGGATGTGCTTTCCGGCTTATGTTTGATGAGAGTATCTTGTAGTTCCTGCTTGATCTCAGTCAAACTACTAGCGAGGTCTTGATTTTCCTTCAACGTTTGCAGGGTGGCGTAGTTCTGAAGGGCTTTATGTTTCAATGACTGATATTGCACAGCCATTTGAGAGACTCCGTATCCGACTTTGCGACAAAGGCTAGTGACTCTTAGTTTTTGTTCGGAATTCATCTTGCCTTCCGAAACCGTGATCGAAACCTCATTCAGGCACTGCTCAATACTAGACATCCAGGATTGAATTTCAGGAGTAGAAAAAACCTCAATTGTTTCATCCTGTGCGTGACTTCTGGGTGTTGCTGCTGGTGGCGATGAGCAATGTGGCAGTCCGCCACGGTGGGAGGGGCTTCTATCCATAATTGTAGATCACTTTTTGTCCATATTTGTAATAAATACTGTATAATTTCACAACAAAAACGCTATGACTCTAAAACTAGGTCACAATAAAAAAATTGTTAATTACGCTATTTTTAAGTTGCTTGATGAGCACGTCTGTGTTCGTCGATTAACGCTAATAGTCTTCAACGATTGAAGCGTATGTGGCATTCCGCTACCTATTTTTTCTTATTTAATAAACGTTTTTCTCCTTTCCCTTAATTCATTAATGAATCATACTATCTGCAAATGATTAACGTTTGCAATATGATTGTAGAGCAAACTACAGTATAATAATTGGGCCCCTGGTCTCTTGCCATCGTCGCGGGTCAGACCACTGGGTTCTAATATGGCTGGAACACCGACGGCAACAAGAGCGCGACGGATTATTGGCGGCTATGTATTAAAATTTTGGGACTTAAAGTAGTATCGTAAATAAGAAAGTTCATATGGAAACTAGAAGTTACTTTCTTATTCATAAAAGAACTTAAAAACGACGCTACCTTTTTGCTAGGGTAGACTAAAAAATGGTTGAAAAATAACTGTAAAGTGAAGCAAGCTCGAAAATTTTTGAGTTTTGGATCACCAAAAGTCCTAAACATATATAATAAAAGACCACAGTGAAGTGAAGAAGCCACGAGCGAAGGGAGCGCGAAAATTTTTGAGTTTTGGGACATAAAAGTAGTGTTTGTTCGAGAATTTCTCAAATTTAACGCGGAATTAGACACAAATTTGCTTCGGCGCCCCTGAGCCCGCGGCGCCCGGGTTATTCGCACACCCTGCACCATAGGTTAAGACGGCCCTGATGCTATCCATATATTTGGATACAGTTCTTGTAAGCTGCGATCTTTGATGAAATTTAAAACAAAAATAGGAGTTACATTCTGATCAAGGATTGGTTGGGGGCGCCTGCGGCGCCCCTTATGTCCGGCGCCCTGGGCCGTCGCCCAACCGCGCCCTACCCTAAAACCGCTACTGTGTCCAAGGCTGCTGACAGCTTCATCACAGGGACAGCGATGAGGGGATAATCCTCTACGGAGAATCTAGACACAAGCAAACAGCTAGACGGAAAATTTCGTAAAGTATTAACACGCTTATATTAGCTTCACTTGAAACTATGTATGTAAGAAAATCTTGGAATCTTAATTTGACCCACTTCCCGGTCTTCGATTAGAATGAAATTTCGCACACGCTCTGAGTTCTGATGACAATACATGACTAGCGTGTTTTAGTTTTTTAAACTATTATTTTTTATATCCAGCCTTGCGGTTTCGCGGTTAGAGTGATTCAACCTCGATCGAGCGTCGTCGAGAGATGACTATGTAGATACTTATTTGTGTATAAACTATGGATTCAATATTTTTTATTGACTTTAAAACTTGTTTTTAACAAGGTCAAAGACTTTTTTATTATTCCAAGAATGCTATAACAGTCTCCGCACACTGGCGACTGAACTGTCGGCCGATAGTTTATTTTGAAAGTAATTGTGAATCCCGCCAGGGCTGCGAGATTGTTCGAAAGAGTTACCGCGGCCCTGGTACATATAAGGCCTACGACGGAATACAACGGTTTTTAGTCAGTAAGAGTCTGATACTCCCTCACCGCTGCTAACCCACAGCGGGAGGGGTCATTTGATGATTTTTAGCGTCGTTAAAAAAAAGGTAATCGTGAATCAAACCTTTGAGTCCATTTATTACTACTTACGATTAATCTGACCGAGCATATTGGACATTTATCCAATTTGACCGGTCACTTATTGTCATTTATTGTCAGCAACGTCAGAATCGTTTTTTTTTGTTTAAAAATAGAATTTATTAGAAATAAACGTTTTTTCTTTCTTTATTTTATAAAACTACGGAAGTTTTAGAATCATCGAAGGTAACCAAATGTCATTCATCGATCTTTAAGATAAGATTTCGCCCGGCGGGAGATGTCGTGCGGTGTTCCGCAGGGGTCGGTTCTGGGCCGCTCTTGTGGAACATCGGCTACGACTAGGTGCTGCGCGCCGACCTCCCTAGCGGCGTCAGCGTGGTCTGCTACGCTGACGACACGTTGGTTCTGGCACAAGGGAGGTCGCACCAGGAGGCGGCCGAGATAATGACGCGCGGGGTTGCGACGATCATCGAGAGGATCTAGCTGCTGGGCCTGGAGGTGACCTTGCACAAATCCGAGGCCATGTGCTTTCATGGGCTTCGGAACGCGCCACCTTCAGGCTCCCAAGTCACGGTGGGGGGGGGTTCCCATCGGCGTCGAGAGGGCGATGAAGTACCTAGGACTCGTCCTCGACAGCCGGTGGAACTTCGTTGAGCATTTCCGACGTTTGGGCCTCAAACTGGAGAAGGCAGGTGCTGCCTTCAAACGACTCCTGCCCAATCTGGGAGGCCCAAACGCCCCCTGCTGTAAACTCTACGCGGGGGTCATGCGGTCCATGGCCCTTTACGGGGCCCCGGTATGGGCACGTTCGGTACGGCCGCGTGCTGTACACTACCTGAACGTGCCCCAAAAGGTGATAGCCATTAGGCTAATCCGGGGGTACCGTACGATCTCCCGCGAAGCAGCTGGCCTACTTGCTGGACTGCCACCGTGGGATCTGGAGGCGAGAGTCTTCTTGCGCCTGTACGACTGGCGCGAGGAGACACTGCGCCGGGGGGAAACTCCGCTGCCGCGGCAAGTTGTCGCGCAGCGGGCGGAGCTCCGGCGCGATCTCATGGTGGCCTGGAGGGAGCGACTGTCGCAACCCAGTGCAGGGCACGCCACCATCGTGGCGGTAAGTCCCCTCTTTGAGGAGTGGCTCGGAAGGAGTCATGGCGCCCTCACGTACCGCATGACGCAGGTCCTCACCGGACACGGTTGTTTCGGGAGGTACCTGTACCGAATCGGTCGTGAGGAGGCGCCCGGGTGTCACCACTGTGCGGACAGCCCCGAGGACACGGTGGACCACACAGTCCAGGTGTGCCTCGCATGGGAAGGGCACCGCTGGGTCCTCGTCGAGGCTTTAGGCGGCGGCGACCTCTCGCGTCCGGCCCTGATCCAGGCCATGGTCCGGGGCGAGAGGGAATGGGATGCCGTCGCCTCCTTCTGCGAAGCAATCATGCTCGAGAAGGAGGAGGCGGAACGCCAGAGAGTTCGCACCTCTCATCCCAGCCGCCGTGCTGGACCAGGTAGACACCACGGGCGCCGAGTATCGCGAGATGACTCCCGGCCACCGTAGGTGTGGGTCTGTGGGCGGTGAGTTCCGGTGGCTCATCGTCCCTCTGTCTACTTAGACGACAGACCCGTGTCGACACGCGCTCCTCAAAGAGATGTCAGCAGTTGGGCCAAGGCCTGCCGGGGCTGCGGGTTGTTCGAAAGAGTTACCGCGGCTCTGGTACATAAAAGGCCTACGACGGAACACGACGGTTTTTAGTCAGTAAGAGTCTGACACTCCCTCATCGCTGCTAACCCACAGCGGGAGGGGTCATTTGATGATTTTTAACGTCGATAAAAAAAAAAGATTTCGCCGACACTCTATGATTAATGATTTGTCAGTATACATCAATAAAAATAAATACGTACTTGAGAGTCTATCTTTTTAAAAGGTTATCTATGCACTATGTTGGTTTAGAAAGGCAATTATAGGTATTATTTCACATTCATAATGTTTTTAATTTGCTTGAGACGAAAATAATAATTGTACCGAGTAAAAAATACTTATTTAATATACCTGACCAGTCTGACAATAAATGTCCAATGTGACCGGTCATTTAATATTAATTGACGGTCACTTATCGTATGTGACCGTCAGTTTACAACACTACTACTGACACTTCATCCTTATAATGTGCGTACTACCATTCATCTTCATACTGATTTAAGTGCCCGAACAAACTATCGGCCGACTAAAAGTTTGCAGTGTACGGAGACTTAAAGAGAATAGGAAAACATCGTCAGTAGACGCTGTAGATTTTTTTGGAATCAAAGTTTTTTACATGTATAGGAAAATTATGATTTATTTTTGGATATATCATTATGTGTATATCTTTTATCAATTAGAAGGGTCGGTAGGCACATATTTTATTTAGAGACTTATTGACCCCGCGGTCATACCATCACAACGGTTTTACGGGACTTAGGATAATTTATGTAAATCAAATTAAAGCATTTATTTGTGTTTACGTACATACTTTATGTACCTATCTTCTTTATTATAATATACCTATCGGGTGTGTTCATTTTTTTAAGCCCCCAGTACACATTGGCCTGTGTTGGGCCAAGCTTTGCAATGCACGAATGTAGGCCACGATCAAATGGTGTTTACACATTGGCGCATGGCTCATTCCTGCCTGGCAAACCACTTGCGATGGACGTCGAAGTAATTAAGGCTTCGGCTATTTATTTGTACACTACTATATATATTTATATTATACTACACTACTATATATATTTATATTATACTACACTACTATATATATTTATATTATACTACACTACTATATTTATTTTTACACGCAACACAAAAGTGTATTTTATCCTCAGCGGTTGGTGACGAACTAAACATTGGCCGAATGTGTAAACACCACTCGCCAAGCTGGGCCACGATTCCTTTGCTGTGTGCCCAAAAAACCGACAACTCGCCGAATGCGCGCCAACCTTGACAAATGTCCGCCAACCTGCACCAATACCCCGTGTACACATTGGTGATGGCGTGTATCGGCCGCACTTGGGCCAACGTGTACTGGGGCCTTTACAATTCGCCATAGAATAGGTATCATAAAGTACTTATTCAGTTACCTATGTGATAGGATTTAATGTGATGAAGTATGACACACTTTGTATAAATCAATGTTTAAGTCACAAGAAAAGTACTTCTTTTAATTCAGTTAATAACAAGATACTTGGAAGATGTCCAGGATAGAGCGAAGTGGAAGAAGATACGGAAAGCGGACCCCGTCACAAGACGGGATAAACGCTGAAGAAGAAGATTACAAAATACTTGAACACTAAAATCTCAGTTACTTTAACAAAATAACCAGGGGAACGGATAAAATATAGTTCACCTTTATAGTGTAGCTATCCAACAGTGAAATAATTTTAAAAATTTGTTCTTTACAACGAAAAAAATATTCCTCTTCAATATATTAGTGTAGACAGAAGACAAACTTGATATTACTTCTACAAAATAAAGAAGGTAGATATTAGATAAGATATCTTCTAAATTACCTACATAACACTCTATATTTGTTTTGTATGTATTAACAAAACAAATATTATTTTCTAATACATACCTACATTAGTCGCGATGAGAACTCATTAATGGCGGACGGGTTTTGTGCTGTGTATTTAAACAAATAAAACCATGGATTATTATGTTTACGTTATTTTAAATGTGATATTTATTAGTGCTAGTGTATTTTGCGAGGATTTATATGAAGGTATAGTAGTCAATTCATTTGTAACTATGTATGTAAAAAATCTTGGAATCTTAATTTTACGCACTTCCCGGTCTTCGATTAGGATGAAATTTTGCACACGCTCTGAGTTCTGATGACAATACATGACTAGCGTGTTTTTTAGTTTTTTATCGTCCCACTGCTGGGCTGCGGCCTCCTCTCACACAGAGAAGGATTGAGCTTTAATCACCACGCTCACGAGATGCGAGTTGGTGATTTCAGATTTTAGTCCAAGTTTCCTAAAGATGTTTTCCTTCGCTTTTACTCTGTCATTGGTGTCCAAGATTAAAGAAAGTTAATATATTGTAGGTACTTATAATCTTAAATCCTACGCTCGGATTAATTTATTGAAATTAGACTACATTTATTTATTTATATCAGGTGTGTCGTACCCAATTACATTAAATCCTAACACATATACTTTATGATATTCTTCGGCGAATTTAGCCACAGGAGTCCTTTTTCGTTTTCATAATTTACAACATCATGTGTAAAGCAGAGATAAAGGTAGGAGTATTGAATGTTTTGATCAGTTGACAGCTGTCAGTTTTCATGGGAGAATTTCCGTTGTTTGTAATGACTCACTCTTATAGGGTGTTCTAATTCTCGCACATTTTTATTCTATTTACTTTTGTTGAAAAATATATTTTTTTACGTATTTCTTGTTTTTCTTTGTGCTGATCCGCATGTATGAACCACAACGCGTATACGTTAATATACACGTATTTAATTTAATGTGATTAGGTACGACACACCCGATATATTGGTTTGCCAACAGAAGCTACACAATTATATTAGTATTGCCATTTCACAGTATAAGTGAAGTGTGCGCTCCCAATTATAAGCGGACACATCATTCATACATATTCATTACACACTAATAAAACTGAAACTATACCCTATTAATTAAATAGAATTAAATTAAACTTTAAATTAGAAAAAATATTTTACTTGCTTGAAATGGAATCGAACCCATTCTACTTAAAATTTGAGAGGTTTAACCGCTCGCCCACCAAGTACCTAATCGCTGATTTTAATATCACAAATAATATTGTACAAAGCTTTTTATTTTCTTTTTGTTTTTTTTTTGTCTTTAAGTTAATATACAAGACTTACAAAGTCTGAATAATACTAATACTTAAAACCGCTCAAATTGACAACTTCCTATTTTAAGACGGTTTAAATAGATTTTCGCTAAAAAAGTCATCATTAAATTATTAGATTTGATGAAGTGATAGCCGATTATTATCAGCCACGGCGGCTGTTCTCATGTAAGGAGATCAGCCAGCTGCGCAGGACAATATTAAAGTGCACAAGCATTTGCTTGGACTGCGGTGCACTCACTATTCCTTCACTCTCTGCGCGCGATGCGACGACAATCTGACACCACCGGAGAGATATCACAAGCAGGACCAACACCGCACGGGTGTATTAACCATCAAATTTGAGACTACGAACTGCTTTGTGAAAGTTTCTAAAACTATCAAAGCGATTTCGACCCGACACGGGAATCGAACTCGGCATTTAATGTACAGCAGTCGCGCTTGCGACAGCTAGACCAACGAGGCAGTCAATAATTATAAACATATATTTATAATTTCATTTATAAACATCTATCCCAATATTGTAACGACGTAAAATTTTTAAGTTTGTATGTAGGGAGTCAAGTCTACTCTTATTAAGAGAGCATACTATAAAATCAAAGACTATATTGACGACAAGGATGTATGGCGTCAGTCCTACATTGCACGAGTGGCTTTCCTAGCGACTGGCAGGCTGTCTAGGAATATCTCTGTTCTCATTAATGTTCTTGCTCTTATCATGTTGTTATCATTATTATTTCTTTTTTCCTTTGCTTTATATAACTTGGCTTGTTTAATTTATTAACTTCTTAAAATAGTTAATTTTAATTATAATTATAATTTTCTCTTATAACTTCCTAGTTCAACTTGCATTGTATAACTTTCTCAGAGTCAACCCAAAAAATATTGTAAACATTTCTTTTTCACGTTATTATCGTATGTATCAATACATACAAATTGTAACACCTATTATGTTTTTAAAAAGAGTAACCATGGAGTTTCTTGCCCGTTCTTCTCCATAGGAAGCTACTTTTGGAATGGGCAACTAGAATCAAACTTAGTTATATTTTTGACGTTCAGTGCTTGTAAAGGCCTACATGAAATAAATGATTTGATTTGATTTGTTTCTTTAGAACCGCTGGTCAGATTTCCAAAATTCTTTCACTGATACATAGCTATAATGTTCTTGAGTGCCATAGGCTATATTTTATGCCGGTACGGACAGTAGTTCCCATGGGACGCGGGTGAAACCGCGGGAAAACGGCTAGTATATTATATATTTATAATTATTATTATCAATTATTTATTTACTTTTCAGGGTCAGAGTGTACATCCGATAATGGTCTAAAAGGTACATGTGTAGATATATTCAAATGTATGCAGTACGTAGAAGATTTGCAGAAAAGGCGGTACCCACAAATATGTTCTTACGAGGTGGAGAAACCTATAGTATGCTGTTCAGATTGCAAGCTTGTAAACGATACGAGGTAAGCTGGAATCTGCCTAGCCTTTTCTCAACTATGTTGGGGTCGGCTTCCAGTCTAACCGAATACAGCTGAGTACCAGTGTGCCACGTGGAGTGACTGCTTATCTGACCTTTTCAACAATGTTACCCGGGCAACCCAGTACTCCTTGGTTATACTGGTGTCAGACTTACTGGTTTCTGACTACCCGTAACGACTGCCAAGGATGTTCAATGATAGCCGGGACCCACAGTTTAACTTGCCCTCTGAAACACGCTCATTGATGTCCCAGATATACTTATAAAGTACATACAAACTTAGAAAAGTTGCATTGGTACTTGCCTGACCTGGAATCGAACACACATTCTTATAGTTATCGGCACGAATCTTGAGCTCTGACCTTCACCTGTGCAGAAGTAATTTATTGGGTCCCTTTTGTGGTATGAAGTGAGGCGCGGGAGCGGGCTAAAGCGGTGATTGGCCCGCAGCGCATCGCGTCATAGCTGTCACTCGGGATTGGTTCTTTGCTAATAAATTTTAATAAACTTGACTTTACTGATATTGTTACAGAAATGTCCTAGTGGATGCAACCGGCTTACATTATTACAAAACAGGGGTGAAAGCTTATGACAGTGAGTATACCCTTACTTTTTAAATTGTTCACGTGAAACTAAAGGTATTTATTGAATACTAGCTGCCGACTGTACATGCTGCGACTGTTTTTTGTTTTGAATGCCGAAATTGGCTTGCCTCAAACAATTGTTTGGCCAGATTATACAGTTTTTGTATCTATGATGATGATGTCCTCCTAGCCGATTATCGGCTACGACGGCTGTTCTCACGTAAGGAGATACGCGCCAACTACGCAGGACATATTATAGTGCACGAGCATTTGCGCAGACACAGGTGCACTCACTATTCCTTAACTCTCATAGCCCGATGGGACGGTAATCCGACACGACCGGAGAGAGATCAGGCGCAGGACCGACATTTACGTGCTCTCCGATGCACGGGTGTATCAATCACCAACTTCCAACTTTTGTATCTATATAATCCATGTAAATATAGAACTTGGTTAATTTTTATTTTTGACTAGTCAACTCATTTTAAAGCAATACGATTGTAGAGCAGACTAACCTATAGATAGACCAATAGCGAACCAATAATGTCATTGGAAAACAATTGGTCTTATACTAGTAGCAGAATACCCGCTAAGATTAAAACTGCTATTGAAATTCAATTGATATCCAATTAACACATTAAATTAGCAGAATTAAGCTCCAGGACTTACAATATTTACTTTCAACGCCATTTTCTTCCCAGAATGCCTGGAGTATATTCTGGATGAGGCCTCTTGTGACCTTTGGGGAGGAGTCAGGAAGTACCTCGATGAAGATCAAGGATGCTATGGTTATACAGATGTCGCAGTTCTGGCCGTGGCTAAAGGAATGGACGTTGAGAGAGGAGAATACCCTCATATGGTAAGTCATCATATCCTGAGCCTTTTACCAACTATGTTGGGGTCGACCAGTCTAACCGCATGCAGCTGAATACCAGTGTGCCACAAGGAGCGACTGCCTATCTGATCTCGTCAACACAGCAACCTAAGCTTACTGGCTTCTACCTGTAACGACTGTCAAGGATGTTCAATGACAGCCGGGACCTACAGTTTAACGTGCCATCCAAAACACAGTCATTGGT
The DNA here is from genome assembly GCF_022581195.2 of Helicoverpa zea. Classification (NCBI taxonomy): domain Eukaryota; kingdom Metazoa; phylum Arthropoda; class Insecta; order Lepidoptera; family Noctuidae; genus Helicoverpa; species Helicoverpa zea. The sequence goes on along the minus strand of NC_061480.1, from coordinate 4,404,685 downwards.
GTCTATGATATTCTTAGAATAGAAAGTACATACAAACTTAGAAAAGTTGCATTGTTACTTGCCTGACCTGGAATCGAACCCGCGCCCTTATACTTGAGAGGTTTGTTAGGGACACAGGGACAGAAAAAGCGACTTTGTGAAGGTTTTATCCACAGGCACTGCTGGGTTTCGGAGATGCAGTGGAGACGGCAGAGTGGCTGTGTGGTGGAAGCCTCATCAGCCATAGATTTGTGCTCACAGCTGCGCACTGCATGTCCAGCCGATCAGCGTAAGTCTTTTCAAATGAATATCTATACCAACTATCTGATGACGATGATGATGATGATGGTGTAGTAGTTAGAAATTACCAAATTTGTAGTCCTTAAAAAAAGTCGTCAAATATCATAAAAATCGCGTCTTTAAGAAGGGTACCTATATCTTTCAATCCCAACAACATTAATCTAAATAAATTATTATTATATATAATACTAGCCGTTTTCCCGCGGTTTCACCCGCGTCCCGTGGGAGCTACTGCCCGCACCGGGATAAAATATATGCTATGTTACTCGCAGATAATATAGCTTTATAATGGTGAAAGGTTTTTGAGTTTATCCATTACAAACAAACAAACAAAGTTTTCCTCTTTATAATATTAGTATAGAAATGTAATATATATTAACTAGCTGTTGCCCGCAACTTCGTCTGCGTGGGCAATATAGAATCGTCAAAATACTACTTATCCCGTAGGTGCATTCTTTCACGTGACAGTATAATTAGGATTAGCACTTAGCAGTCGCATAGATTCATTGATCAAGGTTGTGTTGTGGATGTGACCATTTATCTAAACAAAAGAAGTAAAGTTTGTGACGTTGTTCAGCCAATTTGGAAAATTATTACGTATGGTGCGTAAGTAATTTTCACAGGAAACAGCTATAATCTATGTCTACATGCTTTGAGTCTGACAAAGCTGTCATTTGTACATTTTCTGCAGCTGCTGCGACTAATCAGAGGCCAGAAAGTCTGTCAGTCTTACCATAATATGGATATCGTCTTGTGTAGTTGACTGGATTGTAGACAGGTAGTCGCTCCAAGCAAAATATTGGTACTCAAACAGATTCGGTGACTGGAAGCCAACACCAACATAGTTGGGGAATAGCTGGATGGATGATAAAATGAGTCATCATCATCAGCAGGCGCATAGGATAGGATAGTTTCACTTACTCATGGTAAGGCTGACCCCACATTAGGCGTGCGCGATCCTCGGGCGTGTGAGTAGCGCGGGCGTCGCGAGCGCGCTGCGTGAACGTCGCGTTTTGCTGCCCTGCGGCATGTGTGAAGAGTGCAAGCGACGCGCTCGCGGCGAGCACGCGGCGCTCGAGTTGCGTTCTTACCCCTTCGCCTGCTATCCCCGCCGCCCGCTAAACGCCTTAGCAGTTAAACGTCAAGGAGAGCGGCGCGTGCGCGCCGCGAGCGCGCTGCAAATGCCGCAGGGCAGCAAAACGCGACGCTCACGCAACGCGCTCGCGACGCACGCGCGGCGCCCGCGCTACTCACACGCCCGAGGATCGCGCACGCCTAATGTGGGGGAGGCCTAAGCCGGGACTCCACCGAAATGTTTGCATTAGTTCACGAATAGGCAAAATGTACGTATCTGTGAGAGTCCATTTCATGTGTTCGTACTTGAAACCTGTAGTTTTGCCAAGATTTTCAGAATGTACGCTCGCAATTTGTCATTTCTTGGTGGAGCCAGCAAATCAAAAGAAACATAAGTGTTGTATACTGTGCGTCACTACCGCACACCGGGAAAATTTCGCTCTTGCGGAGGACGTTTATATACCATATTTTGTGTCATGTAAACAGTGTGTTACGTAAACAGGACGACAGTAAGTATCCACCGAAACACTTTCAAAGATCTGATGAACGAACAAATCAGACCTGACTTGGTCACCTGGGGCCAATCAGAGCTCTATGAAGCGATAATACGCTTTGGCTCCTACTGTTATTGTGGTTTCTGAAAATTTATTCACCTCATTCAACGATGAATGTAATTCTGATGGTACTATTAAGAACACTTGCTTAGCGCAGAAGCTGACGTTGGCAGGTCAACTCTTTTGACTTCTCGAATAGGATACCATTGGTTTTTGTGCAATGCACACCTGCAATGCATTGTGGATTAGGATAGGATATAGGTGGATAGGATTTGCAAAAGAGAACAATTCTGTCTTTGTGATTAAATGACATCAAACATAGTTTTATATAAAAGGTGTTTTTTAGGGTTTTTAGACTTGGCTCGGGTCTTACTGAGACTGTTCGTAATCGTGAACAGTATATTTGCGATCAGAAGTTGAAAGTAAGCATGTCTCTGGTATGCGGCGCGTAATTTGTACGTTTTCAGACGCATAAAACATTTTACGTGTGTATGGTATTAAATAGAGAGAGCTCCCATTTCTTATCTGCACTTTGTATCTGGGCTTGTTTTTAAAGCTACAGAATCCTACATTACCTTCCTCACGCTTAGCAGCGCTTGCGAGAGATAGATCCTCATTTCTTCTAGGATTAAGTTTACATATTTTGCATCAGAAAAAATAATCAAGGTCTACTTAATACTACTCACTCAAAGTAATTTGTTTTAAGGCCACCACATTAGTGGAAGATAAGCTAAACTATGTTTATGAAAAAATCCTGATATGAACTCCATCTGTAACTTTAAATGATAATTAATTGTTCCACTAAAGTCATCATTTTTGACATAATGTTCAAAAAATAATTAAGATGGCACCGTTTTAAATTTGGCTGAGAACTATTAATTTTCTTTTCATCAAGGTAATAATTATAGTTGGATTTTGATGTGGCACGGCAAACTGACAAACACTATTGAAATGTCTATCGAAAAATTACACTACGTGTTAAAATATGGTGAATTACGGAAAATACACAACTCCATCTGTTGAAATAATAATCCTCTATAAAGAATGTATGGTAATATTGTCATTTACCACCTCGCTCCTTTGACAAATTTGATGTATTTTATTTACCACAGATGGAGCTACTTTAACCGTGGCTAAACAAAATTTTCATTTTTTTTTCTTCCGAAGTTACTTATAAAGGTGTGATTTTCTGTGTAAAGATTAATAATAGGCCGATCAACTAATATAAGTACAACATTCAAATGTACAGTTTTGACAAATAGATTGCGTGTCGTAATATTTTACATCTTGAATTCACAAAATTAATCATATCTTTTGATAGAGTGAATCGATTTCGATGAAACAAAAACTAAGTAATACCCCAAGCTACGTAGAATTTTTGTATATAAGCATTGTCTGCATTTAATTCGTAGATTTTACGTGAATCCCGAACAAACAAACAGATAAACAGACAAACAGACAAAAATGACAAAAATGATGGAAATGGGTTCTGTTAGTTATCCTTTAAAATGCTGGCTATTTTTTTTGTCAATTTCTTCAATGTACAAAAATTACTTTTCTACAGATTTATTATATGTATAGATAATATATTATATTATATTATATTATATTATATATTATATATAATATATTAGTATATAATGTATTATTAATACATTATTCTGTTTCTTAGAGGTCCAGTAAGCTACATAGCGCTTGGAATTCTGAAAAGGTCTGACCCACCGGAAACTTGGCAAATCTACGGAGTGAAGCGCATCATACCACATCCAGGATATAAAGCACCTTCCAAGTACCATGATATAGCACTTCTGCTCACTGATAGATGGTAAGTCCAAAAATAAATCTTCTTCTCTAGATAGGACCATCCTTTTCCAACAACATATGTTGGGGTCGGCTTCTAGTGTAACCAGATGCAGCTGAGTACCAGTGTGCCACATGGAGTGACTGAATGTCTGATCTCCTCAACCCAGTTACCCGAGCAACCCAATACCCCTTCGTAAGACTGGTGTCAGAGTTACTGGCTTCTGACTACCCGTAACAATGTCAAGGATGTTCAACCTACAGTTTAACGGGCCCTCCGCAAAACAGTCGTTGGTGTCTAAGATATACTCAGAAAGTACATTTAAACTTAGAAAACTTGCATTGGTACTTGCCTGACCTGGAATCGAACACACTCATACTTGAGAGGTTGGTTCTTTACCCACTAGGCTACCACGACTTGTATATAGGTAATTTAGTTGCTTTATTCTAATTTCAGGGTGCAGTTTTCCCGATACGTGTTACCAGCATGCCTGCATACAGAAGAAATTGATGCATCAGAGGCGACCGCGACGGGTTGGGGCGCCCTAGGCAACCGGCAGGGCTTGTCTGATACCCTACAAAGCGTAAGTAGCCACCTTTAATAGCAATATTGGCTCGGTACATCTTAAGCTCAATGGGTGACAAGTTCCTCCGTATTTCGGAAGACACGTTACATTGGTTGGTCCCGGGAGTATTTGGAAAAATCTCTGGAAGTCAAAATCAAAAATCGTTTATTCAAACTTGGCTGCACTTTTAAAACAGCACTTTTCGAACGTCAGAAATTTACAAAAGACAGTCCCCAAAACGCCCACCTTTCACCACTTCCTATGTGTTTTTGCTGGGAAGAAGAAGTGGCGCAACAAACTCCCCAGCAACACATGTATGTCTGTAGGTTAGAAGAACTTTTCGTCATTTTTTATATATACAATGTATGTATATATTGCAGTCATTGCAAATGCTAATTCTTTGTCCGAAGAATAACCCTGAACTGTTTTGTTTCCAGGTGGTTCTCAGCGCATACAGTGAGGAAGAATGCTCATCATTCTATCCCCCTCACAGACACCTCGTGAATGGTTACAACCATACAACGCAGATGTGTTACGGAGATAAAGACGACACCAGAGATACATGTGAGGTGAGCAATCTGTCAATGTCAAAGCTCTTAATTCTGTGTTCATAGGTTACAAAGGAGTATGTATGTAAGTATATAATATTAAGTCTCACTATGCCCTACTCGTAAAGCGTACAGAAATAATAAGTACCTAAAAGTAGGTAAGATCTAAGTAGGTACTTACATTGATCATGATTGATAATGTCCTCCTAGCCAATTATCGGCCACGGCGGCTGTTCTCATGTAAAGAGATTAGCCAACTGCGCAGGACATATTATAGTGCACAAGTATTTGCTTGGACATAGGTGCACTCACTATTCCTTCACTCTCTGCGCCCGATGGGACGACAATCCGACACGACCGGAGAGAGATCAGGCGCTAGACCGTCATTTACGTGCTCTCCGATGCACGGGTGAATCAATCACCAACTTCCAGACTCCGGGCTGCTTTTCGAAAGACTCGGGAATCGAACCCGAGACCTCGTGCTCAGCAGCTGAACTTGCAACAGCTAGACCAAAGAGGCAGTTAACTTACCATTATATGTTAAATTGACCCCTACATAGTTGGGAAACGTGGCTTGAGGCCAGCTTTACCAGCCTAATTTTCATTTTCCATATTCACAGGGTGACAGCGGAGGTCCTCTTCAGATCCGGTCTTCAATATCATCATGTGCCTCCACGATCATAGGTATTACTTCAAACGGGAAACCATGTGGACAGCCCGGTAGCTCCGGGGTTTACACCCGGGTGTCATACTATGTGCCCTGGATCGAAAGCATCGTCTGGTAATAAAGGATTTCAAGAAAATAATTGTGTTGTTCTTTTTACATTTTGCCTTTTTAATAGACTTCAAAAAAAATAAAAATAGTTTAAAATACCAAAAAACACGCTAGTCATGTATTGTCATCAGAACTCAGAGCGTGTGCAAAATTTCATCCTAATCGAAGACCGGGAAGTGGGTCAAATTAAGATTCCAACATTTTTTTTACAAACATAGTTACAAGTGAAGCTAATATAAGCGTGTTAAAAAGGAGGAGGAACTTAATGACGAGCGGAGATATCATAACGGAACATCTTCTAAGAAAGTAGCGTCGCCAAAATGCGGGTGTTTGGTGGACGAGGAACGTTACTGGCTCCGCCCATATACGCCTTCTTTGGAATCCGTCCATTTTTGTAATATCAAATCCTACCCAAAACACAAATGTGAAGGGCTGCCAAGTTCGATAATATGGGAATGCTTCGCCTATAAAAGAAGTGAGATCTGATTAAGTACAGTCAGCACCAAAAGTCGATGAACAGAATCAATATGACAAAACACCTGTTCACAATAAAATGCCATAAGTTATAGTCGCAACTAGAAAACAAAATAGACTATACACCAGAAACTTACAAAAGTCGTTAAACACGAGTATTTCAAAAGTATCTGTGCACTAGTATTCCTAAAGTCGCTGTACACCACCAATCCAAATGTCGCTGAACATCATTGTATCAAAAGTCACTAAACAGCAGTAAATACAAAATTAGGTTAACAAAGTATATTTTTAATGTTGCCGTGTGTTAATGTACTTTTGACGCTTATGTTGTTCAGCTACTTTTGGGACAGTACTTGCTTGACCTTAATAATGTATGATAACACGTTAGCATCTATTTCAATAATTTTAATAATTATTTTGGAAATACACTCTTTTGCAAAAAAAGCGGGCACCTATGCGAAATCTTAGTTTTAAGGACTTTACGTGTATTTCAAAGGGTTTTAATGATTGTAGTATGTTTCTAGCATCAAAAGAGTTAGCCAAGCATGCGTGAGAGTGTATACTAAATTTGAATTTTGTACAATTGCTAAGAAATTGGTTAAACCTTGTTTTGGACTAATTGCTGGCAGAAAGTTCGTCGGTGTTTTGAAAAGTTTTTGAAGTGATTTTCAGAAAACTGATAATGCAGTCTTAATTAATGTACCTTTTTGTTAGATCAAAACATTTTTGAAAAACTATGCGTATTTGATAAAATTTTCACCTGCTCTAAATGGGCTATACTGATGATTGATGGCAATGTTAAGAGTTTCGGTATTTTAGTGTAAAGCGTTCTTCTATTTAGATATTATACCCACGTGTTTTAAAATATCGCTTTTTCATAATTAAACACTATCTACCTCCCCACTCAGAGTCATTTAATAGTTACTTAAGCCATTCCTTAGATGCCTTCAATAGATGCTAACGTGTTATCATACATTATTAAGGTCAAGCAAGTACTGTCCCAAAAGTAGCTGAACAACATAAGCGTCAAAAGTACATTAACACACGGCAACATTAAAAATATACTTTGTTAACCTAATTTTGTATTTACTGCTGTTTAGTGACTTTTGATACAATGATGTTCAGCGACATTTGGATTGATAGTGTACAGCGACTTTAGGAATACTAGTGCACAGATACTTTTGAAATACTCGTGTTTAACGACTTTTGTAAGTTTCTGGTGTACAGTCTATTTTGTTTCCTAGTTGCGACTATAACTTATGGCATTTTATTGTGAACAGGTGTTTTGTCATATTGATTCTGTTCATCGACTTTTGGTGCTGACTGTACCAAGTTCCATTGACATTTAAGTACTCGTATTTACTTTCTTAGTAAAATCGCGACAAGCTTTTAAAACATAAATCAGTAAAGTTACAGTAAAAGATTATTTTTTTATTTTTAGCGCATTTAAATAAAAGCTTGTTTTTAAAGATTTTTTTTCCTCAATTTATTTTATACTTTTTAGTTTTGATTTGGTAAAGTGCACTTTATTTTACTTGCCTGTCATTGGATACCCATATGGATGGGATTGAAAAAAATAGGTTATTCACCATTTTGTAGCGGCGGCCATCTTGGATTTTTATTTCGTAAAGTGCAATGTGTTCTACTAGTCAATCCCTTTCATTTGATACCCATATTGTATAGGTACTTTAAAAATAACTAGTTCGCCATCTTGTATATTTAGCCATGTTGGATTTAGGATGACGTCACATAGCTTAACATGCATTGTCATCCAAACTAAACATGTATGCAAAATTGCAGCTCAATCGGTTGAGGGCAAGTGCCTTAAAATTGACTTGTAAAATTCTACCCGAACACACATAGTTACATACATACATTGCAAGTTAAATAAAAGCTTGTAAAAAAGCTTGTAATAAAAAGCTTGTAAAATAGCGATTTTCTGACGTCAATATCTCAAGTATATTAATGAAATTTTGTATTTTAGATAAGTGAGAGGGTCTCAACAGATACTAGAAATTTGATATGCGTAAATAAAATAGATTTTGAGTTATAGGGGGGTCGAATTTGGCCCGAAATGGTTCGTGTAATATAACCCACGGCCGGTGTGTCGCTTTTGTTTGCTCGAACTTGGCGGACACACTGCCGTGTGTCTAGATATCGTTGACAGATGTTTCAACGAAAGCGGACCTCGCTAGTTCATTTGCAGAACCGCTCGACCGATTTTGTGTAGACTTCACATAAACTATGCTACTAAATAATCCGAACAAAGCCTAAAGATTTGGTTTGGATAGGTGAGACCATTCTTAAGTGACAAAATTACAACGCGAAGTGGTATTAATTAATACATACATAAAAGAAAGTCGTGTTATTTACACATTTTATAATTTAATAATGGCTGAACCATTTAAATTGAAAATTAGAGGAGAGATAGCTTAGACCCGGGAAAAGGACATAGGACAGTTTTTTTCACCATCCGGCTACGGGAAACAGTCATATCTGGACGCGGCTGAAACCGCGGGTGGAAGCTAGTTAAATAAATATAGATTGGGTAGATATAGATATACACGCTTAAATTGGACTACAATGTAAATATAATGCAGAAGATTTACGTCTCCCCTTTTCTCCGACTACAATGTTTTACATAGAGCGACTGCTTTACTGACCCCCTCGACTCATGACATTCTTAGAAGGTATTTAGTTTGCCGGGTAACTGGGTTGAAGAGGTCTGATTGGCAGCTCTTCTGGCGCAAAAGACTGGATGCTTACCCCTACCATGTTTGGGAATAGGCTAGGCAGATTCGATACCCCTAAGAAGACTGATCGTCAGACTTTCTGACTTCAGTCTACCTGTGTCCCGTTAAGACTACCAAAGATGTAAGTTGGCTATTAATTACTATTTTCAGAGAAGCAAAAGTTGTTTGACGAGAATTCCACAAGTCTTGATGCAATTCCACCTTCTGAATATTTTCTGCATTGCGTTGCAATGCATTCTAGAATATTCATCTGATATCGATCGTGACCTGCGCAATGCAGTTAGAGCTTTCTAGACCAGACTTCCCTTTGTCTGAGTCTTCAGTGCGTCGCCCGACGTCTGCCGTGCATCACGTGTGACTTCTTCAAGACTTGCTTCTGTGTTCCGGAGCCTTATCTTATCACGTAGCCTTCAGTTATGCAGGTAAGTGCCTACATATTGCTCAGGAACCTATTTTAGACCTCATGTGCTGTTTTACAATCGCAGTTTTCAAATTACTTTGTTATAAAAAGGGCGTGGCTACCAAATTTTAAATTGAATGTTAAGTCTCACTCTCCAGATCGACAGTTCTGTATTAGAGTATTATAGAAGAAGTATCTATAGGACAAGATTTTAGCTCGTCTCGAATACGTATTCCAAAATGTCTACCAGCTCTCTTTATCTATGTATAAGGGGAAGAACGCCATTTTGTTTTTTCCTTAGTACAAATAACTATTGTTATATTAAATTCTTGGAAATTCTTTTGCAGGTTGCTGGTTGGGGAAGGCATCTTTGAAAACGGCTGATGATTGAAGATGCAGTCTTAAACAGCAGGCCTTCGAGTGAAGAGACAGGAGGCATCATGATGGTATGTACAATTGTCGCTAACTATCCTTGTGTGAAAGTTGTCCCAAATTAATTAATCACTTTTTTGTTATGGAAATCTCCTAAAGCTACTGAAAGCAGGGAAGAACATGCTCATTAATGTGACGTTGTTCTAATTTCCAGATCTCGTTGTACCAGCTCGCATTCTCTCCGCACGTGGCGTTGCTCCGGCACGTGGCACGCGGCGCCACTTGAGCGCGCTGCGACGGGGCGCAAGTGGCGCCACCAACACCTGAAGCGCCAAAGTCAACCTCACCTGCACGCGGCGCGCCCTGCTCACACCGACGAGGCTCTGACGACTCCCTGCTTCCACAACATGAGGTCGAGGAGATGAGATGGTAGACTGTTTTACTTCTAAAACAGATGCATCATCATCTCTTAATATTACTGTAGAGAGAACTGATCTCAGCTCACTTGAGTATTGTATAGAAGATCTTGGATAAGCACACCATTGGAGCCGACTTTTACATATTGGGGATGTAGGGAACTTAATGTGGCAAGTGTGGATTCAAAAGGAGGGGCTCCAAGGACCAAAAAATGTTGGTCTTTTGAACTTCTCCGGTCAAACTTTGGGTCCCCACCTGACTGGTCGAGTACCTTACAGTGATTTAGTATATAATCTTAATAAACTGAAATCATGATAGAAATATTATTGTAATTAAGGTATAAGATAATTATTTAATTGGTGTTTTCCTTACAGTTAAGTTAAGTAAACAATATGATTTAATAATGAGTTTTATTGAAAAGTTAGTACCCTTTACCTCAAGTTCACCGACAGCACAAAGTCAGTTTCCTTAAAAAAACCGTTTACTAAGAATGTGTGCATTCGATTTGCAAAGTAAACAGTTGTTCTAAGAAAAAGGGTCATTCATCGTGCTGGGTTCGATTCCCGGGTCGAGCCGAAATTGCTTTGTGGGTTTTCTTAAACTTTCACAAAGCAGCCCGTAGTCTGGAATTTGGTGATTGATTCACTCGTGCATCGGAGAGCACGTAAATGTCGGTCCTGCGCCTGATCTCTTTCCGGTCGTGTCGGATTGCCGTCCCATCGGGCTATGAGAGTGAAGGAATAGGGAGTGCACCTGTGTCAGCTCAAATGCTCGGGCACTAATTATAGTGTCACATATTAATGTCCTGCGCAGCTGGCTGATCTCGTTAAATGAGAACAGCCGCCGTGGCCGAAATCGGCCGTGGACGCCATTATTAAAAAAATAACCTTTGAGACCAACTGAAATATGAATAAGGTGATGTGCGGAAAAGATGGCAAACAGTTGCTAGCAACCAGGTTTATTTTGGTATTTGGTCAGAGTTTTCTCAAACCCGCCTGACGGCCTCTGACGTGGAATTGTAACAACGACTGCTATTGAGTAGCATTCGGGGACGCCGGCGACAGGCACCAGGTCCCAGGTACGGGGGTGTAACACCGACAACTCCCAGACTCCGAGTCGCTTGGAGAATGTGTCTTAAACCCATAAAGAGATTTAGGATTTCATTGAAGTAACTATCTACTTTTTATAGAACCAGTTTTATTTGTCAAATAGCTGATCTGACCAATGGGAGGTCTTTTCACCGCTGGTTATGGTTTGGGTATCGTTATGGTTAAATGGTGCAAATTCGTTGTATTAATAATAAGTTTAGTGAGCGGGGGCTCTTAAACGAAAGAATAAATAGGTAACTGTGTCAAAGGTGGTACCTATAATATATCTCATTTGGTATTGATCGTGACCTGCGCAGTGCAGTTAGAACATTCTGGACCTGGCTTCCTTTGTCCGAGTATCACGGGCACCGCCCTGATGAAATAATATATTGTATACTAGCTTTCGCCCGCGGTTTCACCCGCGTCCCCTAGCCGGATAGTGACAAAAACTCTATCTATAACTATCCTAAAACCTTCTCCCGGGTCTAAGTTACCTCCCCTCTAATTTTCAGCCAAATCGGTCAAGCCGTTTTCATGTTATGTCGTGACAACGGAAAGCGGGTTTCATTTTTATATATGTCACCGTAAGATTACAAACATCGTTAGATTACAATCTATCTCGAGAGATTGTAAACTGTTGAATTATTGTAAACCGTAACACCTGATTGCAATTTAACGCATTATTTTTCGCTATATTATAATCTATCGATGAGAAATTGTCAAATTTTCAACTGTCCGAAAGCTCTCCCTGATTGGTCAGTCTTTTTGTAAGATCGAGAGCGATGTAGAGCGGTCAAATTGTCAACTGGCGTAGAACGGAATGCATCTTGCGCGCTGATTGGTATATAGAACGTCAAAAAAGACAATGTTCTTTGCAACTCCCGGTGTCACAGCTCTTTGACGTGCAAAAATAAGTGACGGTTTAATTTTTTATAAAATCAAAAATTGTACTTAATTTTTAAGACTCAAATTACACACAATTAAAAATTGTAGTTAAAAAATTGAAGTTAGTGACGAAAACGAATCGCTGCTAAACCGACTCCACGTAGTCTTGTCTGCCCTACCCCTAGAGTGCAATTCAAAACCGCGTAGGCGCGGAGGGGCGAGGCGGCCTGCGAGCTGAGGCGCAGGTAGTTTCAGCGCTCGCCGCCGCGGCTGAGGCTGGCCGGCGGAGCCGGCCAGCAAGCCGAAGCTGCGGTGGTGAGCGTGAAAACCATCTGCGACGATAAGCTCGCATGGGACCGCCGGAGCCCCGCAGCGCCGGAGCCGTGACAGAAGTTATGCTTGCTGCATGTTGCATGCTTACTTCCATGCTGGGTCAATTAATATGGGATGTGTTATATTTTAAACAAAAAACTCAGTAGGTACGAGTTAAAAAATTAGAAGGTAAATAAATATTTTTATGATGTCATTTAATAGTATTTAAGAAGTTTACTGTTAGAATGCATGCTACAAATTTAGATGCAAAAAAATAACCATCATGCTGAGTTGTATTTAGAGTGGAAGATAACTCGTGGCTAAGATAGTATTATTTAGATGCTCGACGCTTTATTAATTGTGGCTGACTTAGTAATTTAGAAGGCAACATACATTTTTGGGGGCGAATAATGATATTAAAAAGAAGCCTGTTTAATTAGCACCCCTTTTATTTTATTTTTAAATATTAGTTTGTATTTGAAGACAAAATACCTAACTGTATTTTTATAAGAGTTATTTTTATATAAATTTAATACTTGAAGAATTTTTGAAGAGCATTTATTTTATTTAACTGACACCTCTATTTCATTCCTTACTCTACGGGAACTCCATGGGAACAGAACGGCTGGTCGTGATTGGTCGATCTTACAAAAAGACTGACCAATCAGAGAGAGCTTTCGGACAGTTGACAATTTGACAATTTCTCATCGATAGATTATAATATAGCGAAAAATAATGCGTTAAATTGCAATCAGATGTTACGGTTCACAATAATTCGACAGTTTACAATCTCTCGAGATAGATTGTAATCTAACGATGTTTGTAATCTTACGGTAACATATATATAGATTAGCTTGCACTAGCCGTTTCGTTCGAGAACTCCTCTTCACATCTGGATAAAACGTAGCCTACAGCTTTCCTCGATAAATAGGCTATCTTACACTAAAAAACAAATTCGTAGGTGAAATAGATATTAAAAATGCATAAGATAACTTACATACTATATATATCTCATCTAGTATTGATCGTGACCTGCGCAGTGTCGTTAGAGCTTTCTAGATCAAAGTTCCTTTGTCTGAGTAGTTTCAAAAGGATCTTATAAGAAGAGAAGAATTTACCTAACTTTTTACAAATATTTCCATGAAAATTAGAAACAATCCTAGTAAAAAACTTAAAACTAAAAAGCATAAAAAATTCGTCCCCATCGCTGTCGACTGGGAGCGTGCCCAAGAGGCTGGCAGCATTATCTCGTTGGATCGCCATGCTGATCCTTTGTCCGAGGTAATAGCCAGCCTTTTGGTCACGTGAAGCGAAAATTCTTACTTATAGATTATAGAGGTTCTCCCAGAATGTGGGTAAAACTGGTAGTAAAAACCGGCCAAGTGCGAGTCGGAATCTCGCACGAAGGGTTCCGTACTATTATTTATAAAACGGCCAAAAATTCACGTTTATTGTATGGGAGCCCCCCAAAATATTTATTCAATTCTAGTTTTCAGTATTTGTTGTTACAGCAGCAACAAAAATACATCATCTGTGAAAATTTCAGCTCTCTAACTATCACGGTTCATGAGATTCAGCCTGGTGACAGACGGACGGACGGACGGACAGAGGAGCGAAAACAATAGGGTCCCGTTTTACCCTTTGGGTACGGAACCCTAAAAATACATAAGAAATTACATAATGCGTATCTCATCTGGTATTGATCGTGACCTGCGCAGTGCAGTTAGAGCTTTCTAGACCAGACTTCCCTTTGTCTGAGTATCCAGGGCTTCATCCTTTATATTTTCTTTGTTCATCATTTTCTAAGTTCGTCTTTATTGTAGAATTAAGGGCTCTGGTTTCAGCCACACCCAAAATATGAGAAGACTAGCTTCTGCCATCGGTTTCACCCGCGTCCCGAGGGAAGTACTGCCCGTACCGGGATCAAAAGTGGCCTATAGCCTTCCTCGATAAATGGGCTATCTAACACTGAAATATTTTTTTAAATCCGACCAGTAGTTCCTGAAATTAGCGCGTTCAAGCAAACAAACAAACTCTTCAGCTTTGTAATATTATAACATAGATTTCACAATTAACAGTAAGGTTGGTTTTAGCAAAAACACATAGGAAGTGGTGAAGGGTGGGCGTTTTGGGGCTGTCTTTTGTAAATTTCTGACGTTCGAAAAGTGCTGTTTTGCAGCCAAGTTTGAATAAATGATTTTTGATTTTATAATTTTGCTGACTAACTTTTCTAATTAATACGAAATAACGACTTCGAAATTACTGAACCGATTTGGAAAATTCTTTCACTGTTGGAAAGCTACACTCTTCCCGAGTAACATAGGCTATATTTTATTCCTTCACAGACAGTAGTTCCATCGGGACGCAGGTGGAACCACAGGAAAAAGGGTAAAATACATAAGGCAGGTATTGAACACCACGTATGTGTATTAATATAAATCTCATCTGGTATTGATCGTGACCTGCGCAGTGCAGTTAGAGCTTTCTAGAACAAGCTTCCTTTGTCTGAGTATCCAGGCCGTCGCCCTTTATTTTTCCTTTGTTCATCAAAGTCAAAGATTTTTAAGAAACGTCATGTCATGAGTTTGTCTCCGTTGTTGAAACGCGGGGTCTGTTCTGCCGAGCCTTTTGCCAACTATGTTGGGGTCCGCTTCCAGCTTAACCGAATGCAGCTGAGCACCAGTGTTTTACCAGTAGCGATTGCGTGATCTGATCTACTCAACCCAGTTACCCCCGGCAGCCCAATACACCTTGGTAAGACTCGTCAGACTTACTGGCCTCTGACTACCCGTAACGACTGTCAAAATTCTTGGCCATTTGACGAAAAGTTCATGACAAGTAAATAAATAATAAATAATAAATAATGTCGGGACACCTTTTCACACACGGTCGGTTAGCCCCATGGTAAGTTATTAATTAACTTGTGTTATGGGTGCTAACACAACTGATAAACTACATATAGCTACATATATACATATTGATAAATACATATTGTAACACCCAGACCACGGCCAACAAGCATGCTCATCACACAAATGTCGACCGAGCCGGGAATCGAACCCGGGACCTCAGGTTCGGCGGTCCGGCATGCACAAGTAGGTAACATATTATGTATAAGGGGCGTCACCCATTGTCAGTAAGATCGATGAAGTATGACGTAACTTTCTCATTGGTTAACGTCGTCATGCGCAGCCGTGAACATGAGGGGTGGAAAAACCATTAAATTGTTTAAGACTCCTCCCTTGAAATACCTCGGGAATATATTATTTCTTGCCACGGCTACTCGTGCCTAAGTATAAGCCGCACGGGTCGATCAGTCAATAATACTGATTTCTACACTAATACACCTCTAATAAAGTAGAAACATTATTTCGTTTAGTCATAGCAATAATAAGTTACTTATAGCCAATAGAGTTTCCTCTCTCCTAACTCACTTATTTTGCTGTGTCCGACGTATTACCTACCACCTAAGATACACGTGGAAGGCAATAAAAGTATTGAGTATTGACTGATTTGAAAAATTCAATCCCTGTTAGGAAGCTAGACTATTCCTAAGAAACATACAGTATGTTTTGACCAGGTGCTGGAAGAAGTTCATCTGAGACCGCGGGAAAACAACTATTAAACAAACACTAAGTACGTAGTATAAAACAAAGTCGCTTTCTCTGTCCCTGTGTATCCCTGTCTGTGTATCCCTATGTATGCTAAAATCTGTAAAACTACGAACCGGATTTTGATGGGGTTTTTTTACTAGAGTGATTGAGAGGAAGGTTTGTATGTATGATAACATCCCTCAAATAGCATTGCGCCCGTGCGAAGCCGGGGTGGATCGCTAGTAAATATACCTACTAAACTAATGTATGTTTTCTTAAATCATATTTTACAAAAAGGGACAATTCCTGATGTCTTTACAATCGTCTCCAAATGTGGCGCAGGGCGTTGGCAGCATCCGGCACGTGGCACGCGGCGCCACTTGAGCGCGCTGCGACGGGGCGCAAGTGGCGCCACCAACACCTGAAGCGCCAAAGTCAACCTCACCTGCACGCGGCGCGCCCTGCTCACACCGACGAGGCTCTGGCGGCAGTCTGACCATGCCCTGAAGATCTTTCAATGATATCAGTACAATGTGGGAGGATTCTTTTGTACGCCTTTTATTTTTATCTATTTTCGCCCCTAAGTTGACCCACTGACCAAATACCACTTAAAAAAGAGCGTCGCGTGAAATCTATTTTTCCAGTCTTTTGCGATAAATGAGCTATTTAACCTCAGTATTTAACATTGAAATAATTTTTCAAATCGACCCAGTACTTGCTGAGGTTTGCGCGTTCAAAACTAAATCCTCAGTTTTATAGCGTTATTAGCATAGATACAGATAGAGGTAATTAATTTTTAAAACTAAGAAGTGTCAAATGCTACATACTTCTACTACCATCATCTAAAGAGCGCGCACACTATAAACTTTTTGTGGGCCCATTGGTAGGAAAAAATCGTGAATTCAATCAAAGTTTAGTCTGATACCGAAGACAATACCTGACCGTTGTTACGTGTGTCCTTCCATTCGTCTTCATACTGATTATGAGTCCAAAGCAACTATCGGCTCACTAAAAGTTTGTAGTGTGCACACACTCTTGTCACCGTCCGATTCTAAAGCATCCATTTACTATTGGATCCATCACATTATGTGAGATAACAACTGAGTGAGTTTTCCAATCGTGTTTCAATGGTACTCACCTGCATCCGGTTACAAAATATTACCTGTTGCAACACTATGACCTATTTCGAACTGCATTCTAGAATGTTCCATTAAGTATTGATCGTGACCTGCGCAGTGCAGTTAGAGCTTTCTAGACCAGACTTCCCTTTGTCTGAGTCTTCAGTGCGCCGCCCGACGTCTGCCGTGCATGACGTGTCCCTTCGAACATCTGTTGGGGCGCCGCCCTCCGGAGCTCTAGAGTATCAGGGGTTCTCAGCTTCTCAGATACGGGTAAGCGTTTTAATATCTGCCTTATTTCTAATTTTCTTGCATTTAAATGTAATACTGGGGTCAAATATTTATTCAAATATTTATTGCAACTCATGATTGCAATAAATATTTGAAGTTTAAAGTCCTCAAATTAAGTGTGTTGAAAAAAGGGGTGTGGTTCTAATGATGTCTTGTTTTAATGATGTCTCGTTTGGTTTCCAGGTCCCTGGTGGTGAAACAGCTTCTCCACTCGTCGTCGCGGGCTGCTGATCCGAGCTTGCAGCCGCCACTCCTGACGAGTTGGATCCTGACGCCACCAGGGGACCGAGCTCTGCATCCCGCAGCCTCAGACTTTACCATCAAGGTATGTATGTGATGATGCTATTAACCACTGTTTCTGTTTCAAAGCGGGTGAGCTATACTTGTGTGTGTAAATGTACATGCATATTGTCTTTGTATGCAGCGCTCAGTAGTGAACAACACACAAAGACGATGTGCATATAAGGTACATTGACAGACATAAGTGTGGCTAACCCGTTTTCGGGAGATATAATATCTCTGCTAAGAGTTTGGGGAAGGGCGTGGCCGTTATTTAAAGGGGGTGGGAGGGGTAGGGTTAGGTTAATTAGATAATCAATCGAGTTCCTTCAATTATCCTTCGTCTTTTTTGACCGCGGTCAATCTACCAAATAATCAAGTATCGGGCGTAATAGGGCGTGGCTTTTTATTGTCCCTCCCCCTACTTCAATACCTAAAGTTTGATTACTTGTCTTTCAACTGTTTTGGTGTTCTGTTCCAGGTCTCTCGTGGACAGCAGCGACTTCCATCTCCGTCTGCTGACCAGCTGCCTCCAGTTCAGCACTGAGGATACCGGTTCCACCTCTCATGAGTCGTGTGAGAGATGAAACTGTGTGTCAAGTGTCAGCAACTGAAGGGGATTGCATTTTCTAAGCCATTAACATGCTTTGAACAACATAACTTGTTATGTTCTTCCTTGCATGTTAATGGCGTTCTGAAAATGTGTGGTGTGGGTAGTCATCTTGCTAGGTGACTACGGTAGGCGCGGATTTGATAAGCAGTGACCATAAGGACCAATTTTTTCATCTACTCTCTTCGAGAAATTGGTCTTTGGATCCTGCCACTTGGATCCGCGCCGAGAGGTTTGAACGTGAGAGTAGCAACATTACAGTATATTATTGTGGTGATGCTACTCCTCACAAGGGGAGGGGAGAAGAGGGGTTCACAAGAGCATTGGTAATGTTTGACACATTGCTGGTACTCTTACCACAATCATTTAGTTAAGTTTGTCAACCAATCTTCTCCTCTCTGTTTTTAGGTAATAAGTAATCTATTGATCAGTGGTGGTCAAGTAATATTATTTCGATTTTTGTTTAGTTGATTTTCAACCCACAGTACATAATTTCTAGGTTAAGGTACAATGGACGTCATCATGAATATAATAATTATTAATAATAAAAAATTAGTTAAGGGAAGTTTGGTTTTATTTCTTGAATTCCTCATTGTCTTAGTAATTGCTTGATGCTCGTGACTAGGGTCATTTTCAATATTCTGTCTATCTATCCAATATTCTATATATAAAGATAGATAGAATATGGTCGATCGATCATAAGACTAAGCAATGCTTGGTGACATAAAAAGTTCATTCCCAGCTGTTTTAGAAGTCACGTTAAATTGATGGGTCCCAGCCCAGCTGTTATGGAAAAATCTTTGGCAGTCGTTACGGGTAGTCAGAAGCCTGGGTAAGTGAGTTATGAATTCAAGGAGAACATTCGGGAGTTAAAGGAAAGCTTTCAAGGGAGTACATAAGATAAGAGTAAACATATGGTGGCAGTAAAGGAAGTGGAAAGGGCAGTGAGTAAGGGACAATATAGGGAAGTAGATAAGGGAGTACATAAGAGAGTGTACATAAAAGAGTACACAGGTGGAGGAGTATTACATAAGGGAGAATATAAGGTGAGTACATATATCCAGAGAGTAGATGATGAAGTTCATAAGGGTTAGTACATATAAATGCTAATTAAGGTTATAGGGTGTGTGCTATGTGTTTTTGCTAGGAATAAAAAGTGGTGCAATCAAACTCAGGAAAGCAAAGTTGGCCACAACCATTATTTTATTGTTATATCTCAAGAATACCATAAATTAAAGATCAAGATCTGAAACGGGAATATCATACAAATTGCAAATAATTTTTACTATGAAAACACCGTCAAAATTTTAATATTGCAACCACTGCATATCTGCAATGCGGATTCATCTGGTATAGATCGTGACCTGCGCAGTGTAGTTACAGCTTTTTGGACCAGGCATCCTTTGTCTGAGTATCCAGTGCGTCGTCTATATCGGGAAGTCTTAGTCGTGTTACTCCTTTGAGGTCCTCAGGGCCCCTTGTCTAAGACTGGGGCTCTAGGACTTCAAACCTTAGGCTTAAATTAAAATAGTAGTACTAATGATCAAGGTAAGTGATATTATCTTTTGTATATTTTAAGAAATCTGCAAGAAGTGTTAAAAATATGAGAGGGCCAAAATCGGTGTCGCTGGGATGCAATCTATAATTAAATTTTGAATTATGAAAGACTAACAAACTTTGAAACAAGACTAACAAAGTTTGAAAAAAAATATTAATATGTAATTTTCCTACGTTACAGATTATCTAGTCGTGTTGTGCCGAGCCAACCATGGACTGGACCTTCGAGTTCCAGTCTATCATGGAGCTCTGGGACTTGCTGCAGCGCATGAAAGAGCAAGGTACGTACTTCATTCTTTTTCTCCAATACTACATGATTAACTTGATTTCTAAGTTGGTGAATCAACAGGTGACCCCTACCCTTGTGGGTGCAGTGGGACTTACTAAGTTAAACCCACTATGTTCCTTCTGTAGCCCTTTATGTACCAGGGCCGTAGTAACTTGCACAAACAATCTTGCAGCCTCAGCAGACTATCCCTATTCTCTCTAAACTTTCTCCCACTATAGAAGGGCTTTAATTTTTTCAAAAGCAAGTTAAAGATTCTGTCCATTATCCTTCTTATATTTGCACACACCTGAAACGTCATGGTATTCTGTTCCAGGAGCCGCGCAGTCAGACAGCGTGAACCATCCCCAGCAGCCGGCGGAGCACTGAACATGTCACTTTCAGCTTATACAAACTACTTACTTCTACTATCTAAGTAAGCAGTCTGTCAGAGCTGAAACACGTTGCATTTTCCATGCTATTAACATGCTTTGCATATTAATAGTTCTGAAAATGCAATGTTGTAATCATATGAGATGACTAAGGTAGGCGCGGATTCAATTGTAAGAGATCGTGAGGACCAATTTTTAAATCACCTTTCTTGCAAATATTGGTCCTTCGGTCTTTTCCTTTGGATCCGCGCCTGTGCCTGCAATAGCATTCTACTACATTGAAACTAACGTGAGAATAGCAACATTACAGTACAATATAACTATTGTAGTGAAGCTACTCCTCACAAGGGGAGGGGAGAAGAGGGGTTCACAAGAGCATTAGTAATGTGCGACACATTGCTGGTACTCTTAACACTCTCATTTAGTTAAGTTCGTCAACACTCTTCTCCTCTCTGACGTATAAAATGATAAATATTTCAAATCTTGTAAATGCTCGAATAGGTTAACTATAAAAAAAAGTAGTCATAAGTTAATGATCAGTGGTGGTCAAGTGTTGATATTTTAGTTACTAAGTTGAATTCAACCCACAGTAGATAAGTTTTAAGTTAATTATAATAAAAGGCATCTTGGTGGTGATATGCTACGTGAACTTACTCTAATTAAATAAATAATATGTGTAGAGGTCGTTTCATTTATTTCTTATAATATATCCTTTGATCTTTAGGGAACTAGTGGCCTACTAACAGCTACACGAGTCAATCGATTATAAGGTTATGTAACGCTTGGCGATCCGTGGATGGGTGACCTGCCTGTTATGACGAGTTCTTAAGTGTTTTGGAAGGCACATTAAACAGTAAGTCCTGGCTGTCATTAAAATTTATGTCTTCATTCCTTATCTTTGTCAGTCGTTCGGGTAGAAAGACAAGAAAGTACATTGTATTGATCAAAGCAGTTTTTGAGGGATGGCTTTGAAGTAGGTACTATCGCATAATGATTATGCGTCATCATACTCATATCAGACTATTGCATATACTGGTGACCGTATGCCTCTATCAAACAGGGCTGAACATTTCGGTAATTGTTTGGCACTTCGTCTTTTCAGCCGATAGACAGCCAAAGGCGTCCCCTAAGGTTTGCACTTTGCTTCATCTTCAGCAACCCACATCCACTGCTTCCACACGACCGTCGCTAGATCGTATGTTCTAGATGAACTGTGGAAGACCTGCCCAGAAGACGGTTATACCGCCACCAGTCCTTCACCAGAGCCTCGTCCGTTGTTCAGCAGGGTGCATCACGGGCAGATGAGGTTGGCAATTGGGGCAGGACGATGTTGGTTTCCACAACCGTCATCTAACTTCAGGCTCTTGCCATGCACAGTTGAACGTATGCCTCCATCCAAGTGTGCCAAACATTTCGGCCATCAGTTGTCATACCTATACATAATATCTTTAAAAAATTTCAACTGTTGCAACATTTTGACCTATTTTCAACTGCATCCGGGAATATTCTGGAAAGCATTGATTTTGACCTGCGCAGTGTAGCTACAGCTTTCTGGACCAGGCATCCTTTGTCTGAGTATCCAGTGCGTCGCCCGACGTCTGCCGTGCATCACGTGTCGGTCATTTGGGAGCTCCTCGGGGCCCCAGGCTTGGAGGCCTAGAGTACCGCGCCCTTTAACGGATAATGTAAGTAGATTTCATATTTTCTGTATTTATAAGTGTCAGTTAGTGTGATTTGAGTTTCGAATTGAAATATTAGATTACCAAAATGGGCGTGGCTGCAACAGGTTACGAACAAAGTTCATTAGTGAATTAAGAAGAATCACTTTGCTATAGTGAATGAAATGTGATTGTGACAATGATATGTTCAAATATTATGTTTATACGTTAGGGTGCGTCCACATCTGGCGAATGCGCCGCGAATGCGCAGCACGCGAGCCGATCGCGAGCTGTCCGCGAGCTGCGCGCGTGCAGTCACTGCAATAGTTCGGTGCGCCTCTTTAGCGCAACTCACGCAAGGCTCGTATAGAGCGCGCGAGCGGCGCGCGATCTGCGCGCAATCAGTTCTCGCCCTTACAGTTCCGTATATTGGCTCAGTACTATCGAAGATGGCAGACGTCGCGCGCCGCCTGCGCGCCGCTCGCGTGCGGCGCTTAGGTCGCGCGCGAGCTGCGCGCGGGCGGCGCAGAAGCGGCGCACGAACAAAAATGCACGCGCGCAGCTCGCGGACAGCTCGCGATCGGCTCGCGTGCTGCGCATTCGCGGCGCATTCGCCAGATGTGGACGCACCCTTACAGATCATCTAGTCGTGTTGAGCTGAGCCAACCATGGACTGGACCTTCGAGTTCCAGTCTATCATGGAGCTCTGGGACTTGCTGCAGCGCTTGAAAGAGCAAGGTACGTACATGATTCTAAATCTGTCTCCAATACTCAAAAAATAACTATGTTAAAGTTATTGACTGTCAAGTTGTCTGTAAATTCCCATACATGTTGCGAGCGAGCAAGGATTTTAACATATTATGTAAATAGTACTCTTTCGACCCATTCAATACCAAGAGTGTTTGGTGCGCAGGCAGCTAAATCATGACTTTTCCAAAATGTAACTTTGTATTCACTCATTTTAACATCTCATAGATCAGCGTGTTATCCTATTGCTATCCGCGAAAACCTATAATTAGCTTTTTGTTTCTCTGTATCTGTCTATAACATTGTTTTGTACAGCCGTTGGTTTTCCAATAAATAAAAACCTGATAAGTGAAATCTCAGAATAACGTCTGACCTACCTTCTTACTTCCGAGTTTTGTACAGACTTCTGAAACGTCATGGTACTCTGTTCCAGGAGCCGCGCAGTCAGACAGCGTGAACCATCCCCAGCAGCCGGCGGAGCACTGAACATGTCACTTTCAGCTTACACAAACTACTTACTTCTACTATCTAAGTAAGCAGTCTGTCAGAGCTGAAACACGTTGCATTTTCCATGCTATTAACATGCTTTGCATATTAATAGTTTTGAAAATGCAACGTTGTAATCATATGAGATGACTAAGGTAGGCGCGGATTCAATTGTAAGAGATCGTGAGGACCAATTTTTAAATCACCTTTCTTGCAAATATTGGTCCTTCGGTCTTTACCTTTGGATCCGCGCCTGCACCCGTAACAACATTCTACTACATTGAAACTAACGTGAGAGTACCTAGTAACATTACAGTACAATTTAACTATTGTAGTGAAGCTACTCCTCACAAGGGGAGGGGAGAAGAGGGGTTCACAAGAGCATTAGTAATGTGCGACACATTGCTGGTACTCTTAACACTCTCATTTAGTTAAGTTCGTCAACACTCTTCTCCTCTCTGACGTATAAAATGATAAATATTTCAAATCTTGTAAATGCTCGAATAGGTTAACTATAAAAAAAAGTAGTCATAAGTTAATGATCAGTGGTGGTCAAGTGTTGATATTTTAATTACTAAGTTGAATTCAACCCACAGTAGATAAGTTTTAAGTTAATTATAATAAAAGGCATCTTGGTGGTGATATGCTACGTGAACTTACTCTAATTAAATGAATAATATGTGTAGAGGTCGTTTCATTTATTTCTTATAATATATCCTTTGATCTTTAGGGAACTAGTGGCCTACTAACAGCTACACGAGTCAATCGATTATAAGGTTATGTAACGCTTGGCGATCCGTGGATGGGTGACCTGCCTGTTATGACGAGTACTACCGTGTTTCGGAAGGCACGTTAAACTATCCGTTCTGCAGTCATTTATCTCTTCATTACTTATAATGAAGAGATAAATGACTACCTGAACGACTATCAAAGAAAAGTCGTTCAGATAGACAGATAAAGGACATTCTAGTACTCAAAGTTGTTTTTGAGGGACGCCTGTCAACTAGGTATTTTCGCATAGTCATCTTCATCATCTTCTTAGAATGAGGCTATTGCCACCTACTGGTGAACTTATGCCTCTATAAAATAGTGTCAAGCATTTCGGTTATCAGTTGGCACATTGTCTTTTCAGCCGATAGTTGGACAAAGGCGTCCCTCAAGGTTTGCCACTTTGCCCCATCTGCAGCAACCCACATCCACTGCATTCCGGCAACCTTCGCTAGATCGTCTGTTCTAGATGAACTGTGGAAGACCTGTCCAGAAGACGGCAAAACCACCATCAGCCGGTTGCCAGAGCCTCGTCCGTTGTTCAGCAGGTTGCATCACGGGCAGATGAGGTTGGCAATTGGGGCAGGACGATGTTGGTTTCCACAACCGTCATCTAACTTCAGGCTCTTGCCATGCACAGTTGAACGTATGCCTCCATCCAAGTGTGCCAAACATTTCGGCCATCAGTTGTCATACCTATACATAATATCTTTAAAAAATTTCAACTGTTGCAACATTTTGACCTATTTTCAACTGCATCCGGGAATATTCTGGAAAGCATTGATTTTGACCTGCGCAGTGTAGCTACAGCTTTCTGGACCAGGCATCCTTTGTCTGAGTATCCAGTGCGTCGCCCGACGTCTGCCGTGCATCACGTGTCGGTCATTTGGGAGCTCCTCGGGGCCCCAGGCTTGGAGGCCTAGAGTACCGCGCACTTTAACGGATAATGTAAGTAGATTTTAAGTTTTCAGTATTGAGAGAAAGTGCCAGTAGTGTGATTTGAGTTTCGAATTGACATATTACCTCTAGATTACCAAAATGGGCGTGGCTACAATAGGATACGAACAAAGTTCATTGGTGAATTAAGAAGAATCACTTTGCTATTGTGAATGAAATATGTTTGTGTCAATGATTATTAAAATATTATTTTTATACGTTACAGATCATCTAGTCGTGTTGCCGAGCCAACCATGGACTGGACCTTCGAGTTCCAGTCTATCATGGAGCTCTGGGACTTGCTGCAGCGCTTGAAAGAGCAACGTACGTACATGATTCTAAATCTGTCTCCAATACTCAAAAAATAACTATGTTAAAGTTATTGACTGTCAAGTTGTCTCTAAATTCCCATACATGTTGCGAGCGAGCAAGGATTTTAACATATTATGTAAATAGTACTCTTTTGACCCGTTCAATACCAAGAGTGTTGTGGTGCGGAGGCAGTTAAATCATGTCTTTTTCCAAAATGTAACTTTGTATTCACTCATTTTAACATCTCATAGATCAGCTGATTAGCTATAAGCGTGCTTGCGTGTTATTCTATTGCTGTCCGCGAAAACCTATAATTAGCTTTTTGTTTCTCTGTATGTGTCTATAACATTATTTTGTACAGTCGTTGATTTTCCAATAAATAAATAAATAAAAACCTGATAATTGAAGTCTCAGAATAACGTCTGACCTACCTTCTTCCTTTCGAGTTTTGTACAGTTTTCTGAAACGTCATGGTATTCTGTTCCAGGAGCCGCGCAGTCAGACAGCGTGAACCATCCCCAGCAGCCGGCGGAGCACTGAACATGTCACTTTCAGCTTACACAAACTACTTACTTCTACTATCTAAGTAAGCAGTCTGTCAGAGCTGAAACACGTTGCATTTTCCATGCTGTTAACATGCTCTGCATATTAATAGTTTTGAAAATGCAATGTTGTAATCATATGAGATGACTAAGATAGGCGCAGATTCAATTGTCAGAGATTGTGAGGACCAATTTTTAAATCATCTTTCTTCCAAATATTGGTCCTTCGGTCTTTACCTTTGGATCCGCGCCTGCACCCGTAACAACATTCTACTACATTGAAACTAACGTGAGAGTACCTAGTAACATTACAGTACAATTTAACTATTGTAGTGAAGCTACTCCTCACAAGGGGAGTGGAGAAGAGGGGTTCACAAGAGCATTAGTAATGTGCGACACATTGCTGGTACTCTTAACACTCTCATTTAGTTAAGTTCGTCAACACTCTTCTCCTCTCTGTCATAAATGATAAATATTTCAAATCTTGTAAATGCTTGAATAGGTTAAAGAATTTTATAAAAAAAAGCTACGGTTGTCTTTATTTAAGAAAGAGTTCACTTCAATACAATTTAATTAGGTACAATGGACGTTAACTTACATAAGAATAAATTAATGTGTAATAATAGCGTTTTATTGTCCTATTCGGTTTACTAGGTACCTACATCCTTATTTGCACCCTACACACTACCCTTATCCCTATTTTATTTGTGGTCGGCGTATCTTCGTCCATACTTCCCGGTCATCTCACGTCATGTGTCATATTCTTTCGTCTTTCACACAATCCATCCATGGTTTCTCAGGTCTTCCCCTTCTTATATACACCCTCAATCTCATTAAAGACTAATTTAATTAAAACTGCTCCAAATATTTTGGTGGACACATAAAAATGCCATCGAAGAAAGTGAGAAGAAGAAGAAGAACAAGAAGTGACTGCCAATCTGACTGATACCAATTAATTGCGAAAAGTTGTAGTTTTTTCCTACTTTTGAACGATGTTACGTAAAATAAATCTCTTGGGATTCTCGAAAAACCATGGGCCTTAGCTTAAAGCTGAAAAACCAAGCTTAGAGCATTTAACCGGAGCTGCCATGAGGGCAAGACAAATCCTGCGAATGCGAAAAAGTCTGTAAAGGATGATGGGTAAAATTGGCCGGTATATCCAATAAAAACGATTCGCATATCAAATGATAGCTTATACCCTAAGCTTCATTTTTTATTATGGGCAAAACATTGTAAACTACCGGAGAACGAAGATATGACACTTGATAGCATAGGACAGCCTAAGGACTTGAACCACTTCATTTTGTATGGGAGGGATGTTTAAGTACATTATTATTGTCAATAATTGTCAGAACGAGTCGCAGAAGGTGTCTGTGCCCATATTTTCCAAGTTTATTGAAAAAAAAAAGATTATTTAGCATTTAGTATTTACAACGTATGGTGTACGTATTCCGCCGTTCTGGTGAGTCTAACCGGCATAACCAATGAAAACCATTTGCATATCAAATGATAGCTCATATCCTAAGCTTCATTTTTTATTATGGGCAAAACATTGTGAACCACCGGAGAACGATGATATGACACTTGGTAGCGTAGGACAGCGTATGGACTTGAAACCCTTCATTTTGTATGGGAGAGATGTTTAAGTGCCATTATTATTGTCCATATTAGTCAGGGCGTATCACACAAGGTGTCTGTGCCCATATTTTCCAAGGTTATAAAAAAGATTATTTAGCAGGTATTACCTATTTACAACGTATGGTGTACGTACTCCACCGTTCTGGTGGCTCTAACCGGCATAACCAATAAAAACAATTCGCATATCAAATGATAGCTGATACCCTAAGTTTTATTTTTTATTATGGGCAAAACATTGTAAACCACCGGAGAACGAAGATATGACACTTGATAGCATAGGACAGCCTAAGGACTTGAACCACTTCATTTTGTATGGGAGGGATGTTTAAGTGCATTATATTATTGTCAATAATTGTCAGAACGAGTCGCAGAAGGTGTCTGTGCCCATATTTTTCAAGTTTATTGAAAAAAAAAAGATTATATCAAATGATAGCTAAATGATAGCATATCCTAAGCTTCATTTTTTATTATGGGCAAAACATTGTGAACCACCGGAGAACGAAGATATGACACTTGGTAGCGTGGCACAGCGTATGGACTTGAAACACTTCATTTTGTATGGGAGAGATGTTTAAGTGCCATTATTATTGCCAATATCAGTCAGGACGTATCACAGAAGGTGCATGTGTCCATATTAAAAAAAATACAGGCAGCATTCACAACATAAGGTGTACGTATTCCGCCGTTTCAGTGAGTCTAACCGGCATAACCAATAATATCCATTTGCACATCAAATGATAGCTTATACCCTAAACTTCAATTTTTGTTATGGGTGGAACATTGTTAACCACTGGGGAAGGAATATATCAGTCCTGTAAGCCTACGACTGCCTATGGAATTAAACCACTTTGGCACGTATGGTATATAAAGAAAACCTACCTATCTTCTTATTATAAATAACGTAGCTTTTCCACCACTGAAAGATTTTTCAAATCAGTTCAGTCAAGTCCGTAGCCCATTTCATGCAAATACTTGTCGTGAGTACTTGCATGACATCATCTAATGGCCAGGATAATACATCTTGCTTTGAAATATAATCCTATGGAATTGGAGGTGTGTTGGCATCAAGCTATCATCATCAATGACTGTCGACTGTCCTGGCTAACAAGCCTGATGTGCCATATGATGAGAACTCTGTGAAAGCTGATAAACAACTTAAATAACTTTAGTCTAAGAATACTGATTAAACCCCTCATTTATCTTTGCGGACCTGACCACCCGTGCGGTTTTTTTAATATATTATTATATTCAAAGATAGAGTGATTGAAGAGGTAGGTTTGTATGTGTAATAACATCCGTTAAATAGTGAGTAAATTCTGTTTTCCCGTGCGAAGCTGGGGTGGGTCGCTACTTTTCTAATAACTCGACAACCCAAGGCCGACTATCCTGGTGCCGCAGAACGAGGAAATGCTATCTCCAATAATGGAAATAGTATACGGTGGTAGAAGTAAAAGTTTTTATGTTTTGTTTTGCTATTAAAACAATTATGCGTAGTTAAGACCGATTTTTATTGATAGTCTACCCTAGGCTTATTTAAAAAAGTGATAAGTTGACGAAAATACATCATACAATGAATTTTTCTAGTATGGATTTTATTTTAAACAAAAAAAAATCGGTGCAAAAAGTATAACTCTTTTGTGCCCGACTGTACTTATTTCCGGTAGATTCTTGACATGAACCGTTTTATTTCAGTAACTATAGGGTATAAGCAATAATATAATATTCATTAGAACTTTATTGGTTATCAGGCCAGGGTTCATACAAAATTGCCCATCATCCTTTAGTAAGTGACAAATAGTGATATCTCACTGATGTAGATGTAACATAACTTGACACACACCTCATAAGTATTTATTTATTTATTTATAGTTAATTAAAACGGTGCAACATCAATTACAATAATTAACATGGAAACATTAAATCAAAACAAAACAAAAGTAAAAACATATTATAGTCGACAGCATTTCAATGATATCTAACTAACAAGGAACAGTGGACGCTCTTGCATACTTTCTCTCACAGAACCCCAAACACACACGCTTCACTTTACTCCACTCATCCACAAACACATCAAATTCAGGGTTGGCAGTCAGAAGGGCGTTGAGCGTCTTAAGAGTACGACATATAGGAGATTCAGCTCTGGCGACTGTTTTGCATGTCGGTGGGGCGAAGAGATTGTGCCTGCAGCTCTGACGGCGACCGATGTATTTGTCGGGGGTGAATAGGCGGCAGAAAAGGCTGTGGAGCTCTGGGCAGTCGATTTGGCCCCGTAAGGTTTTACAAGCTACCATGAGCTGATCAAAGCCTCGTCTTACCTCCAAGGAGTTAAAGCCTAACATCCCTAGCAGATAGTTAGTTGGGTACATGAAGGGAAAAAAGTTGTAAAACCTTTAAGTATATTATGAAGGGCGCTAATTTTGGCAGACGAAAAGGCGTGGCATGGCGTCTCCGGTCGATGAAACGATCTAAGGGAAACGGCTAATACATACAAATTAATTTCGTGGATACAAAAAAAAACTGCATCGTCTATCCTATATAGGTATTTTTTAGCCATCGTCATCATTTAGTAAACCTATGCATGCATCAAAGAATGTTTCCAATTTTTCCGATCAAGTTTAGACACATTTTTACTCTCGCAACATTTTTACCTACTTCAAACTGCATTCTAGAATATTCCATTCAGTATTGATCGTGACCTGCGCAGTGCAGTTAGAGCTTTCAGACTTCTCTTTATCTGAGTCTTCAGTGCGCTGCCCGACGTCTGCCGTGCAAGGAAGGTGCATCGACAAAACGGCAGCCTTTGGAAAAGATGAAGGTGAGTCTGAATTATTTTTAATCGTCTCATATCCTGCCTAGCCTTTTCGCAACTATGTTGTGGTCGGCTTCCAGTCTAACCGGATGCAGCTGAGTACCAGTGTTTTACAAGAAGCGACTCCCTATCTGACCTCCTCAACCCAGTTACCCGGGCAACTCAATACCCCTTGGTAAAGACTGGTGTCAAACTTACTGGATTCTGACCACCCGTAACGACTGCCAAAGATGTTCAATGACAGCCGGGACCTAGAGTTTGTCGTGTCCTAATCGTCTCTGGTCGTGAAGTGTTATCTATTAAAATAGTATTTGTCATACTTTTTCTTTGCATTGGGGTAACAATTCGTCGCAAGGAATCTTAGAGAAAGGGCGTGTCCCGTCTATAGAAATGGGGTCGTTAAATATATCTTAGGGTGGAATTCCATTATCATTGAGGGGGACAAAAGCAATTATATGGACCAATAGTAAGATTTCTATTGGTCCATACAATTGCTTTCGCCTTCATTGAAGTTATACAGCGTCGTCTCCCTCTTTTACTTATGTTGGTCCCTTTTTAACCCGTGTTAGATAATAATTCTTTGTAAGTTAGGTAAACTCCTCCCTTTTTTAGACAACTGTTCAATTTTAACAAAAATGGTTGTTATATGTTTCAGGTCTCCATGAAGAGGAGGTCTTGGTCTTTCGAGACGCCTAAGATGCCTCCTAATCTACAGCCTCACATTTCGTACTCAATCATGGTACGTATTTCATGTTTGTTATATTATTCTTTAAAATGTAAAGTGAATGAGAAACCTATTTCTACGCTTATTTTTTGCCCTTCTAACACATATTTTTTATACATTTCAGCTGGCATTCTCTCCACACGTGGCGTAGCTCCGCCGGCACGTGGCACGCGGCGCCACTTGAGCGCGCTGCGACGGGGCGCAAGTGGCGCCACCAACACCTGAAGCGCCAAAGTCAACCTCACCTGCACGCGGCGCGCCCTGCTCACACCGACGAGGCTCTGACGACTGTCTGACCTCTCATTATGAAATTGAAAAGACCTTTTATAGGCCTTTTTAACTTCATAGTTAGAGATCATTAGGATTTTCTTTTTGATATTTTTGATTTTGTTTGCACAAATTCATCATTACTTAGTTGATGTTACAATACAAAGAATACAAACTTTGTATTCGCGTAACAAATAATGATGATTTTGCGACTCAGTTTGCAAGAAAAGTTAATGATAGATCTACGGATATTTAGAGGAAAAATGCCATGGTATATTCTATAGCAATTAAGTAGGTTAAGATTTCTACTCTTATAGAAAATGTAAGAGGGTTTTTATTGTCACGATACCTATTACTTCTTAGTTTAATACAAATAAATGTGTAATCAGTCTTTTGTTTTATTTTAAAATCTCTGGAGTAATCCAGAGATTTTAAGGAGGAAGGAAAGATAGCGGAGATGCTATAAGGAAGGTAGGTCAGGCGCCTTCTTGTAGCTCAAGCAACGTGCGGTAGACGTGATCAGTTACTAGAACTAACGAGATCAATCTGTCAAAGATTAGTCTTAATTGATTGGTGAGTTTTCTTCTACTACATAAGGCGTGTAAGGGCGGAGCTAGTAACGTTCGTCGTCCCCCGAACAGCCGCATTTTGTTGTTCTACTCCGTTAGTCATTTTGTTCTCCATACTCAGGATCGAATCTATTATTATTATGTTACTTTTAGTCTTAAATTGCACCTGAGGTTTTAGGAAACTTTTAATGGAGAATAAGGGAAGAAATTAGTGAAGATCAGCTTAGTACTGAGTCTGCAGGGGCTGTGGGATTGTTCGCGCGAGTTACCGCGGTGCTGGTACATAAAGGGCTTCAGCAGGAACATGGTGGGTATCAGTCAGTAAGAGTGTCACACTCTCTCGCTACTACACCCACAACTGGAGGGGTAATTTGAATTTCCCACAAAAAAAAAACTAAGATCAAATTGCTGATACCAATGTTTTCATCAAGACTATGTGTAGTAGATAAAGCATGCAGGAACTGACTGAATACCGGAGGAAATAAAGTCAGAACGATTTTCAAATGTGCTGTTACTAGAATATCTGTACTCTTAGCAGTCGTTGGTACAACCCACGTCAGAGGCCGTCAGGCGGATTTGAGTAAACTCTGATACTAGGTCTTACTAGGCTTACTCGATAAGAAGAATGAGTATGTCTAGAATTCAATCTGCCAAAAGTAAAAGCTCTTTTCAAGTAGTTTATAAAGGACCTGTCATATCTGTCAAAACTGCAACTGCTGGCATACTGAATGATGACAGCAGATGGGACCACATTAACAGCTCCTAGAAACTCAAGCAATAAAGGTAACAAGGTCTAAAACAGCAGTACTAAAACTGAAGGATCACTATCTGGCTCATTGACTACTGTCGCTGTATTGTTATTCTTTTATCTTAATTTTTTTTTTCTATTATTATTACATGTATTTTATATATTTTATCGTTTATTGACTATTTATTTTCTATATCTTTAGTATTTATTGTATATTTATCAATTATATGTACACCCTAAACTACCCTTTTTCAAACTATTCTCCAGATAAACTCCATCCAAAGGTTGTCTGGAAGAAATTGCTGATTAGCGATAAGACCGCCATTTGTACTCTTCTTTGTGTATTGTGATGTCCTGTGTTGTAAATTTTCTTTTTTCTTGGTGTACAATAAAGCATAATCTATCTATCTATCTATCTATCTATCTACTTTTTATCTAGGTGCAGGAAACATTTTTTTGGACCCGGGTGGAATCCCAAAGAACATCTAGAATTTTCTTTTAATTTCAAAACTGATATTTAAGTTTAGTTCAAGATTGCTTCAATTTTAAACCGAAAGTTTTAAGCCATTATTTTTTATTTTTTCAGCTGGCAACATTACTTTTTGACATAGCAACACTCAACTGATTTATAGATTGTTATGACTATATTTTGATTTACTGCAATGCAGATGAATCTCCCAAAAGGTATTGATTGTGACTTGCGCAGTACAACTGATCTTAATAGATGCAATACTAAGAATTTCCCGTGGCTGCACTCGTATCTTGGGTGTTGATTATCTAATTAAATATTGTATAGAGATAACATTCTTACAGAGTAAATCTGGTTATATGGAAAAACTGGCGCCTGCCAGAGGTTTTACTTGCGTCCTGTGGGAATTACCCACCTCTAGTGGGAAATACAAAGAAGTAGCAAAAAAGCCAATAGTCCTTTTCAATAAATGTGCTATGTAACATTGAAAGAATTTTTCAAATAAGACTTTTTCAGTAGTCTCTGAGGCAAATGAAAACATACATGAAAATTAAATCTTAAACATTACAATATTATCATCTATACATAATATAATATTACTACATAACTGGATATATATTGATTCGGGTGCATATCAGTCGTTCGAGACATCATCAAATCTGCAAAAATCGAAAACACCCAAGAAAAATAATTTCCAAAATAATAATCGCCTTCTCATCTCAAAGTTGGCACTCCCTCATGCAGGATTTCAACACACAGCCAAAACTCCCGGGGCTCAGAAATGCAACCTGTATTGATCGGGACCTGCGCAGTACGATAGAATTTTCTAGACTAGACTTCCTTTATGCCCTTAGTGCGTTTCCTACCGTCAACCTACTTTGACGTATCGAAGCCGCGAATTTTTTTTTGCAGCCAGTACTACCAGCTTTGAAAATGGGGGTTCTAAGGAACAAGTGAGTGTGTTCTGTTTTTAAATGTTTTTAAGTTTGGAAGTAGTGTTCGATTTTTGAATTTGTTTTTTTTTTGTGATGGTTGAGTTTGGGTGTGACCACGCCCACGCAAGGCAGTATGAAATATGATCTGATGATGGAAGGGAGTGACGAATAAGCATATATTATATTGATATGGATATTGGTGTCTTCCAAGTCTGGGTCAGTGGGTCTTCTTAGGGGTGGTCTGGCCTTTCAGTCTTTGTTCCTACTGGTGGGTGTTGGGTGTGTCCCAAAACTTGACAATAGCAATTAGGATGTTATTTGTGTGAATCGAGTGTTTTATTTTGAGGATGGGACATATACAGGAGAGGAGGTAGTGGAATGAGGGGGAGGGAGGGAGCTGGGCAGGAGATGTGATCTTCTTATCGTAGTGACATCATCTGCCTAGCCTTTTCTTAACTATGTTAGGTTGTGTATCTGCTTCCAATCTAACTGAATGCAGTTGAGGCCCTTTGTTTTCCACGGATCGACTGCCTATCTAACCTACACCCCTGAGTAACCACGCCCCAACTTAACAGGCCTTCCGAAGCAGCAGCAGCACCTGATCTTTTTCCAATTCAGAAATATCATCTCAAAAGCTTTTTTCCTATAATTCCAGAAGCTTCGAGGACGAACGCCAGCGCCGCCTCGAGAGACCTCCAAGCCGGGAGATAGAAGAAGGACCCCGCGCTTCAGGGTCAGGACCCATGCCTGTGGTTCCTCGCGGCCGAGCCACCGAACCGCAGCCCCTTCCTCCATCCATGGAAGATATGGACAAATACATGGAGTATCTCCATGAGATGATCAAGAAACCTCACAGTCCTGAGGAGATTGAGGACCTGAACCGGGTCTTCCGTCAGACCTTCAATGAAATGAAGGAGCTACTTGAATACGCCAAAAACAAGTACAAGTAATTCCTGAAGAATTCTCGTACGTGTCAAATCGCGCTTGTGTTTTTAACGAGTCTGGTATTTCATAGATTCGTTGGAGCCTTGCGCGAATAAGTGTATTCAGTTCGTCTTTGTATCGTGGTATTTTTTATATGAGTTTTTATTGTTGTGAAAAAAAAGGTCTCCTTTTGGCTCAAACTTTTCATTGTTTTATTAAATCTATCTGTGTAAATTGTTGTTTTATTGACCCTTACTTATATAGCATAATTATATAACATTCGTATATAATAACAAGTACCAATATACATACACGAACAGTCTGTTTGTCTTGCTATCACACCAAAACTAGTACCTACTGTAACGATTTAAATGATAGGTTATGTGACACACACAGATAGTCTAGCGCTTCAGAAAGGATATGATCTTTATCCGATACCACGGGGAATAGCTACTTCTTATACCTATCATAAATCGAAAGTAGCTTACTCTCTGTTTTGGCACCTTGGTTAAAACAAATCAAATCAGGTAATCTCATAGGTGTGAAATCCCTAGATACCTTTAATACTTCCCACTCTAATCTCAAGTTGTCTTTCAATCCTTCATTTAAGCCAGTTGTCATCAGATCATGTCCACAGCATGGTATTCGGGGATGCTAACAGCAACCTTTATCTACTTTGACTCATAAACTCTTACTGCAAAATGCGTCAAGGAGAGTAAATGTTTGATAAATCAAAGATTTGCAGATAGATTTCGGGGCTGTAACTTACTGCAGATTACAATCATTGGTCCATCCGTTGTTTAAATCTCATTCTCTTCATATAAATTATGTTCAATATCAATCTCCAATGACGGATGGATCGGTCATTAAAATACTGAGTAAGCCGTCATCCTCAAGATCAAAGGGTATGTTAGAAATAAAACGAACTCATTACCTACCCTAAATATTATTTTAATAGATTATAAGTACACGTAGCATATCATCACCAAGATGTCTTTTATTATAATTAACTTAAGACTTATTGTGGATTAAATATAACTTAGTACCTACAATATCAACTTACTTGACCACCACTGATCAAGAGATTATGGAACTGTTCCTCAAATTATACCCCTAAATGTTGTCCAAGGTTACCATTGTGATAATAGCCTATAATATATTTACCTTATTACCTATAAACCAGAGAGGAGAAGAGTGTTGACGAACTTAACTAAATGAGAGTGTTAAGAGTACCAGCAATGTGTCGCACATTACTAATGCTCTTGTGAACCCCTCTTCTCCCCTCCCCTTGTGAGGAGTAGCTTCACTACAATAGTTATATTGTACTGTAATGTTGCTATTCTCACGTTAATTTCAATTTACTAGAATGCTATTGCAGGCGCTGGCGCGGATCCAAAGGTAAAGACCAAAGAACCGATTTTTGCAAGAAAGATGATTTAAAAATTGGTCCTCACGATCTCTGACAATTGAATCCGCGCCTACCTTAGTCATCTCATATGATTACAACATTGCATTTTCAAAACTATTAATATGCAAAGCATGTTAATAGCATGGAAAATGCAACGTGTTTCAGCTCTGACAGACTGCTTACTTAGATAGTAGAAGTAAGTAGTTTGTGTAAGCTGAAAGTGACATGTTCAGTGCTCCGCCGGCTGCTGGGGATGGTTCACGCTGTCTGACTGCGCGGCTCCTGGAACAGAATACCATGACGTTTCAGAAGCGTGCAAAAATGAAAGAATAATGGACAGAATCTTTAACTTGCTTTTGACAAAATTACAGCCTTTTTTTAGTGAGAGAAAGTCTAGAGAGAATAGGGATCGCCTGCTGAGGCTGCGAGATTGTTCGATTAAGTTACTGCGGCCCTGGTACACAAAGGGCTATAGAAAGAACATTTTGGTCTAACTCAGTAAGTCCTACTGCACCCACAAGGGGAGTGGTCACCTATTGATTCACAAATTTAAATCAGAAATCAAGTAAATCATGTAGTATTGGAGAAGAATAATGAAGTACGTACCTTGCTCTTTCAAGCGCTGCAGCAAGTCCCAGAGCTCCATGATAGACTGGAACTCGAAGGTCCAGTCCATGGTTGGCTCGGCAACACGACTAGATGGTCTGTAACGTAGAAAGATTACATATAAATACATCATTATCAAACATACTCAACGAAAATATTTCAATGTTAAGTTGTAGATCGAAACCTAACCACACCCATTTTGGTCATCTCATATTTTTGTCACTTCTGGCAGATTTTTTAAAATATATCACACACATTATATCACTCACCTTAAAGAGTTATTAGTCTAGGCCTGCGGAGTCCTGGAGCCCTAGTCTAAGACCAGGACCCCGAGGAGTTTAAGGAGTCACACGTGATGCACGGCAGACGTCGGGCGGCGCACTGGATACTCAGACAAAGGGAAGTCTGGTCTAGAAAGCTCTAACTGCACTGCGCAGGTCACGATCAATACCAGGTGAATACGCATTGCAGATATGCAGTGGTTGCAATGTTAAAATTTTGACTGTGTTTCAATAATAAAAAATATATTTTTCGGGTGTGGTTCTTTCTGAATCGAAACTTGGTCTTTTCATCCTGACATTAATTAGCCTTTAATGAAATGAAAGTAATATCTAAGAGCATATAATAGCCATTATCATTTCCCTAGCCTTTTCCCAACTATGTTGGGGTCGGCTTCTAGTCTAACCAGATGCAGCTGAGTACCAGTGTGCCACAAGGAACGACTGCCCTTAGATCTGATAAGAAAACAATTTGAATCGAGTTTATGGTAGCTTTCGACTGCTGCTTCACCCACGTCCCGATGAAAAAACTTCCCACATCTGGTTAAAGTATAAACTTACCATATTATCCGGGGATAGTGTAGTTTTAATTGATTCGTTAGTCCGCAAAAACACCTGATGTCCTGTATGGATCGGAGTGTTGGGCATTGAAAAAGAGGGATGAGAAGAGAGTACATGTAGCAGAAATGAGAATGCTGAGATGGATGTGTGGTGTTACAAGAATGGATAAAGTGAGGAACTATTACATGAGAGGAAGTCTGAAAGTACAGGAAAGATGAGAAGTAGAAGATTGTCATGGTATGGGCATGTAATGACGAGGGATGATACGCATGCAACAAAGCGTGCGCTAAGTATGAATATAGATGGATGGAGAGGAAGAGGTAAACCTAAGAAAAGATGGATGGTTTGCTTGAAAGATGATATGAATAGGAAGGGAGGGAGTCAGTATGACGAGTGACATTGGAAAATGGAAGAGGATGACATATTGCGCCGACCCCAAATAAAATTGGGAACAGGGCAGGAGGAAGGTGGAGTGTAGTTTTAATTGGTTCAGTAGCAAAGGAGTTATTAGGTAAGGTCCAAAAATAAGACAAAAACGCTTCCTTAACCTAAAGATTATAATTATCTACCCGTATATCTTAGCAAACTGTAATATCGTGACAATAAAAACCCTCTTACATTTTCTATAAGAGTAAAAAGCTTAACCTACTTAATTACTATAGAATATACCATGGCATCTTTCCTCTAAATATCCGTAGATCTGTCATTAACTTTTCTTGCAAACCGATTCCCAAATTCATCATTATTTGTTGACGCGAATACAAAGATTGTATTCTTTGTATTGTTACAATAAAATAATGATGAGTTTGTGCAAACAAAATCAAACATATCAAAAAGAAAATCCTGATCTCCAACTATGAAGTTGAAAAGGCTTATAAAAGATCATCTCAATTTCATAATGAGAGGTCAGACAGTCGTCAGAGCCTCGTCGGTGTGAGCAGGGCGCGCCGCGTGCAGGTGAGGTTGACTTTGGCGCTTCAGATGTTGGTGGCGCCACTTGCACCCCGTCGCAGCGCGCTCAAGTGGGGCCACGTGCCACGTGCCGGAGCAACGCCACGTGTGGAGAGAATACGAGCTGAAATATATAATGACTATATGTTAGAAGGGCAAAAAATAAACTTAGAAGTAAGTTTTCGCATTCACTTTACATTTAAAAGTTAATACTATAAGGAATGATTGAAATACGTACCATAACTGGGTAGAAACTGCAAGGCTGTATCAAGAGTATATGTGTAAGTAGTAAGTGTATGTGTCAAGAGGCATCTTGGGCGACTCAAAAGACCCACGCCTCATTGAGCACCTGAAAGATATACAAATAAACGGTTATTAATGAGTCGAGAAAGACCATGAAAACATTGTTGCTGAAGTTGAACAATTTTCAAAAAAAAGGGAGGAGTTTACTTGACTCATAAAGAATTATCTAACATGCGTTAGAAAAGGACGAACATAAGTAAAAGAGGGAGAAGGCACTATATAACTTCAATGAAGGCGAAAATATGTATAAGATTTCTATTGGTCCATACAATAGCTTTTGTTCCCCTCACTGATAATAGGATTCCACCCTAAGATATATTTAACGACCCTATTTCTAAGGGACACGCCCTTTCTCTAAGATCCCTTGCGATGAATGTTACCCCAATATAAAGGAAAAGTATGATAAATAGTATTTAGATAGACAACACTTCACAACCAGAGACGATTAGGGCAAGTCTGACAATTGTTCTTGCCTTGGGGTATTGGGTTGCCCGGGTAACTGGGTTGAGGAGGTCAGGCAGTCGCTCCTTGTAAAACACTGGTACTCAGCTGCATCCGGTTAGACTGGAAGCCGACCCCAACATAGTTGGGAAAAAGGCTAGGCAGATGATGAGACGGTTAAAAGAAATAAAGACTCACCTCCATCTTTTCCAAAGGCTGCCGTTTTGAGGATGCACCCACCCTGCACGGCAGACGTCGGGCGACTCACTGGATACTCAGACAAAGGGAAGTCTGGTCTAGAAAGCTCTAACTGCACTGCGCAGGTCACGATCAATGCTGAATGGAACATTCTAGAATGCAGTCCTATATGTAGTCCTATATGTAGTTACCTATATGTAGTCCTTATTTTATACGACTTTAAAGTCGTATTTACGTTGACGATATTTTGTCATGTCTTCTAGTATGTTCGAAAAGTGGAGGAATGTATTAAAGTTATCTTTGCTAATATTATAAACATGGAATAGTTTGTATGTAAAGGAAAAAACATTTTAGATAGCATTCGAATTAATAGTAGGTAGCTAGGATATGTAATTCAGATGTATATTCTCTTCTAATTATTTTGCTGTGCCCATCAGGGTTCATAATTGTGACCATCATTTTATATTTTCCACCGTATGTTCATTATGGAATGCAATAAAAGGTATGATGTAATATCTGTAGTTATAGCGGATTGAGGCTTTGTACGTCCCCTTCCACTATATCCATCCACATTCATGCTCATCACCTTGCTCACAACATTTTCTTCATTCTTCCTCATTACATGCCCATATCACGACAGCTGGTTTCCACATATATAGCTTTCTGAATTCCAATGCCACATTCAGCTTTTTTTCCTCTTGTATTGTCAGATGTTACACTTAAATTCTAACAAGATTGCCATATCTATCTATGTAGTATGTACATAAAAACTAATCCCTATATCCCTTGGTCACGCCATAACGTGTGAAAGGCTGGACCGATTAAGCTGAAAATTAGAGGGGAGGCAGCTTAGATCCGGGAAAAGGACATTAGAATAGTTTTTGTTAAGCAGTTATGTCGGGGTGCGGATGAAACCGCGAACGGAAGCTAGTCATGAGATAAAATTGAACGTTAGACTAGACGATAGATGAGATCATTTCGGGCGCACATAGGACAGAGTCGCCACATCGCATCGCATTGAATACGCATCGCTTAGCAATAGCATTCGCGTCGCCTTGACTCCCTCACGCAGGGCACGACATCTACATATTCTAACAATATAATAAAGAATATTTTGTTTGTTTGTAGGGTACAAGCAAACAAAAAGGCTCCAAAACCATGTTTCGATTTGAAAAATTGTTTCACCATTGGAAAGCTACACTATCCCCGACTAACATACTTAAGCAATATTTTATCCCAGTACCTAATAATAATGGCGTCCACGGCCGATTTCGGCCACGGCGGCTGTTCTTATATAAGGAGATCAGCCAGCTGCGCAGGACATATATAGTGCACGTGCATTTGCTTGGACACAGGTGCACTCATTATTCCTTCACTCTCATAGAGCGATGAGACAAATCCCAGTATCGTAAGTATTTCCCCAGGGACACGGGAGAAAGCAGCTGGTTAGGAGTAAGGAAATAAAACAAACCCTTCCTATAACTAATTTTTAATTCACAGTACGCAATAACTCTTATGAACTAGGTGGAGATTGAGAGAGATCATTAACTTACCCTATAAATGTTGTGTAGATGTTGTGATTCTATTAATAAGTAACCATACCCATTATATATAAAAAATTATAAAAGAAAGGAGAAGAGTGTTGACGAACTTAAAACTAAATGAGAGTGTTAAGAGTACCAGTGATGTGTCGCACATTACTAATGCTCTTGTGAACCCCTCTTCTCCCCTCCCCTTGTGAGGAGTAGCTTCACTACAGTATTATACTGTAATGTTGCTACTCTCACAATATTAACTAAACATCTTACACCCGGCGCAGATCCAACTGTCAGGATCATAGAACCAATTTTTGGAAGAAAGATGATTTAAAAATTGGCCCTCATGGTAACTGCTTTTCAAATCTGCGCCTACCGTAGTCACCTAGCAAGATGACTACCCACACCACACATTTTCAGAACGCCATTAACATACAAAGAAGAACATAACAAGTTATATTGTTCAAAGCATGTTAATGGCTTAGAAAATGCAATCCCCTTCAGTTGACACTTGACACACAATTTCATCTCTCACACGACTCATGAGAGGTGGAACCAGTATCCTCAGTGCTGAACTGGAGGCAGCTGGTCAGCAGACGGAGATGGAAGTCGCTGCTGTCCACGAGAGACCTGGAATAGAACACCAGAATAGTTTAAAGACAAGTAATCAAACTTAAGGTATGGAA
The DNA here is from genome assembly GCF_022581195.2 of Helicoverpa zea. NCBI lineage: Eukaryota > Metazoa > Arthropoda > Insecta > Lepidoptera > Noctuidae > Helicoverpa > Helicoverpa zea. Next base: position 4,362,784 of record NC_061480.1, on the reverse strand, counting down.
GTATGGGGAGGGACAATAAAAAGCCACGCCCTATCCGGGATACCTGATTATTTGATAGATTACCGCGGTCAAGAAAGACAAAGGATAATTGAAGGAACTTGATTGACTACCTAATTAACCTAACCTCACCCTCCCCTGCCCCTCCCATCCCCCTTCAAAGAATGGCCACGCCCTTCCCCAAAACTCTTAGCATAGATACTTTATCTTCCGAAAGCGGGTGAGTCATACTTATATGTGTAATATGTATAGGCACATTGTATTTGTGTGTTGTTCACTACTGAGCGCCCACATACAAAGAAAATGTACATGTACATTTACTATTTACACACACAACTATAGCTCACCCGCTTGCAAACAGAAACAGTGGTAATGACTGCATCACATACATACCTTGATGGTAAAGTCTGAGGCTGCGGGATGCAGAGCTCGGTCCCCTGGTGGCGTCAGGATCCAACTCGTCAGAAGTGGCGGCTGCAAGCTCGGATCAGCAGCCCGCGACGACGAGTGGAGAAGCTGCTTCACCACCAGGGACCTGGAAACCAAACGAGACATCATTAGAAAACATCTTCAAACTTCAGAGCCACACCCCTTTTTTCCAACACACCCAATTTGAGAAACTCAGTATTAAAATCAAATGCAATGAAATTTGAAATAAGCCAGATATTGAAAAGCTTACCCGTATCTGAGAAGCTGAGAACCCCTGATACTCTAGAGCTCCGGAGGGCGGCGCCCCAACTGATGTTCGAAGGGACACGTCATGCACGGTAGACGTCGGGCGGCGCACTGAAGACTCAGACAAAAGGAAGTCTGGTCTAGAAAGCTCTAACTGCACTGCGCAGGTCACGATCAATACTGAATGGAACATTCTAGAATGCATTGCAAGTGTTGCAGCAGTTAAAAATTTTAACCGGATGCAGATGAGAACTGGCAATAGTGGCAAACTTTCGAAATATAGCTGATTTTTGAGGATTTCTTTGCTATACCTATTTATCAAAATTCAAAAATTGTTTGTCATATGGTTGGTAAAAGGTGGTCCTTTTTCTCGAATCTCGACAAATAAAATGGTATTGCCCAGCATCCCTGTACTGCGCAGGTCACAATCGATATAAGATGAATATCTGCATTGCAGATAAGCTTTGTGGAATCAAAATGTTGCAACTGTAGAATTTACCAGAACCGAAAATGTACGAAATAAACTCATTACCAGATCCGAAAATTTAACACTTTGATACTGAATTTATGGTATTTTGTTTTACTATATGATCATTTTTCTTTGATTTACAACTCATTGAAAATCAATTACAAATATTACCTACTCATGAATATCCCTTATTTCTTCATCAGCACCATTTGCGATTCCAAGTACGGGATTTCGCTAAAGGTCTTGTGAGATCTTTATATTCCTTATCTTTTAAAAACTAATATATTCTGGCAAACCATTAATACAGGAGAGCTTTCTATCTGAGAAACTTGGTTACTTAGATACTCATTCATCAAATGCATTGATTTACAATTATATATTGCATCATCATCCTTAGACAAAATAGTCCCAAACTTTGACTAAGTACAGTAACTTTGCTAGACTTGATCTTATCCTCATTTAGATAACTAAATGAGGATAAGATCAAGTCTAGCAGCAGTCTAGGTCAGCGTAGCAGTCTTCTTCTTCCATACTACTTCTGTCTGCCATCATCTCACAAGTAACATTATTTCCAGCCATATCGACTTTCACGTAATCCATCTATCGTTTCTTTGGTACTTACCCTTCGTCTTTATTAGATCTCATAAATTTTGTTTCGGAAAGAACGGTAAATTGTAGGCCCCGGCTGTCATTTGAATATCTTTGGCAGTCATTACAGGTAGCCGGAAGCCAAAAAATCTGACAACCAGTCTTACTAAGGCGTATTGGGTTACCGGGTTGAGGAGGTCAGATAGGCAGTCGCTCCTTGTAAAACTCTGGTACTCAAAAGCTGTATCTGATAAGACTGGAAGCTGACCCCAACATAGTTGGGAAAAGGCAGATGATGATGAACGTTCAAGCTCAAGACTTGTTTCAAATAAATTTTTGAAAAAAAAAGAAGCTTCTTGGGTTTCACATATAATGTATTAATTAGTGTAAATTGGTAGTTTAAGCCTAACAACACTTACACCTATATTATACAGTCCCTTAATTACTTATATACAATATACAGTTGCCCCTTATATATTAGAAAAGAATCGTTTGAATTTCTGGCATTCCCACTTAACTCTTACAATATTATTTCTATCATGATTTTCTTTATCAATAAGCGCATTGAATTATAGAAATTGAATGAACCTATTATTTTGGGCCAAGAACGGAATCAAGCGATGATAAGTTTGAATCCATTCTTGCCTTTTCGTCCCTACTTCCACTATATGTAAGATAAGATGATGCTTTAGATATTAAATTTCTGATGTTAAGTCCAAGTATGTTCTGATTAGTGATAATATCCAAAACTGCATCCTCTCTATATCATATAGAGGAAACAGGGAGTCGTCAGAGCCTCGTCGGTGTGAGCAGGGCGCGCCGCGTGCAGGTGAGGTTGACTTTGGCGCTTCAGGTGTTGGTGGCGCCACTTGCGCCCCGTCGCAGCGCGCTCAAGTGGCGCCGCGTGCCACGCGCCGGAGCAACGCCACGTGTGGAGAGAATGCAAGCTGGTACATCATTTTCTTGAAGATGTAACTCCAATCTGAAATCATAAGGATTAGAAAGTTAGAAATATGTCAAACAATTTTTATTGTCCGCGCAGTATGTCTTCTTCCATACTTTTCTGTCTGCCGTCATCGCACAAGTAACATTTTTCCAGCCATATCATCTATACTAACAATATGTAGTATCGCAGCGAAAGAGATTCTATTCTAGCAAAAACAATCAACCAATTTTCATATACTTTTCAAAATAAATAATTGCCCTCACAAAACATTAGCCAGTTTTCTGAAAATCCACAAAAATCATAACGCAGTCGCCATGTTGGTACATATATATTATATAGGTATATTATGTATAACAAAGAAACAACGCCCCAACTTCACGCATGCGCAAACCACACCCTGAAATTTCAGACAGGCCACGCCCATTCACTCAAATACGACAAAATGGCGGGCAATTCCTTCCCATGGAGAACAAAATGACTAGCGGAGGTGCCATGACGGAAAATCTCCTAAGAAAGTAGCGCGACAACATGCGGGGCGAGGGGGACGACGAACGTTACTAGCTCCGCGCTTGAATTGATTGAACGATTGGTGTACTTAATTAAATTAGAAAGGGGATGCAAGTCCATTTGAAAATCTATACTTGAGATCTATTTTCGCCAGCGAATCTCCTAAGGCTAAAATGATGATGATGATGATGATTTAAACACTAACACTGGTACTCAGCTTAATCCGGTTATACTGAAGGCCGACCCCAACATAGTTGGAAAAAAGGCTCGGAGGATGATGATGTTGATGACAATTTAACACTAACCTTTCTGAAATATGTTTCGAAAGTCAGCCATGCTGCCACAGGCCGGATCCAAGATGGCTGCCACGGGCGCCATCTTTAAATGCGAAATGAAGCTGCTATGCGATCAGAAATCTGAAAAAATACAAGAATATTATTTCAAAAAGTATAATAAAACTGAGGAGTCTGTTAGCTTGAGAGCGCTAAAAAATTACTGGTAAGATTTCAAAAAAATTTCAGAGTAAGATAAGTCCTTTGAAATTGACCACGCCCTTTTTCCCTCTATCTTCAAAAAATTTACAAATCAGTAAAAAATCAGTCACTTCCTTCAAAGTTATGATAAGCAGTTACAATAAGGAACTTCATAGAAAAAATCATACCCCAAACCTACTCAATTTGATGACCACACCCTAATTACAAAATCCGATAAAAATCGCAAATCACCTAACATTGTAACTGCTATAAGATTAGGAAATAGATATATTTTGAGACTCTTACCTTCATTATAAATGATAAGAAAAATGCTGTTGAAGACTGCACCAGCTTCGAGGAGTCACACGTGATGCACGGCAGACGTCGGGCGACGCACTGGATACTCAGACAAAGGGAAGTCTGGTCTAGAAAGCTCTAACTGCACTGCGCAGGTCACGATCAATACCAGACGGGAGCACTAAGATGCATCTAGCTATGTTTTTGCGAAGGGTTGATGAGAACAAAGGATGTCTGGCTAATATTGTGAAGGGGTAAGAGTATAAGCATACTGCAGATTTTTAGCCGGCCGATGGTTTGCTTGGGCTCATCAATTAGTATGAAGATGAATGATAGTACGCACTTTACAGAGATCGGGTATTTAGCCGGTATCAGACCGATTGAAAACTTTGAGTGGAATCAAGATTTTCTTTGTTTTTGCCAACCATCGGGTTAACTATTTAGCTTGTAGTCTAGGCCTAATTATTTAATAAAGGGGAAAAAGACGATGTTTATTTGTAGGTTAGACTGGAAGCCGACCCCAACATGTTTAAAAAATTCAAACATTCAAAAAATTCAAAATTTATTTATGTTTGTACATAATAATGTCGGGACATAGTGTCGGGACACCTTTTCACACACGGTTGGTTAGCCCCATGGTAAGTTATTAATTAACTTGTGTTATGGGTGCTAACACAACTGATAAACTACATATAGCTACACATATACATATTGTAACACCCAGACCACGATCAACAAGCATGCTCATCACACAAATGTCGACCGAACCGGGAATCGAACCCGGGACCTCTCAATATCTTATCTATAGAATATATTAGAATTATTATTTTTATCTATCAAACTATAACAATTTTACAATAATAAATATCTTAATTAGGTCATTATTAATCTTAATTTGGTAGTTAGGTAATGGCTAGGCAGATGATAACAATTTCTTATTTAATTACGATTTGTTTTTATTTTGTAATACAACGCCATATTTCTTTGATCTGAGTACAACGCAATATAAATAAATAAATATTACCTATTACCTACTTTGTTGTGGCGTACAGACTTAGTATCAAAGTCAAATGATATTTTGAAGGTGCTCTCTGTTATCAAGCGTTTATCATCCTGTTTTCAATTGTTTTGATACAAACAAAACACTGTTTTGTTTTTGTTTATATGCACTGTTATTTTGAAGGAAAAAAATATCTCATCAACTGTTTAGCCTTTTCCCAACTATGTTGGGGCCGGCTTCCAGTTTAATCGGATGCAGCTGAGTACCTGTGTGCCACAAGGAGCGACTGTCTATCTGGCCTACTTTTTTACCCAATTACCCAATACTTTTTGGTAAGACTGGCTGTCAAACTTACTGGCTTCTGACTATCCGCAACGACTTAAAAAGATGTTCTATGGCAATCGGTGCAGCTACAGTTCAACGTGCCATCCGAAACACAGTCATTGGTGTCCAAAATATACTTATAAAGTACATACAAACTTTGAAAAGTTGCATTGGTACTTGCCTGGGTCGAACCCACACACTCATACATGCGATATTGGTTGTTTACCCACTAGGCCACCACGACGGAATCTCCCTTTCAAATATTGTTCGAACAAATATACACTCCGATTAAAGTTATCTGTATGTATATATATTGATAATACTTATACAAACCTTCCGCCCGCGGCTTCGCCCGCGTCAAGTTCGGTTATATCGCGTTTCCAAGAGAACTCTTCAAAAGTCCGGGATAAAAACTATCCTATGTTCTTTCTCAAGGTCAACTCTATCTCTGTACCAAATTTTATTAAAATCAGTTCAGTGGTTTAGACGTGAAAGCGACAGACAGAGAGACAGAGACAGAGATAGACAGACAGAGTTACTTTCGCATTTATAATATTAGTAGGAATTATTGAACACATTCAAGATATATTTATGTAGGTACCTAATACCTTAATAATCTTTAAGTGTGCATCGAAAATTTTCCCAGTCCAGACGTGCTGAGGTGTTCTAAAAATATCCTGTGTGTCATTTGTTTTTAATATTTGTGAGAACATTGAACTTGAAGAGGACAAAGAATAAGGTAAGTATTTTTTGTTTATTTTTATTATTTTTTTACGTCTGGTCATCATCATCTGCCGAGCCTTTTCCCATCTATGTTGAGGTCGGCTTCCAGTCTAATAAGATGCAGCTGAGTACCAATGTGCCACAAGGAGCGACTGCCTATCTGACCTCCTCGGTTTTGGTTGCCCATATCTCAGTAGTCTATTAACTGATTTAAACAATTCCTTTTTTTTAAGGGTACCTACTTGCCAAATGGTCCCATAGTTATCAAGTCTAAGATCTAATAATGGAAACCCTAAGAATTAGAGGGCAACTTTCGAGCGTTTTAGGCATGCATGCATAGGGTCATTCTCTGGCATCCTTCTCTGTGTGAGAAGAAGCCTGTGCCCAGCTGTGGGTCAACATAATTCAAATGATCCAGTTGCCGGGTAATTCTATACCACGTGGTAAGACTGGATGTCAGACTTTCTGGCTTCTGATTACCCGAAACAATTACATTAATTACTTTATTTACATACTAGCTTCTGCCAGCGACTTCGTCCGCGATAGAGTCGGACTTTGTGCAAAGAGAAGAAGAACTAATAAACACCAGCCTATCCAATTATCTAAATCTATGCGTACCTACTACCGATTATATATTATTTTTTTTTAATTGAATACGTAATAATGTTAACGTTTTTAAGTAAGCGTGAGTGAGAGTATTATAAACGTAATAGTAGACAAATATAAATCAGAAAGCTCCGAACTGCTAAGCTATCGACAGTTAAACGTTTTATTCTGAGCCAACCATAAAAGATAGACATATCGCTGTCCCCACCGAATAATATCGTAACCAAAAACTTAAAATTTTACAGGAAAAATAAAAAACCGTTTTTTGGTTATAACTTCTTAACAGGTTTACATAGCAACATCGTTGGTATATCAAAAAATGAAATTTTTTTTCTTAAATATTTATTTGCCATATGAATAAATATTGGATTTGTTCTCATTAAGTTATAGCTAAAAATGTATATTACCAGAAATGGAACACAATTTTGAACCATAATGCACAATACGATTTTATTCATGTAAATTGTTGACAATGACCTACACAGCAATAGTCCATTGCGATTGTCTTGACTGTAAAGTAGCGATGTTCATTATAATGGTAACTTATTATTGCCATAGTATTCACTGCTCAAAACAATCTATTATGGTAACAGTAAATTGAGTTACGTTAATATTCCATAGCAAAAAGAACACGTGTCGCTATTGTAAAAATCTATTGCACCCGCGACGGAAGCTTAAAAAATGGAGTAACTTCTCCCGTTTTCCCAACATTTCCCTTCACTGCTCTGCTCCTACTGATCGTAGCGTGATGAAAAGTATGCTATAACCTGCCCAGGAGTATGAAGAATAATTGTACCTAGTTTCATTAAAATCCGTCAAGTAGTTTTTGTTTCCATAATGAACATACAGACAGACAGGCAAAAATTTTACTGATTGCATTTTTGGCATCAGTATCGATCACTAATCACTCCCTGATAGTTATTTTGGGAATACATTGAATGTACAGAATTGACCTCTCTACAGATTTATTATAAGCATAGATTAATTATATTTCGTTATCAGTTTGGTCGGATTCAGCGACCTCATCTAAGTTTTGCGGTTCTGGGTTCCCACAGCTTACAAGAGATTTGTAAAAATCAGCAAATGTTTGGATATAGCTTATAACTTATAACTCGAAGTTGTTGACTCATATATCTACCTAGGACAAGTAGTCCAATCAGGCAGGTCCAACTTCGAGAAAGAGGTCAACCGCCGAATCCAACTGGGCTGGGCAGCGTTCGGGAAACTACACTACAAACTACTAAACAATATCTTTTCGTCCGACATACCTCAGCGCCTCAAGATGTGCCTGAAGAAGTGATGACTTATGGCACCGCACCGAAACGTGGTCTCTCACTATCAGCCTCATCTCAAAGCTCAAAGTTGCTCAACGAGCTATGGAGAGGGCTATGCTCGGCGTTTCTCTACGTGATCGAATCCGAAACGAGGAGATCCGTAGACGAACCAAAGTCACCGATACAGCCCACCGGATTAGCAAGTTGAAGTGGCAATGGGCAGGCCATATTGCTCGCAGAGCAGATGGCCGATGGGGCCGAAAAGTGCTGGAGTGGAGACCACGGACTAGCAAGCGCAGCGTAGGACGTCCACCAACAAAGTGGACAGACGACCTTATAAAGTTCGCCGGAAGACGCTGGATGCAGGTTGCCTCCAACAGGTATCTGTGGAGATCTAAAGGGGAGGCCTATGCTCAGCATTGGACGTCCTATGGCTGAGATGATGATGATGATGATTTTTACGCTCAAGGTGTGCTCTATAGTTTTCTTCTAAATCATTTTTTTGTATCATCAGCTTGTTCATATAAGGAACTTTTATTGTTTGATTGTATTAGTGTAGTATTGATTGTTTGTTTGTAACTTTGTACAAACATATAAACATTTGTAAATGTGAATACCATGTAGCATTTTAACCTTTTTTTTAATCTTATATTCTTCGTCTATTGTGATTCTACATGATCTTCGCATGTTATTATAGTATGTATCAATACATACATACTGTAATACCTATTATTTTTAAAAGAGTAACCATGGAGTTTCTTGCCCGTTCTTCTCCATAGGAAGCTACTTTTGGAATCGGCAACTAGAATCAACTTTATTTATATTTTTTGACGTTCATAAGTGCTTGTGAAGGCCTAAATGAAATAAATGATTTGACTTTGACTTTGAACAAATTGGGCATAAATCCTTTTTAGGTTTAAAAAAAGAAAAGTTGAACTCTGTATTGAAAATTGTTTCATACTGCCGCTTTGTACCTAAGTTTTCTGCTGAATAGTTTTGGTTTTTAAACCAGTTTTACGCGAATAATATGGTAATATACTTTACCGAAATCAGTTTTATTTTTTCTACTTGAATAAGTTTGTAATTACGGTTTACTGGGAAAATTAAGTTTTTGAAGAGTCAGTATTAATCCATTGTGATGATATTCGTCACGTTAAAAACAATGTATGTAGAGTAGAATACTATTGGTAAATTCATTACAAAATGTCTAACTCAAAAAGTAATAGCACGAATCACGTGAAAAAAATTCACAAGGTGTAGTCGCACCTCTAGAGCAATAATTCCCCATAAAAGCACTTCTATCGTAATAATCGATTACGATATTATTCGGTGGGGACAGCGATATACTGTCATGGTATATTTTTTACATAATTTTAAGGAGAACATTTCCGTCATACATTGTTTCTGTGTAGCTTTAACCATTACACACGCGACGGAAGCATAAAAAATGGAGTAACTTCTCTCGTTTTCCCGACATTTACCTTCACTGCTCTGCTCCTATTGATCGAAGCGTGATGAAAAGTATAACCTGCCCAGGAGTATGAAGAATCATTGTACCAAGTTTCGTTGAAATCCGTCAAGTAGTTTTTGTTTCCGTAACGAACATACAGACAGACAGACAGACAGACAGACAAAAATTTTACTGATTGCATTTTTGGCATCAGTATCGATCACTAATCACCCCCTGATAGTTATTTTGGAAATATATTCAATGTACAGGATTGACCTCTCTACAGATTTATTATAAGTATAGATTAAGAATAAAAAATATTAAAAACATAGTTCAACATGTACTATACAAATAGCTAAGCATAATAGCAATAGGAATAGTTGGATTAACTCATTGTCCGACTTTTGACAAAAAAATAAAACCGACTCCCAAAAACACTGAAAAGCAAAAAAAAAACTATTCTTAGGTACATCATAATTATGGGACCACCTAGGAGGTATACCCTATCAAACAAAAAAAGAATTTTGCAAATCGGTCCAGGCGTCTTCGAGTAATCGGTTAACATACACAGAAAAAAAAAGATCCCGACGGATTGAGAACCTCCTCCCTTTTGGGAAGTCGGTTAAAAATCCTTCTATTTAGTTAACCACGAAACACAGCTTTCCAAAGCTAATAACAATGTATTTTTTTGCAGATTTTTGACAATAGACAGCTCGGAAGAAAGTTTATATCTACAAAACAAAAATGCTTAAAAACAAGCTTTACCAATATGGCGACGACACTGGAAGAATTCCCGCACACATTCACTTTGGTAAAGAAGTTTTTGATGCTATGGTCAAAAACAAACGTATTACAGCTTTGGTAAGTACTAATATTATAAACCTGATCCCTCTTATTATAAAAACTGCCGCAAGTAGTGGTTTAAACCAGACTGAAGTCGTCTTGGTTTGTTACGGTACTTACGATAGTCTTTACATCCTTATTACAAAACGTAGACTAAGAGAAGACGGTTTAGTACTTCGATTTGTCTGTGGTTCAAATAATATCCACAGATTATAATCAACAAATATTTAAATCATTCGTTCAATCGTTCCGAATTCTATGCGCCGTTCCTTTTTACATTATTTTGTTAAATCTATTTTGATGAAAAATAAATAACTATGACAATAAAAAAATATCTCTGCAGTTGAAAATATTACTTTTTATTATTTAAAGGTAATTTTATATTTCTAGTATCTTTTAACGATATATATGATCCAATTATTCTCTTTTAAACAACTATTGAGTTTGCGCGTCTAACGGAACGTCAGCGCGCGTATCCGAGTTATGTTTTGTTTTTAGGTTAGAAATAACTTGGATTATTTTCATCCCGATTTAAATGATTAAATAAGACGTTGTGCATCTAATTAGAGCCTCTTCAAAATGAAGTGCACAATAACTTACACACAGAATATCGTGTGCATTAAATTACCAAAAGAAAATGAAACAACAAAAAAGTAAAAAATTATATTTTATTCCGATGTCTATTTATACAGTCAAACGCACTGATACATGTTGGACACTGTTCTTCATCACACAATCTTGTTCCCTTTCTCACCTTGGCATTTTTGTACATTTTAGCAAGCTTCCAGCCTTTTACAAACATTGCATATTATTGGCAGAGATACGGCGTGAAAAACGCCAAAATAGTCTTGAATCTGTAAATAAACAGTAGACTGTATGATAATCTGATATATTTTCGAAGTTTCATCAAAATCCGTGCGGTAGTTTATGCGTGGAACACAAAGAAACATCCATAATAAAAACTTCGACTCGCATACAATTAATTAGGATTTTTTGGCAACCTACTTGCACTGTAAAGGTTACTTACTTTATGGCGAGCCCAGTTGAGCAGCATAGGATCATCCTGGATCATCATGGATTATCATCATGCATTCAATTGACTATTATTTCGAAAAACTTAAATCGATATTTATATCGAAAATTGTCGTCAGGTAATTTGAAGAGATTTTCTCGATGACGCACTCTGTTGGGTCCCCGGACACTCTCAATAGTATTCTAACACATCCAAGTATTCCAAATCACACATATTTATATCCACTTTCGTTTTTTTTCATCACAAAACAAATAACCTCAAAAGTAAATAATGTCGGAATTTGACATTTGTCGACTAAGTACTGCAGTTAAACTAGGGGGCTCGATGGTTTATCTTTTGTACTACAGATAGTAATAGGACTTGCGATAAACTGCGTTTTGTAATAACGTTTTTTCAAGGTCGTACTTAAAGGTGGATTAAAGGTAGTACAAAAGCCGATACTTATTTGATACCGCGTTTTATAATAAGAGGGGAAGAGTTTGCTTATTTGTTTTAACCCTTGAATTTTAGGGCCTACTAGACAGATATATAAGAACCTAAAAATATTTTAGTGTTAGATAGCTAGAAAAAGGCAACTTTTTATCCGGATGCGCGGAGTAGTACCTACGGGACGAAGGTAAACTAATATTCCAACATCCGTACCCTCTATGTAAACATATATTTAGGCCGTAAAGGCTCTGAAACTTGTGAACTGATTTGATAAATTCTTTCACTGTTGGGGCGCTACACTCTTCCCGAGTAACATAGGCTATATTTTATCCCCGTACGGGCAGTAGTTCTTACGGGACGCGTGTGAAATCGTTGGCAGAAGCTAGTAATTATAATCCCCCTGCCCTTATTCCAATTTTATTTGGGGTCAGCGCAGCATGTTTTCTTCTTCCATACTCTTCTATCTGCCGTCATCTCACAAGTATCATTTTGGCAGAAGCAAGAATTATCACTACATAGAATTTTTTTTTTTTTTTTTCTGTCCCTATATCCCCTTGTCCTTATGTACGCTTGAATCTTCAAAACTTCGCAACCGATTTTCATGTGGTCTTTTTTAATAGATAGAGTAATTAAAGAGGGAGGTTCATATGTATGATAACGTACCTACATTAAATAGTGGGGAAATACTGTTATACAAGACGTGGTGGGCTAGTGGGTAAAGAACCAACCTCTCGAGTACGAGGGTGTGCAACTTTTCTAAGGGTGCGTCCACATCTGGCGAATGCGCCGCGAATGCGCAGCACGCGAGCCGATCGCGAGCTGTCCGCGAGCTGCGCGCGTGCAGTCACTGCAATAGTTCGGTGCGCCTCTTTAGCGCAACTCACGCAAGGCTCGTATAGAGCGCGCGAGCGGCGCGCGATCTGCGCGCAATCAGTTCTCGCCCTTACAGTTCCGTATATTGGCTCAGTACTATCGAAGATGGCAGACGTCGCGCGCCGCCTGCGCGCTGATCGCGTGCGGCGCTTAGGTCGCGCGCGAACTGCGCGTGGGCGGCGCAGAAGCGGCGCACGAACAAAAATGCACGCGCGCAGCTCGCGGGCAGGTCGCAAACGGCTCGCGAGCTGCACATTCGCGGCACATTCGCCAGATGTGGACGCACCCTAAGATTGTACGCACTTTCTAAGTATATCTTGGACACCAATGGTTAATAAAAAAGTGAGGGAAAACATCTTGAGGAAACCTGGACTATAAAGTCTGAAATCACCAACCCGCATTAAGCAAGCGTGGTGATGCTCAATCCTTCTCCGTGTGAGAGGAGGCCGCAGCCCAGCAGTGGGACGATTAACTGTTATCCCGTGCGGTCGCTAGTTATGAAATAAATGATTGACGTTTGGGTTCATTGTCCGATAACATTATCTCCGTCATTTATCGACCTTGAAATGTTATAACAGAGTGCAATTCTTGCGATAAAGTGCATTAATGCAATAATCTTACCGTCTGCCTTCTTATCTTAATTCCACAGCGTAAAAATGCAGTCTACGGGAATGTTACTAAGAGTACGCGCACATTATAAACTTTAGTCGGCCAATAGTTTGTTTGGGCTCCTAAATAAGTATGAAGAAGAATAATAAATGGTAGGAAGGTTGTGCGCACTCTAAAAACTCCTTGTAAAACACTGGTATTCTGCATCCGGTTCATTAGACCGGAAGCCGACCCTAACATAGTTGGGACGATGAGTAGGATGATGATGATGACGATGATGATGATCAAATTCAAATTCATTTATTCATAAGAATACAAGCTCACAGTTTACACCAAAACGCTTATATCTATACTAAGCTTACAGACTAAAATGCAATAATAAAAAAATACAAGTAACAAAACATTACAAATTATTATTTAAAAGGTATATACTATAATACATAGGTATTCAGAATCAAAAAATACGTCTGAATGATGATAACGATGATGATGATACTGACGATGATGATAATGACGATGATGATGATTTTTTTCAGATAAACGCAGACACGGGTGACCAAATATCTTACGAAGAGGTAGCTCAAATGACAGCTGATATCGCTCTCTCCCTCACTCGTATAGGAGTTAGAAAAGGAGAGGTAGTGTGCATTTGCAGTGAGAAGATATTCGAATATTTACCTACTATTATTGGTATAATGTGCGCGGGAGCAACTTTCTCTCCTACCGATCCAACTTATGGTTGTTGTAAGTATAATGAATTTATATCAAAGTAGTATGATTAGAAAGGTGATAAGTATGTGTGTTTATTGACAACTTTTCTGTTTGTTTGTACTTTTCTAAGTAGGTATATCTGAGACACCAACGGGTAGTCAGAAGCCAGTAAGTCTGAAGCCCATCTTACTAAGGGGTATCGGGTTGCCCGGGTAACATGGTTGAGGAGTTCAGATAGGCAGTCGCTCCTTGTAAAGCACTGGTACTCAGCTAAATCTGGTTAGACTGGAAGCCGACCTCAACATAATTGGGACCTTTTCCCAATTATGTTGAGGTCGGCTCGAGAGATGATGACTTTTCTTTATAATCCGATGTCTATTAAAAACTAAACCTAAATTCTTTATTCACAGTTCCTCTCTTACATAGACTCAAAATAGTTCGACCTCGAATCATGTTTTGCTCCCGAAACGCCTTCAAAACTCATAAAGCAGTTTTTGAAGAAGTTGGCAGTATAGAATATTATATTCTTTATGGGGATGAAGAGGAACCTGGTACTTTGCTGTTTAAGGTAAGTTAGATGCGGCAGCTAGTTTTAATGGTAGGTCTACACGATACCAACTTTACTCAGACTTTCATAGAATTTTGTCGGCGCAACAAATTGGTACATACAAAAGTCTGAGCCAATGATAAGTCTGCACAAACATGTTGTCATCATAATTCCATTTAGACTTTAGATTTCTGTTCAAACTAAGATCGTAAGTATTTGTACAAACTTAAAGTCTGTATGGCACGATAAACTGTAGGCCCCGACTGTCATTGAACATCTATGGCAGTCGTTGCAGGAAGTCAAAGACCAGTAAGTCTGATTACCAATTTTACCCAGGAGTATTGGATTGCCTGGGTAATTAGGTTAGGTAGCCAGTAAGTCTGACAAATAGTCTTAACTTGGGGTATTGTATTGCCCGGGTAACTACATAGTTTGAGGAGGTCAGATAGGTAGTCGCTCCTTGTAAAACACTGGTACTCAGCTGCATCCGGTAAGACTGGAAGCCGACCCCAACATAGTTGGGAAAAGGCTAGGCAGATGATGGTCTTTTAAATTGTGTTTTTCTTTCCAGGACTTCTTGACCGAGACCTGTAAGCTAGAAGACTTTCAACCAGTTCCCGTCAATGGGTGGGAAGACGTGGCTTTCATAGTATACTCGTCGGGCACTACGGGTCTTCCGAAGGGTGTTCCTGTGACCCATTTGGCATACTGTCTGAACGCTCAGAATATAGTTCCGGATGAGTAAGTGTAGCTTGTAATTCAATTTAATGAATCAGATGCTTAACTGTATGTCAGACAATTATTTACATATTTACAATACATATAAAAAACTATCCTAGTAAAACAAAAAAAAAACTATAACTAAAACGCGTCAAAAATTCATCCCCATCGCTGTCAACTGGGAGCGTACCCAAGAGGTTGGCAGCATTGCCTCGTTGGATGGCCATGATATCCTTTGTCCGAGGTAATAGCCAGCCTTTTGGTCACGAGAAGCGTCAACCAGCCGCCTAGAGAGATCTTTGAATAGGTTGTGGGCATTCGGACTCCACGACCCGAGGGTTTCAACCCCAAATTTAAGTTTTCATTAAGTCATAAAGTTTCCTAAAAAATAAACTTATTATACGCGAAAATTAGTGTGAAATCATTATAATGAACTCCCCTTTGTGTTAAGTATTTCACAAAAAATTATTCTATAGTTTTTGCATAAGGGAGTGATGGATGAGGGTGTATCTAAGTAACAGCCGTACGGATCGATGGAGCAAAAGTGGGCACTGAGCAATAGTGGGTCAGGAAGGCACGTTAAACTGTAGGTCTCGGCTGTCATTTGAACATCTTTTAGGCAGTCGTTACGGGTAGTCAGAAGCCAGAAAGTCTGATACTCAGTCTTATCGAGGTGTATCGCCGCAGCGGGTTGGCCTTGCAAGCAGGGTAGAGAAATATACCGATAGACAGTCGCTCTATGTTGCACACTGGTACTCGGCTGCATCCAGTGAGACTGGAAGCCGACCCCAACATATTTGGGAAACAGCTAGTCAAAAAATTTCAAGTTCTATCTTTCTATTCAACAAATCTTCATAGTTGTATTGACTTAGTGCTCAGCAGTTGGACGATAAAAAGCCTGATGATGATGATCAACAAATTCTTCAATTTCAGCTACACAGGCATCGGCATCTACAGTTCCCGAGAGTTCTACTACACATACGGGCTGATGTACGCACTGGCGTGTTTGCGAGTGGCAGCCACTATTGTGTACAATACTTCTGGTGGAGAGAAGGCTATGCTGGAGGCTGTTCAGAAGTATAAGGTATGTTTTTACCTTTCTGTATGTTTCTACCAGCTGATAGCAATTCTAATAGGTGTGGGTGGAGGTTTGGATGTTTGTTCCTCTTTCATGCAAAAACTACTGAATGAATTTTGATTATACTTGGCAGTCATATAGTTTTATGCATATCAAGATAACATTATATGTACAGGCTACTTTTTATACGGGTGGGGGAAATAGTTCCCTCAGGAAGCGGGTGAAACCGCTGGCATCCTCGTACCAACCGCTGGTATCCAACCTACTCGTAAAGTATATAAACGAAATTGCAAAAATATCTACCATCGATCCAAAATATATGTCCCAAAAATCCAGATTCTGGTGCTTTTTCGAAGTTTTCCTAACGTTTCCTCTCAACCGGGGTCTAAGTAGAGGTCAGTTTAAAGTCTAACCAAATATACCAGTGTTTTACACAGAGTAACTGCCTATCTAACCTCCTCGACCCAGTTACTCTTGAAAATATTAGTTATCAGACTTTGTGCTTTCTCTTAAAATTATGTCAAATACTTGAGCAACTAGCTGATCTCCTTTTATGAGGACAGCCACTGTGGCCTTGGACGCCTTAATTATTTTTTATTAAAATTCTGTCTTATTTCTTTCAGTTAAAAATCCTGCAACTAGCGCCGATGATAATCACAGAATTAATTAAGTCGGCCATATTGGATGATTACGATCTCTCCTCAGTGGAGTACGTGATCTCTTCCAGTACTTATATTAGGGAGGAAGCAGTTAATGATATTAAGAACAGGTAATTTACAATACATTAAAAATTCTGGTACCAGAAATATCTATTTATACATGAAAATGTCGGCCATACATACTACATAATAATTATGTTCCTGTACGAATAACATAAAAAGGAAACATTTTTGTGTTCGTTGTTTGTATACTAGTCTCTGAAACTACTCACTACAATGGTGTTACCGGGGTAATATGGGCTATATTTTATATGGATTCAGAAAGAAATTCACCGTGGACAAGGGTGAAATCGGGGGGAAACAGTTTTTAACTATAAAATTCCAAAAATAGAAACATATGTTATAAGGGAAAAAATCTCAAAAAATATCTATTATATTCTTGTATTCAGTTTTTGTTATAGCAGCTAAAAATACATTATCTGTGAAAATTTCAACTGTCTAACTATCATGTTTCATTCCTAGTAATGTGGTCTCGGGGAAGGAATCCTCAAATCAAGTTATTCTATTTTTTCTCCAGAATACCAAGTCTGAAATCAGTGCTCCAGCTATACGGAATGTCTGAAGGTGGCAGCATTTGTAACGAGCTGCTCTGCCACAAGGGTTCCAAGCCTGGCAGCTCTGGAGTACCTGGCTATGGGTTTGTCATCAAGGTAACTTCATCAGTCCATTTGAGTAGATATGTTCGCGACAGACGCATCCGTGCGCCGCGAGTGCAAAATCATAATGCCTGAGTGTTCGTGTATGCGCGTTACTATTTATACTCTAACAATTTTGTGATGAGGGTAATGAGCAAAAAGTGCCGTAAGCCGCGCCAAGGTATGTTTTTCACGTGCACCCTCCTTCTAAATTGTTATAGAATTGTGTTCAGATTTTGATAGTGATTTAATTTGTAAATTATAGCGTTTTTTGATACCAAATTGTAATAGTTTTGTAGCGGTAACCTTAACCTACATAATTTTGTATAATAAACCTAATAGTTCTGCCGTTTAAGGCCTGATTTACCTATGTAAACATTTCTCGATAGTAAAAATCCTAGACTTTCATTAGTGAAATAGTGTTTAACTGAAAGCCTAGGTCTCATTGTATACAAAATAACTTAATTTATAGAAATATTGTTAATAGTTTAAGTTATAGAGCAATAAATAATGTCTGTGTTTTGACTTTCATTTCACATGCAAATTAACAATACTAGGGCTTAGGTCACATTGTTAGGATTACTATCGCCAGATAGCCCATGAAATGCCCTAACACACACTGCCTTTCGTATCGAGATACCCCCCATAGTTTGTTTTTTATCTCGAGATAATCTTCACATAAGGGCCGATTTCACATAGTTTTTTATAGTTATTCGGTTATAGTATTTCAGCCCTGAAGGTATGCAGGGTGTGTATAGTATAGTTCAGTAGCGCACTTCATGGGGCGTCTGACGCTAGGTGTCCTGTAATGATATCATGTACCAATTGTTTGTAATACTGCTGTTAAATTGAAAGGTCAATAAAACTGAGGTTGGTCGGAGGGACGAGAAATCGAGGTGCTCGTCACGGTAAAGTTTCGAGCTCATTCGGTGCGCAAGCGCCGCCGTACAAGTCGTAGTCATCGGTATAGATTTTTGATAGTGTAACAAGTAAATAGTGAAAAGTAAATAGTGTAATTGTAGTATGGTAAGTGCGTCGAAGCTCGTCCCTTCAAGACTCCTGAAAAATATATGAAGACTTATTATTTCACCGGCATCCCTGAACCTATAGTAGCAGAGAGTCTAAAACCCGTCTAAACGTATTCTTGTTTCTGAAATTCCTGTTTCTCGCCACATCGTAAATACAGTCCACTCGCCCAGACGTCCAAGAACCAGCGACCGACGGGGCGTCATCGTCTCGAAGCCACCCCATAGTACCTGCTTCTGAGCTACGTCCGTCCCGCACATCTGTTTGGTCCTTGCGACCTGGATCGCCTGGGAAGCGAGCCAGGAACTTCAGCTGAAGATACTGAAGAGTTGTAAACAGCAAGTATGCCTGTGACAAGATCGCAAGGAAGAGCCGCTCAAGCCTGGATCATCGACGCCAGACCGGGCCGCCGCACACCCCCCATCGTGCACGACCAGCCGCCGTTCTCTCCAACCACCACCGAGGGGAGTGAGCAGCCCCCCCCTCCCCCGAGGGGGGGTGAAGACCTACCCTGCCCCGCAGCTGAGAGGGGAAGTGAGGCGCCGCCCTGCCCCCCTGCCCCGCAGGGGGGTGAAGACCGACCGCGCCCCCCTACCCCGCGAGGGGGTGAAAAGCGACCAGCGCCGTCGTCGTTGATGCAGACTGAAGCGTCGTCATCACTGAGGCCGCCTGGAACCAGTGCTGAAGAATATAGTTCAGGAGGAACACTGAAGGCTTGCGACAAGACATACAACCGAGCTGTACCGTTGACTACCCGGGGTGACGCCCGTACCGAACTTAAGGCACCGTCGCACAGATCGACGGCATCAAATAGAAAAATTAGAAATGCGCGTGAAGACTTATTGAAGATTAAGTTGGAGCTAGCGCAAATAGCACTTCAGAGGGCCGAGGAAGAATCGGACGACGATTATATGGACGATAGAAATTCCAATGAAGAGTACATCCGTTCCTGGTTGGAGGAAGCTCCGGAACCAGACCCGCAGGACGCCGCCGCTGAGGGAGGACATAGACCACCAGATACCCTGGACCTGCCCGAGCCCCCCCCCTCCGCGGTTATAGTGAATCCGGTCCTGCGTGGAATAAGTACTGCTCCTGGAAGAGACGCCGCCGCCGAGGGAGGACATAGACTGCCGGGTACCCTGGACAAACCAGAGCCCCCCCCCTCGAAGACCATCGATACTGAAGCCCTTTCATCAATGAAGAAACCAGTTGAAGATACCGCAGGGGGTGAAGGGCTCCGTCCGTTTATCACGGAACTCACCTCCGCCATCGCATCGCTAGCCGGCAATAGAAGCGAAGAGAAACCGGTGTACCACAACCCTGCTGCATCGAAAGTCATCATGACGCTGCCGAACTTTAGTGGATTGCATACAGAATGGCTATCGTTCCGCGCCATCTATGAGACAACGCGACCATATTTCAACGATGTGGAAAATACGGCGAGGCTGAGAAGAAGCCTGCGAGGAAGAGCGCTTGATACAGTTAGTTCCGAGCTTATCGGCAACGCCAGGCCGGATGACATCATGAAGGAGTTGGAGCTTCAGTTTGGCCGCCCCGACTCAATAGCGCAAGCGGAGACAGACAGACTGCGCGGGCTGCCACGCTGCGGAGAAGCACCGAAGGACATCTGCACTTTCGCCAGCCGTGTACGAAGTGGCATCGTCACACTGCGAGCGCTGAAAAAGGAACACTACCTCATGAACGCCGAGCTTATGCGCATCCTCACAGAGAAGCTGCCGAACTCGCTACGTGTACAGTGGTACAAGACATATACTGAGAAGTACCAGTCAACGCCGGACTTGGGTCTCTTCAGCGACTTCATCACCGAACAAGCTCGCTACTGCAGCGCGTTTGCACCGCCTGAAAACATCAGTGAAGCTACTGGACTTAGACGCGTGACGCAGAGAACACACACCACTATAGACAAGAAGCCCGCATCGAAGTGCCGCATCTGCGAGATGGATGGACACCGATCGCTAGACTGCCACAAGTTCGTGAAGGCTTCTGCGGACAAGAAGTGGGAACTTGCCAAGCAGCACAACCTGTGCTTCCGCTGCCTGCGCCATCGTCAGCACGGACACAGATGTCAGAAGAAGAGATGTGGAATCGAGGGCTGCACAGCATCACACCATCATCTGCTTCACTACAAGAAGAAGGCGAGCACTACTGAAGTCGCACAAGAAGCGCAAGAAATAGTCGCAAGTTCACGCAACCACACAAATCAAGCGTTCCTGAAAATCGTTCCGGTGCAACTGTCCGGACCGGCGGGAGAAGTGCGCACCTACGCACTGCTGGATGACGGCTCAACCGTGTCACTGATTGACGAAGAGCTAGCAGACATGATCGGTGCAGAGGGACCAGTCGAGCCGATGAAGATAGGCGCCATCAGCGACGTGACTATCGACACGCCCACGTCGAAGAGAGTTGACCTCACGCTATCGACCTGCCATAGGAAGAAGATACCCTTCAGGGCGCGCACCATACCACGCCTGCACCTGTCGCCGCAGTCAATCAGCAAGGATGACATCGCTGACTGCAAACACCTGTTTGACCTGGCAGATCAGCTGACGTACAACGCAGGGACGCCGAAGATTATCATCGGGCAAGACAACTGGCATCTGCTCCTAGCAACAGACATCAGAAGAGGGCCCCAGCATCAGCCGATAGCATCGTTAACTCCCTTGGGCTGGGTGCTGCACGGTGCCCGCACTAGGATTCTGGGACAGCAGGTGCACTACGTCAATCAGCTGAACAGCGCCGAGGAAAGCATAGACAAGCAGCTTCGTGAATACTTCGCACTCGAGTCACTCATCATCAACCCGTGCCGACCAGCTTCTGACCCGGAGAAGAGAGCGGAAGATATATTACAACGCAGTATAGTACAATTGGAAGATGGACGTCTTCAGACTGCGTTGCTATGGAGGAGTGACGAGATACAGATGCCGGACAGCTACGCGACTGCGATGAATAGACTCGTATCAATAGAGAAAAAACTCGACAAGAATCCTGCTCTGAAGACTAGATATATGGCGCAGATGGATTCACTAATAGAAAAGGGCTACGCAGAGAAAGCGCCCCTTGAACGTACACCGGGAAGAACGTGGTACCTGCCGCACTTCGACGTCTTCAACCCTATGAAACCGGAGAAGCTTCGTATAGTTCACGACGCAGCAGCGAAGACAAGAGGGATGTCACTGAACGACTACCTGCTCACGGGTCCGGACTTGCTGCAGTCGCTGCCCGGCGTGATGATGCGATTCCGACGTCACCGCGTCGCCGTCTCCGGAGATATCACTGAAATGTTTATGCAGGTGAAAGTAAAGCCAGAAGACAGAGACGCTCTCCGATATCTGTGGCGAGGAGAGCGGCGGGAGGGGGCGCCGGAAGAGTACCGAATGACGTCAATAATATTCGGCGCAGCAAGTTCACCGTGTACAGCAATATTCGCTAAGAACTGGAATGCTAAACGCCATGCGAACGAACATCCAGAAGCAGTAGAAGCAATAGTCAAGAATCATTACATGGACGATTACATGGATAGCTTCAGAAGTACAGAAGAGGCGACGCGCACAATCAAGATAGTACAAGAAATACATAGTAAAGCGCGCTTCGACCTAACGAAATGGGTATCCAACAGCGAAGAAGTGCTGCGTGAATTGGTACCGGGCCAAGAAACAACACAGATTGTTAATCTTGGAAATATAGAAAACACAGAGAAAGTACTCGGCGTGATATGGAAGCCACACACAGACGAGCTGAGCTTCAACTTAAAACTCGCGCGCCTACCTACTGGCCTGCTCGACAAGGAAACGCCCACCAAGAGAGAGGCGCTCAAGATAGTTATGTCGCTGTACGACCCGCTGGGCCTCGCCTCACCTATAACAATCAGGGCGAAACAAATACTGCAAGAAGCCTGGAGGCGGGGAGTCGACTGGGATCAACCTCTCGATGAAGAACTATCAAGCCAGTGGAGGGCGTGGATAAGTCATCTCGAACAGCTGAAGAACGTAAACATACCGCGCTGTTATCCTGGGTACAGCGAGGCTACAGAAATACAAGTACACGTGTTCACCGACGCCAGTGAGAAGGCCTACGCTACAGCGGTGTACTGGAGGTCAACGACCCGTGACAACAACGTGCACGTCAGCCTCGTCATGGCGAAGGCGAAGGTGGCGCCGCTGAAGCTGCTGTCAATACCGCGCCTCGAGCTGCAAGCCGCGGTGATGGGTACGCGCGTCGCAGCCGCAGTGATATATGAACACAACGTCAAGCCCGCCTCCGTGACCTACTGGAGTGACAGCAGAACCGTTCTGACATGGATAAGGAAAGGAGCCAGATCGTACAAGCCATTCGTCGCACATCGATTGGCCGCCATAGAGGAAAATAGCAGAGTCGAAGAGTGGCGCTGGGTGCCTACAAAAAGCAACATAGCCGACGCCGCCACCCGCGACGTCCCGACGCACTTTCACACCGACCACGAGTGGTACTGCGGCCCTAAGTTCCTCTACGGCGACCCATCGACATGGCCGACCGAGTCACCAGCTGACAGTCAACCGACAGGCGAGGAAAAAACAGTCACGCTCATACAAGCGGGCGCAGCAGACCTCATAGACGTCGTTCCCGACCCCGCTCGATTTTCAAGGTGGGAGCGATTGCTGCGCGCCACAGCCAGAGTACTACAGTTTATATCGTTATGTAGAAAACAACATACAGAAAAAACGTTCTACAAGCGAACAAGGAAAAACAAAGAAAACGATCCTGATTGGTCGAGAGCGGTGCGAGCGCCCCGCGCGCCCGCCGAAGCTGCGCGCGCCCAAATATACACACGCAAGTTTATTGTATTGGACGCGACGTATATTCAAAGAGCAGAGAAGCTGTTAGTTCGTGTGGTGCAACAAGAAGCCTTTAAACAAGAAATAGCCAGTCTCGAGAGCAACAAAACAGTCGCAAGTAGTAGCCGGCTGTACCCGCTGCGCATAGAACTAAACGACGGAGTTATAGTACTGCGAAGCCGCATAGCTGCTGTAGACAAAGTCGCTAAAAGCGTGAAGAGTCCACCGGTGTTAGACGGCGATCACCGCATTACACAGCTATATATAGATTGGACACACCGTAGCCTACAACACAGCGGCACCGAGCTCGTCGTGAATGAGGTCAGACAGCACTACTGGATTGTGCGCCTGCGCCCGACAGTCAAGCAAGTCATCGCGCGCTGCCTGCACTGCCGCATACGTCGCGCGCGCGCGCCGACGCCGGCAACCGGCGACCACCCGAAGACACGCCTAGCTCATCACCGCAGGCCGTTCACATACACCGGGCTTGATTATTTCGGCCCGCTGTCAGTCACCGTCGGTCGTCAGCATCACAAGCGATACGTGGCGCTGTTCACGTGTCTCACAGCGAGGGCAGTTCACCTCGAGATCGCGCACAGCCTCAGCGCGGACTCAGCTGTGTTGGCGCTGCGCAGGTTCGCAGCGCGACGCGGCTGTCCCACCGAAATCTACTCCGACAACGGCACCAACATGCACGGTGCTGACCGTGAGCTGCGTGAGGCCTGCCAGGAGGAGGCCAGCCGACGCGGCATCGCCTGGCGCTTCATCACGCCTTCCGCGCCTTTCATGGGAGGCGCCTGGGAGCGCTTAGTGCGGTGCGTTAAGACCGCGCTAGGCGCCACGCTGCACGAGCGCCACCCACGCGAGGAGGTCCTCGCGACGCTGCTCTGCGAGGTCGAGTACGTCGTCAACAGCCGGCCGCTCACCCACGTATCTGTGAGCGGCGACGACGACGAGTCCATCACACCGAACCATTTCCTGCTGGGCGGCTCGGCACGCCTGCCGAGCCCCGGCACGTTCGACGAGCGAGACATCGACAGCAAGAAGCACTGGCGGCGCGCCCAGATACTCGCCGACATGTTCTGGCGCCGCTGGGTGCGCGAGTACCTGCCCGAGCTCCAATACCGGCGGGAGCCGCACGCCCGCGGCCCCGCGCTGCAGCTGGGCGACCCCGTCCTCATCGCCGACGGCAACCTGCCTCGCAACACCTGGCCGCGAGGCCGGGTCGTGGCCGTCTACCCGGGCGCTGATGGTGAAGTTCGGACCGCTGACGTGCGCACCGCAGGTGGCATACTAAAGCGTCCGACGAAGAAACTCGTGCCGCTGCCTAAGTAACCGGGCAGTGCGGCATCACCGGCGTCGCGGCGCCCTGGCGCTATCACTGCGCCGTCGCTCACCGGAGATGCGGCATCGCTGCGAGCCAGAGCTACGAGTCATCGCTGCGGGTCATCGCTACGGGTCAACGCTTCGAGTCCCTACATCGTGTCATCGTGTCATCATTCATCGTTTAATAGACTAAATAGTGATAGTGAAAGTGAAAGTGATAGTGCCTACGCTCTGCCGCACGGCGGGAGAGATGTTCGCGACAGACGCATCCGTGCGCCGCGAGTGCAAAATCATAATGCCTGAGTGTTCGTGTATGCGCGTTACTATTTATACTCTAACAATTTTGTGATGAGGGTAATGAGCAAAAAGTGCCGTAAGCCGCGCCAAGGTATGTTTTTCACGTGCACCCTCCTTCTAAATTGTTATAGAATTGTGTTCAGATTTTGATAGTGATTTAATTTGTAAATTATAGCGTTTTTTGATACCAAATTGTAATAGTTTTGTAGCGGTAACCTTAACCTACATAATTTTGTATAATAAACCTAATAGTTCTGCCGTTTAAGGCCTGATTTACCTATGTAAACATTTCTCGATAGTAAAAATCCTAGACTTTCATTAGTGAAATAGTGTTTAACTGAAAGCCTAGGTCTCATTGTATACAAAATAACTTAATTTATAGAAATATTGTTAATAGTTTAAGTTATAGAGCAATAAATAATGTCTGTGTTTTGACTTTCATTTCACATGCAAATTAACAATACTAGGGCTTAGGTCACATTGTTAGGATTACTATCGCCAGATAGCCCATGAAATGCCCTAACACACACTGCCTTTCGTATCGAGATACCCCCCATAGTTTGTTTTTTATCTCGAGATAATCTTCACATAAGGGCCGATTTCACATAGTTTTTTATAGTTATTCGGTTATAGTATTTCAGCCCTGAAGGTATGCAGGGTGTGTATAGTATAGTTCAGTAGCGCACTTCATGGGGCGTCTGACGCTAGGTGTCCTGTAATGATATCATGTACCAATTGTTTGTAATACTGCTGTTAAATTGAAAGGTCAATAAAACTGAGGTTGGTCGGAGGGACGAGAAATCGAGGTGCTCGTCACGGTAAAGTTTCGAGCTCATTCGGTGCGCAAGCGCCGCCGTACAAGTCGTAGTCATCGGTATAGATTTTTGATAGTGTAACAAGTAAATAGTGAAAAGTAAATAGTGTAATTGTAGTATGGTAAGTGCGTCGAAGCTCGTCCCTTCAAGACTCCTGAAAAATATATGAAGACTTATTATTTCACCGGCATCCCTGAACCTATAGTAGCAGAGAGTCTAAAACCCGTCTAAACGTATTCTTGTTTCTGAAATTCCTGTTTCTCGCCACATCGTAAATACAGTCCACTCGCCCAGACGTCCAAGAACCAGCGACCGACGGGGCGTCATCGTCTCGAAGCCACCCCATAGTACCTGCTTCTGAGCTACGTCCGTCCCGCACAAGATACTTAGACTAAAAATAGATAGTTTTTTTTTAAATCGATTTCAAATCAAACATAGTTTAAAAACTAAAAAACACGCTAGTCATGTATTGTCATCAGATGATCAGAGCGTGTGCAAAATTTCATCCTAATCGTAGACCGGGAAGTGCGTCACATTAAGACTCCAAGATTTTCTTACAGATACATACTATACATTACAAGTGAAGCTAATATAAGCGTGTTAAAAAATGTGGTTTGCTGGTTGTGTGTATGTTTGTGAGTGTTTATCTCTCGCTTGGCTGAACCGATCTGATGCGGATTAGGAATGTATCAGATTAGGAGAAGGTTTTAGGTGTACAATTGAAGTCGGTGAACACAAATAAACTTATGTTCAAATAAATTAAATTAAGACCACATTAACTAAGTTAAAATGGCATTTCATAAGAGTTATGTTTTGGTTTTGTTTCCAGGTGGTAGATTTGGAGACTAGAGAACCATTAGGACCAAACCAACGAGGCGAGATCTGTATCAAAGGACCCAGTCTTATGAAAGGTATGTATATTGTATATCTATCTACTCACACACTAGTAAAGTCCTGTGGTTAAGTCATCGATATAAAAAAAACTTTCAAGACTGACTTTCAACACGTTAATGTCGGTCGTGCTTGTGATCTCTCTCCGATGGTGTCGGATTGTTATCCCATCGTTATGAGAGTGAAGGAATAGTGAGTGCACTTGCGTCTGCGAAAAGTGTCACCTATCCACCTAGCTTTTTCTCAATTAAGTTGGGACCGGCTTCCCGTCTAAAGGAATGCAGCTGAGTACCAGTGTTTTAAATGGAGCGACTGTTTACCTGACCTCCTCAACCCAGTTACTTCGGCAGCCCGCTATCCCTCCCTCGTCAAGACTGGTTGTCAGACTTTCCGGCTTCTGACTTTACGGATAAAGACCAGTTTAACGTGCCTTCGGAATACGGTGGAACTTGTCATGACAAGATGGTCACACCAAACGTTGCCTCTTATGATCGATCGATCCGTGCGGCTGTTAGATACTTAGCCACGAGGTCTGAAATCTTAATACTTTTCCAGCATATCTTAACAATGTGAACCCTGAATGCAAGGATGAAGATGGTTTTCTGAAGAGTGGAGATGTTGGCTACTATGATGAAGATGGGTACTTCTATGTCGTTAACAGGATTAAAGAGCTCATCAAGTACAATGATATATCTGTAAGTAATTCTATCCGTCATCGTCGTCATTATCATCATCATCATCATCGTCGTCATCACCATCATCATTATGCATGATCGTGATAGAGATGCAACGGATCTCTGTTTTCGTTTCCGCAAGTGCGGAAGTTCCGCTAGATTTTAAACATCCGTGTCTGTTTCTGTTTCCGCTACTTTTATATCGGAGATGTAAACGGAAGTTTAATCTCCATCATCATCACCATCTCCATCGTCGTCATCATCACCATCAGCATGGTCATTATCATCATCGTTATGTTTAGTGATGCAACGGATCTCTTTCGTTTTCATCGTCATCATCGTTTAAAAATAAATAAAAATAACTTCTCAACAAATGTACATCAATGAAAAATAATCTTATCTGTATACAGCTTAAAAAAACTGATAAAGAGCAACAAAAAATTGGTCCTCGTCGAGAAAGAAATTGATCTTTTGTCAACACTCCTGTCTTCTAAATCTTCAGATACCACCAGCAGAATTCGAGGCCCTACTTCTTCAGCACCCATCAGTCCGAGAGGCTGGCGTGGTGGGTAAACCACATCCCAAGCATGGAGAGCTACCAGTAGCGTTTGTGGTGCTGCAGCCAGGATGCAAGGCTTCTGAAGATGAACTGGTTCAGCATGTTGAAAGTCGGGTGAGTGGAAGAATCACTACAATACACCTAGCGTGAATTTTAAAACTGTTAAAGTTTGTACCTTTTTCACAGATATAGATGAGATAGATATAGATTTGTTAGTAGAAGTAGGGAGCTCAATTTAAATCACACTCGATTGATATAGTGTGGTCAATGACGAATGAAGCCAAAACTCTATTGCATAGAAGTGAATGATTTTTTCATGTGTGAGGAAAATGTGCTACTAGTCTCATTCTCAAAATCGGTATTTATGTTTCTTGAGTTTGGGCCTCTACAGGTTGCTAGTGTTCGTATTTTGGACTCATACCACATGATGGATCTGTCACTCACTGCCAATCTAAAAAACTGTATATATTGGGGTCCTAAGTATATGTTTTTGTTACAATTTATTTTAAAGTATATGGTGAACTGTCAAGTGGTCGATACAAGTCATACCGATATTGGTTTAATATAAAATCTGTAGGTACTATCTGTTATTTTATATTTCGTCTGCACATTTAAATAACTTCAGAGTAGGATTGAGCGGTCAAGGCGGATTGATGATTTCAGGCTTTAAACTCCTGGTTTCCTCTACATATTTATTTTCCTTCTTCAATGAGTCATTGGTGTTCGAGATAGTCAGAAAGTACATTTACAAATAACTTGCCTGACCAAGAATTTAACCCAAACACTTATACTTGAGAGGCTTTCCTTTAACCACTTTAACAATAATTTCCTCATTTCCCAGGTAACCTTCAGAATGCGTCTAGCTGGTGGCGTGCGATTCATTGACCGACTGCCCAGAGGTGCCGGCGACAAGTTGGACAGAAGAGACTTGGTACAGCGTCTGACAGACGAGGATAAACCTAACGGAAATATGGATAAACCTAATGGAACTGTTCTCAATGGAGTCAGAGAAAGGATGTAAGATTTTGAGCGGTTGTGAAAAGTTGTTCTTAAGGGATGGGTGGAACGTGGGAGATGCTGAACAGATAGGTAATAATAAAAGGATAGCTATGAGAATATTAGAATTATTACACACTAGCTTCCGCCCGCGGCTTCGCCCGCATAGAGTTTGGTTATATCGCGTTTCCAAGACAATTCTTCAAAGGTCCGGGATAAAAACTATCCTTCGTTTTTTCTCAAGGTCAACTCTATCTCTGTGCCAAATTTTATTAAAATCAGTTCAGTGGTTTAGACGTGAAAGCGTAACAGACAGACAGAGTTACTTTCGCATTTATAATATTAGTAGGGACAAGTATGTTTTAAGGATTATACTTTAACTATACTTCTATACTAATATGTAAGCGATATACAAGGAACAATAATTTTTTTAAGGATTTCTGTATTAATTATTTGTAAGTATTGTGGTACGAAACTCAATAAAAATCTTATTCTTATGGAGTTATTTTTGTCCAATCCTAACTTCAGTCATGTTCACTAAAGCCTAAGTTAACTAATTATATTATTATCAGCAAATTCACCCATCACGAAACTGCGAACGCCAAAAGACATGGTTCCAAAGCTCACAAAACTTACCCCTCGTTTAAAAATACAACCCAGACGGAATTATTGATCCGTCTGATGTCCGTTAGCTTCGAACTTAGAGCATATTATTAGGGTGCGTCCACATCTGGCGAATGCGCCACGAATGCGCAGCACGCGAGCCGATCGCGAGCTGTCCGCGAGCTGCGCGCGTGCATTTTTGTTCGTGCGCCGCTTCTGCGCCGCCCGCGCGCAGTTCGCGCGCGACCTAAGCGCCGCACGCGAGCGGCGCGCAGGTGGCGCGCGACGTCTGACATCTTCGATAGTACTGAGCCAGTATACGGAACTGTAAGGGCGAGAACTGAGTGCGCGCAGATCGCGCGCCGCTCGCGCGCTCTATACGAGCCTTGCGTGAGTTGCGCTAAAGAGGCGCACCGAACTATTGCAGTGACTGCACGCGCGCAGCTCGCGGACAGCTCGCGATCGGCTCGCGTGCTGCGCATTCGCGGCGCATTCGCCAGATGTGGACGCACCCTTATAGCAAAACAGAACTTTCTGCCATGAGCACAAACCATCGTGCAAAAACAACGAAAGAACACTGACATTAATCATCTGCCTAGCCTTTTTAACCGACTTCCCAAAAAGGAGGAGGTTCTCAATTCGTCGGGATCTTTTTTTTTTATTTTATTTTTTATGTATGTTCACCGATTACTCGGAGACGCCTGGACCGATTTGCAAAATTTTTTTTTTGTTTGATACGGTTTATCTCCCAGGTGGTCCCATAGTCACCAGGTCAGGATCTGATGATGGAAACCCTGAGAAATCGAGGGCAACTTTCAAAAATTGTAGGCATACGTAGAGTAAAAACTTGACACTAAGGGGTATGTCTGATAACACTATGCAATGGTGAAGGTTTGGAGCTGACCTGATGATGAAGACCAGAGAAGGTCGAGGGAATTTGAACAATGAATGTGTAAACTACCTCGTGTTTGGGCTTATTTTGTTCGTATTGACGAGGCCATTGCAACAGTAAAGGTTTGAAGCTAACCTGATGATGGAGACGAGCGAAGGTCGAGGGAACTCGACAATTGAATATGTAAACTACCTCGTGTTTGGGCTTATATTGTTCGTATTGATGAGAACTTTCCACTTATGTGGATAGTGGCAACTGTGCTTGTCACTGAAAAGCTAAAAATATAAAAAAATAAAAATTGGTTTTCAGTGTTTTCGGGAGTCGGTTTTATTTTTTTGTATTTTTTTTCATCGGCCTAGAAGTCGGTGGCGAAATAAACTTAGTTAAATCCATTAGACACTGACTTCTAGGCCGATGCACCTAAGAAGTTTTTTTTTGCTTTACAGTGTTTTTGGGAGTCGGTTTTTTTTTTTTGTAAAAAGTTTTTCTCAACTATGTTGGGGTCGGCTTCCAGTCTAACCGGATGCAGCTGAGTACCAGTGTGCCTCCTTAGCCCAGTTACCTGGGCAACCTAATACCACTTGGTAAGACTGGTAGTCTATATTAGCTTCAGACTACCCGTAACGACTGGTAACGATGTTCAAATAACAGTCCGGTTCTGCAGTTTGTCGTGCCCTCCGACATACGTCCTTTTCAAACCCAAATAATTCAGCAGTAACACAATACCTGATGATGATGTCCTCCTAGCCGATTATCAGCTACAGCGGCTGTTCTCATATAAGGAGATCAGCCAGCTACGCAGGACATATTATAGTGCACGAGCATTTGCGTAGACTCAGATGCATTCTCTATTCCTTTGGTCTCATAACTCGATGGGACAGCAATCCGACACGACCGGAGAGAGCTCACAAGCAGGACCGACATTTACGTGCTCTCCGATGCACGGGTATATCAATCACCAACTTCCAGGCTCCGGGCAGCTTTGTGAACGTCTTTTAAAACCCACAAAGCGACTTCAGCCCGACTCGGGAATCGAACCCAAGACCTCGTGCTCAGCAGCCGCACTTGCGACAGCTAGACCAACGAGGCAGTTAGGTACGAGGCATAATACCTAATTCTACAATAAGTCTTTACGGAGCTACGAACGCCAAAAGCCATGGTTCCAAAGCTTACAAAACTTACCCCTCGTTTAAAAATACAACCCAGACGAAATTATTGATCCGTCTGATGCCCGTTAGATACCAGCTTAGAGCATATAATCAACAGGAACTGCCATGAGCACCAATCACTATCAGAAACTTTTTAACAAAAAGAAAAGCTCATTTCAACAAAATAGAACTTAATAACTTCTCCTAAATGTGACAAAATAGTATGTTGAAAACCACATGTAAATCTAGCTAAACGTGAGGTACTCGCGCACTAACATACATACAGACATACATGTCAAACTGAGAACGTCCTCCTTTTGAAGTCGGTTAAAAGTAAAAGTTGCTAGGGAGTTTTTTGTGCCACCCAGCCACCCAGCCCAGCAAAACACATAGGAGGTGGTGAAGGGTGGACTTATGGGCTGTCTTTTATTTTTGACATTCAAAATGCTGATTTCAAAGTCGTGGTGGCCTAGTGGGCAAAGAACCAACCCCTCAAGTATGAGGGCGCGGCCGCGGGTTCGATTCCAGGTCAGGCAAGTACCAATACAACTTTTCTAAGTTTATATGTACTTTCTAAGTATATCTTAGACACCAATGACTGTATTTCGGATGGCACGTTAAACTGTAGGTCCCGGCTGTTATTGAACATCCTTGAAGTCGTTACGGGTAGTCAGAAGCTAATACGTCTGACAACCTGTCAGATAGGCAGTCGCTCCTTGTAAAGCACTGGTACTCAGCTGAATCCGGTTAGACTGGAAGCCGACCCTAACATAATTGCGAAAAAGGCTCGGAAGATGATTCAAAATGCTGATTTATCAGCCTAATTTGACTTAACGTTTTTGAGTTTGAAAAGGCACATCCAGTCAGTTAACTAGTTTAACCCCCAGACGGGTACCTTTTCATACCTCTATCATTCCCTTCTCGACTCTTATACAGAACGTACCTGTGTACCATATTTATGATTCTTGTATTGAAAATAATAATTATTAATACAAGTTTGAAATTCATTTTTCATGAATTACCTAAGTTTGAATAATGCTTGATAAATATTTTTTTGATTTAAATAATGGTGAAGAGATTTTTGGGTTCCGATTTAGAAGACAGAAAAAGATGCTCTGTTGCAGGTGAGTTTTCTGTTTAGTATTTTTTTGAAATTTCTAACTTTTGTTTTGTTTTAGTCTGTTATTAATATTTGTTTTATAAATATACGTAATAGGGAGTTATTTTATGAGAATAATTTGGGGTTTTTTGAAGTTGCTAACTTTTGAAAAGTTTTTTTTTTAAATATATTTATTGATTTCATTGAAATTTCATTCATTTGTTTAGATAATTTGGGAGTAACTTATTCGAAGGTTATGTTATTTTAATTTAGATATTTATGAAGTTATATTACTTTTTTTTTTGGAAATTATTTAATGTTAAGGCGCTCTTTTCGGCTCAGCAATTTTTTACTTAACTACTGCATTCGCGAGTTCGATTTTTAAGCGAAATATTTCTTCAACTACCTTCTGTTAGCGGCTTCACATGCGTCCCGTGGAAACTATTTTACGCACCCAGATAAAAAGTGGAATTTTTCTGGTTTGAAAAATTCTTTAGATAAACGCGTTCAATCAAATAAACATAGATACTAGCCTTATCTATTACCATTTTTTTAAAAATAAATGACACTGTATATTTTCTGATACAAAAACAAAAAAATAATGTCGCGACATAATAATGTCGCGACACCTTTTCACACACGGTCGGTTAGCCCCATGGTAAGTTATTTATTAACTTGTGTTATGGGTGCTAACACAACTGATAAACTACATATAGCTACATATATACATATTTATAAATACATATAGTAACACCCAGACCACGGCCAACAAGCATGCTCATCACACAAATATCGACCGAACCGGGAATCGAACCCGGGACCTCAGGTTCGGCAGTCCGGCTTGGTGACCTTTGCGCCACAGAGGTCGTCAACATGCATTCAAATATCAATTAAACATACCTATATATTTTTTTTAACTATGCACTTTGTACCAGCTTAGTTAAGTACATAGCTATAGAAAACCTAGGGAACCTATATGTGTAGTATGACCTGTCTAGATTTCCGCGCCGCGCATCCAAAATGGCGGACAGCGCAATGTGGGTACCTATATTGAATTGTGTATTGTAACTGCAATCGATTGTGTCCCATCCTCGCCATCATAAAGTAATACGAATCTTAAAAAACTTCAATATTTAGACATTTTAAAACAAATCATTTAAAAAAATTATGGTCACAAACGATAAAATATTAAAAAAAAACATAAGTAGTTTTAACATACTAGTCTGCTGTGCCAATTAAAGGTGTACTCAGCGATAATAATTGTAATTATATTAAAAAAAAAATAAGTAAAAATACACAAGAACATTATGTCATGTAGGTATGGGTAAAGTAAAAATCGGACTATTAAAATTTAATGGATTAATGACTATATACACTTAATGTATTGTGTCTTAGTTGAAAGGACTTCATTGCAAAATGAATAATATTACGTATTTCTACTTTAGGCCCCTATCTACACGGTTAATGTAACTATAGAACTCCAAGAGTACCTACCTAGGTATATCTACCTATATGTCCTGTCTAGACTTCCGCGCCGCGCATCCAAAATGGCAGACGGCACAGCGTGGGTACCTACATATGTATAATACATTGTGTATAGAAACTGCAATCGATTGAGACACCCTTTATTTGTACTAGCCTTTTTTTCCGCGATTTCACCTGGAGTCTACTGCTACTACCGAGATACAGGGTGTGTCGTACCTAATCACATTAAATCCTAACACATATAATTTATGATATTTTATGGAGAATTATAAAAAAAATAACCTAATCAATAGATTAGGTCAGTGGTTTAACCACAGGAGTCATTTTTCGTTTTCATAATTTACAACATCATGTGTAAAG
Source organism: Helicoverpa zea (assembly GCF_022581195.2). Taxonomy (NCBI): domain Eukaryota; kingdom Metazoa; phylum Arthropoda; class Insecta; order Lepidoptera; family Noctuidae; genus Helicoverpa; species Helicoverpa zea. The sequence goes on along the minus strand of NC_061480.1, from coordinate 4,328,255 downwards.
CAGAGATAAAGTTAGGAGTATTGAATGTTTTGACCATTTGACAGCTGTTAGTTTTCAAGGGAGGATTTCCGTTTTTTGTAATGACTGACTCTTATATAGTGTTTTAATTCTCGCACCTTTTTATTATATTGGCTTTGTTTCAAAATGCATTTATTATTTTCACTTATTTATATTAGTATATTAGCGCGTTTGATTTCATGTGATTAGGTACGAAACACCCGATATAACCGTAGTTACTATTAAGGTACTTTATGATATAGCTATAGGACTCTTATATAATAACATACATATGTGTGTAATTTCTGTCTGGAATTCCGCGCCGCGCATCCAAAATGGCGGACGGCGCAGCTTGGGTACATACCTATATTGCATTATGTATTGTAACTGTTATCGATTGAGACACCCTTTACTCCTACTTGCCGTTTTTTCCACGACTGCTACTACTGAGATATAATAATATAGCCTATGTACGGGAAGAGTGCAGCTTCTTGAATCGGTTCAGTATTTTCGGAGCCTTTAGAGTGCAGATAATGTCGGTGCACTTTTCACGCACGGTCGGTTAGCCCCATGGTAAGTTATTAATTAACTTGTGTTATGGGTGCTAACACAACTGATAAACTGCACATAGTTACAAATATACATATTATAACACATACAACAAGCATGCTAATCACACAAATGTCGACCGAACCGGGAATCGAACCCGTGACCTCAGGGGCCCGATTCTCCTAATTTCACTTAAGCGACATACGATTCGATTCGACTGAGATCCAGTCACGACTCGATTACGATTGAAGCGTATGTGGCATTCCGCTATTTTTTCTTGGAAATAAAAACGTCTTTATCCTTTTCTGTCATTTAATAATGAATCATTTTGTCTGCAAATGATTGACTGTTGCAATATGATTGTAGAGCAAACTACCATGTAGACCAAAATCACCAAAATGGCAGACCAATCGCAAACCAATCGAATGCGATTGGTCTTATATTAGTAGCAGAATGCCCGATATGGTTAAAACTGCTATTGCGATTCGATTTCGATTCGATTTCTATTCAATTTTGAAATTATTAACTTAGGAGAATCTGGCCCCAGGTTCGGCAGTCCGGCGTGGTGACCATTGCGCCGTCGAGGTCGTGGAGATAAAAAATGATTCCTCTTTATAAAAGGTATCAGTATGCACCTATAGATACGTAGATATATAGATTATTACGGTCTGCCGTATTACTCTTAATAAAGAAACCCCTTTGAGTATTACGAGTCTTCAAATTAATAATCCCCCTATTCAGTCTAGACTTTATAATTGAATAGGGGAACGAGCCCTTTGAAAATGCACCCTTTTGAAATGAACCCTTTTCAAAAGGTTCTTTGTTAATGAAAATGTTAATAATCTTGTTTCAAGGGCAGACGGCTTTCATAGGGCTTATATTTAATTTTAGGGAGAGCAGATTTAAACTAAGTAGGGTACTTATAAATTGGTCTTTTATAGAAATGACCAGATGCGAATATGACCGTTGCATGTTTTTTTTTTTTTAATAATTTTCGTGCAGCTTACAATGTTTATAAATTGTTGTATTTTTAACAGACTTTTATAAAAATAAAGAGACTAAAACAGACTGTTATAGAGTTCTCAAAAAAGTGCGTGAAATAAAACGCAAAAATTATCTATGTACTTAGTTTTTAATATTTATAATTTTAGTTAGAAAAAGAGTTATAGGCTTGAAATAGAGGAAAAATTATATTCTCAGCTCACTGCAAACTTAACTGTCGGCCAATAGTTGTTTGACAGTTTATTTTGAGAGTAAAGTTTAATTATAGGCGAATCCTTTGTGCAGTTTACAGCACGTCGATTCTATAAAATTCGAACAACAACTCGCATTTCACTTCGCTTTTCACTCTCACTTCGCATTCGATTCAGAACGACCTTGATTTTGCATTCTGTAAACATCACCTAATCACTTGCGAAGTGAAGTGAGCTCGATATCGACCAATGCTGTGCATTGTGATTAATCAGTTTCTAATTTTATCAGTTTTTGACGCAGAATTTTAGCTAAATATGATGTTTTAATTATAATTTCTTATTGTAAGGAATTTGAGGCAGCTTTTAAGTATAAAATAAACAGAAATCTCTAAATTCGTGCTGTGAATATAATCTATGCTTACCCTACGAAAAAAAATACTGACAGCGCCAATACCATTATTAATCTGTGGACAATATTTTCTTCTCTTCTGTCTTCGTATTGTGTTTAAGCTTGTTTGTTTTTGCCAGTTTTCGCCGTAATTGTGATAAAATCATGAAGGAAGTTTATAGGTATTTCTTGTTATAAAGTTAAAAATAATATTAATTAAAGAAGTGTTTATTTTATTAATCCAACAATAATTTCAGAACTCAGAACATTTAGAACTTTATTTAAACACTATTTTAACTATAATTTCTTCTATTTTCACTCGTAAAATAGATGTTTATAATTTGACATTTTGAATCGGGTTCGAGTGCGAAGTGAGCGTCGAAATCCCGGAGGAATTACCTTATAGAATGCCACTTTAAAGTCATCTCATACTTTATCTGTCAAAATCTCGAGTTCAATTTAGTTCAACTCGCAAACACGCTCGCAAGAGTAGCGCTAGTGTAGATTCGAATTATCAATCGAGTTTTAGAATGCCAATCACGAAACTCACGGCGGATTCAGATTCGAAGTTTAGAGTGAAGTCTTATAGAATCGCACTGCTACTGTTAGTTTTCAAGGTAAAATACCTTTGTTTGTATGTTACTGACGGACACCGTCAACAGCACCAAAAACGGTTAGTATGAAATTAAGTTTTTAAAGTTGAAAAGTGCGCACTAATCATCTCCATACTGATATGTAAGACCGATCAAACTATCGGCCGACTAAAGGTAAGTTTTGAATGCTAGCAGCCGACCGCATATGCCGCGACTGAATGAAAGCATTCGATATCTGAAGGCGACTGCACGTGCTGTTGCCGCGTCGATCCAAAATTTCATGTAAATACGTACAAACCAGTAATGCAATTGCGGCCGATTTAAATTGGCAGTTACAGTCGCAGCTAGCATTCAAAACGTTCCTTTAAAGTTTGCAGGATGCTAATCTTAGGCCCAAGTTTTAGTAAAACGCGAAGGTACGTTTGAAGTTTCTTATTACTTTCTTCGACGTGTTCTCCTCAATTAGGCCACACAATACCCTCGATCCAGGATAAGAAAGGTGCCACACTGGTATACAACCCAGGACTATCAGCATACCCGCAGTACCGGCCAAATGAAGTCACTCCAACGATGGTATACATGCAGTGTATCTTCGAGTCTTTGATGACGATTGGGCCTCCGCTATCACCCTGGAAAATATACGACAGTTAAAGAGAAATGTTGACATTCTCATCATCATCATCAGCCTTTTATCGTCCCACTGCTGGGCTGCGGCCTCCTCTCACACGGAGAAGCATTGAGCGTTAATCACCACGTGCGAGAGATGCGGGATTATTATATTAGTCCAGGTTTCCTCGAAATGTTTCGTTTACTCTTAGGTCCGTATTACAGAAGGCTACTCAAGTCAAACACACACACATTCATTCACACACACATTCATTGGTCACACAGTCATTGGTGTCCAAGATATACTTGGAAAGGATATACAAACTTTACAGAATTGCTACTTGCCTTTTTTTTAACGACGTCAAAAATCATCAAATGACCCACAGCGGGAGGGCCGCTGTGGGTTAGCAGCGGTTAGGGAGTGTCAGACTCTTACTGACTAAAAACCGTCGTGTTCCGTCGTGGGCCATTTATGTACCAGGGCCGCGGTAAAGTCTTTCGAACAACCCGCAGCCCCGGCAATTGCTACTTGCCTGACGTGGAATAGTGCCCACTCTTACATTTGAGAGGTTGGTTCTTTTCTCAATAGGCATTAAGACTTATTTTCACACAGGAAAGGATTCAGTGGGCTTGGTACTTAAAGAGCTTAAGAAGGAACATGGTGGGGTTTAGTCTGTAAGAGTCTGACACTCCCTCACGCTGCATTCACAGCGGGACCACATTTGACGATTTCCCATAAAAAAATGGAGTTTAGTTACTTACCTGACAGGTATCCTTAGACTCAAATTTTCCCTGAAAAGGCTTGGGTGCACCTTTATCACCATAACAGTATTGGGTTGTTTCGTCGATCCCTTCCGTCAGCAGTCGACGAACTTCAGCATAAACAACTGAACAGTATTCTACCGGGAATTTGTCTAAAACTGCCTGAAATACAAAAAAAATTGTTTATCGTCTATCAATATTAATGTAAAAAAAATTGTTTTTGTTTGTTTTTATCCAAAAGGCTCCAAAGCTACAAAACTTCTTTAACTTTTGGAAAGCTACCTATACTGTTCCCGAGTAACATAAGCATATATTTTACCCGGATAAGGGCAGAATTTCCCATGAGACGCGGGTAAAACCGTAGGAAAATAGTTTCATATATGATTAGATCGCAGTTTCACTCGAATCTGTAAGTTTGTCATTGATACACCCATCCAGCGCCTGATCTCTGACCGAAGGTGTCGGATTGCCGTCGCATCGCGCTATGAGAATGAAGGAATAGTGAGTGCACCTGTGTCTGCGCAAATGCTTGTGCACTATAATATGTCCTGCGCAGCTGCCTTATCTCCTTACTTGAGAACATCCGCCGTAGCCGAAATCGACCTTGGACGTTTTAATATGATTAACGTACCTTTTGAAGATTTTCACTGAGGCCTCCTTTATCATGGAGGTAGCCCCAGCCGGCTGCGAGGACTTGAGAAGCATCTACTGGTTCACCAGTGTGCAAGCAAGCTGGCACTGTTAAATGTGTTAGTTCCATACTGAAATTTTAGAATAAAATTACGTCAACAGGCGTAGATTATTATTAATTTGTTCTCTCTATAAAGTACCTATTTAAGCCTAACTTCGCTGAAAGTGAAAACATAGTTTTCTTAAAATAACTGTTTAATCCATTCCTTCAAAATAAACTGGAAATCAACTATCGGCCGAAAGTTTAGTCTGCTTTGGCTCTGAACTAAAAAGTACCTATATTTAACCGACTTCAAAAAAAAGAAATTCTCAGTTAGACATGTATGTATGTCGCAGGGACATGATAAAAATGGGGATTTGATCAAATCACGGAGGATGTTAAAATAACAACACGATTTTATCTTTTCCCTAAACAAATCTAGTGAATTGAACAAATCCCTAAATTGGTTCAGTGAAATGACAAAAAACATATTGTCAGTTCTTGTCTTGTGCCTGTAAGAAATTCCTTTATGTCATTCACGATGCCACAAATCAGCTACATGTTTTAATAAGTGATTATTACAAAGAGGCATATCATATGCAACTAAAATATTTTTTATTTGTAATATTTCCTTGTATTATACACACCTGAATATCATAATTATATAGGTATACCTTACCAAATAAACGTTTAAAATATCAAAGCAAAATTATTTTTGTAATTTCACTGAACCAATTTAGGGATTTGTTCAATTCACTAGATTTGTTTAGGGAAAAGATAAAATCGTGTTGTTATTTTAACATCCTCCGTGATTTGATCAAACCACTTAGGGAATTGATCAAATCTCCATTTTTATCATATCCCTGCGACATGTATGTTTCGCTGAATTGAGGAGGTTTTCACCACATTGTTAGTCAGACTTGGAAGAAAATTTTACGTTGGTATATATTATATCGAAGAAAGTCGTGGTGGCCTAGTGGGCAAAGAACCAACCTCTCGATTATGAGGGCGCGGGTTCGATTCCAGGTCAGGCAAGTACCAATGCAACTTTTCTAAGTTTGTATGTACTTTCTAAGTATATCTTAGACACCAATGACTGTGTTTCGGATGGCACGTTAAACTGTAGGTCCCGGCTGTCATTGAACATCCTTGGCAGTCGTTACGGGTAGTCAGAAGCCAGTAAGTCTGACACCAGTCTAACCAAGGGGTATCGGGTTGCCCGGGTAACTGGGTTGAGGAGGTCAGATAGGCAGTCGCTTCTTGTAAAGCACTGGTACTCAGCTGAATCCGGTTAGACTGGAAGCCGACCCCAACATAGTTGGGAAAAAGGCTCGGAGGATGATGATATATTATATCGAAGTTATTAGTGTTTTTGCAAAAAGTTTTTTAACTCACGTTTTCTCAGTTCTGACGAGAGCAATATCATTATATTTTTTGGGTGACTCGAAGCCAGGATGTTTGATAAACTCTTTAACTTTATAAATCTTGGATGGGTCGGATGTCTCCTTACGAGCCAGTATGCCAATGGCAATGTGCGATAGTTTGCCTCTGAAATTATAAAAAAAATATATAATCATGCGCCTGATCTCTCTCCGGTGGTGTCGGATTGCCGTCCCATCGCGCTATGAGAATGAAGGAATAGTGAGTGCACCTGTGTCTGCGCAAATGCTTGTGCACTATAATATGTCCTGCGCAGTTGGCTGATCTCCTTACATGAGAACAGCCGCCGTAGCCGATAATCGGCTAGGAGACATCATAATCAAAAGGTAGTCATAAGTTTAAGTAATGAAAAGAACATGAACACGCCTTATCATGACGAGTTCTTCCTTCTCATGTTTCGGAAGACACGTTGAATCAGTGGGTCCCGGCTGTCATTTGAACATCTTTGGCAGAAGATAGAAAGTAACAACCAGTTTTACCAAGGGCGTATCGGGTTGTTAGGTCAGATAGGCAGTCGCTCCTTGTGGCACACTGGTACTCAGCCGCATCCGGTTAGACTGGAAGACGACCCCAACATAGCTGGGAAAAGGCTTGAGAGATGACAATGACTACTTACGCAGCTGAGGCAGAACAGTGCGCTGCTGTTAGTATGAAATCCTCGCTGATAATACTTCCTCCACACAAGTATTGGATAGCCTCCAATGGCCCGTAGCCGAGCAAAGCCTGGGAACAAGAATAGTAGTCATTTGATTACGAATTCTTACATAATGTATGTTACATGTATTGCTGGGGAGTTTGTTGCGCCACTTCTTCTTCCCAGCAAAAACACATAGGAAGTGGTGAAGGGCGGGCGTTTTGGGGTCTGTCTTATGTAAATTCCGGACGTTCAAAAAGTGCTGTCTTGTTGCAGCCAAGTTTGAATAAATGATTTTTGATTTTGATTTGATTTTGAGACAACTTTCCATTCACAGTGATACATATAATTTACGGTGAGTTGCTCCATTCAACTTTGACGATAACCAAATCATTTTCAGCTGTCAAATCGCCGATTTGGTCAATATTCGGCAAGTATACGACTGGTTATGTTTTGGTTATCGCTTTTGCTGAGTGACGCAACCCACTCTTAGTGTTGTAACTTTTTGTTCAATGAAGTATTTATGGCTTAATTAGAGGCTAGTTCCAACAGCCAACAGCCAAAAGCCACCATGGAGCTCATACAAGTCTTCCGAGGCTTACGGGAGTACACTTGGTCTACTTTGGAAAATGTTGGACGACTTTGAGAACTACTGAATTAATTTGGGAACTACTGGAGTCTTTTGAGGACTACTGGACCTCTTAAAGAACTATTGGACCAGTTTATGGACTACTGGATCATTTTGGGAACTACTGGACCACTTTGATCTTTGGCAGTCGTTACGGGTAGTCAGAAGCCAGTAAGTCTGACACCAGTCTAACCAAGGAGTATTGGGTTGCCCGAGTAACTGGGTTGGGGAGGTCAGATAGGGCAGTCGCTACTTGTAAAGCACTGGTACTCAGCTACATCCGGTTAGACTGAAAGCAGACCCCAACATAGTTGAGAAAAAGGCTCGGAGGATGATGATGATGGACCACTTTGAAATATAATATATAATGTCGGACACCTTTTCACACACGGTCGGTTAGCCCCATGCTAAGTTACTTGTCTTGTATTATGGGTGCTAACACAACTGATAAATTACATGTAGCTACATATATACATATTTATAAATACATATTGTAACACCCAGACCACGGCCAACAAGCATGCTCATCACACAAATGTCGACCGAACCGGGACTCGAACCCGGGACCTCAGGTACGGCAGTCCGGCATGGTGACCATTGCGCCATCAAGGTCGTGAAAATTTCTAATTTTGAGGAATCTAAAGTTACTTGCTTACCATATGAGGGAACTCATAGCGCTCAGCGTCTTCACCAGCGACTACTAGCTTGTCAGTCTTATGATGACAATTGTTACTCCTACTATAGCTGGCCAGGATTGAGACTGATCGCTCACAAGGATAGACGTATTTCTTCTGGTATTCTACGCACACTGAAATAACAAAAATACTGCTTTAATATACTGGGAGCCGACCCCAACATAACTGAGAAAAGGCTAGGCAGGTGATGTTTGACTTATATGAAACTAGCTTTTGCCCGCAACTTCGTTCGCGTGGAATAGTGAATACCAGCAGATTTTTGATTTGACCAATAGATGGCGCTATATGTCCGGAATAATTTTATTTTTTTTTGTAATAAAAACTATCCTATGTCCTTTCTCAAGTTTCAAACTATGTCTGTACCAAATTTCACACAAATCGGTTCAGTAGTTTAGGCGTGAAGAAAAGACAGACAGACAGACAGAAAGACAGACAGACAGACAGACAGAGTTACTTTCGCATTTATAATATTAGTTTGGTTTGTATGACTTGGCCACTAATGATAGTGAGTGATCTAATTACAGAGGAAGGAAAGACAGCGGAGATGTCTTAAGGAAGGTAGGTCAGGTGCCCTTCTTGTAGGTCAAGCAACGTAGGACAGGCGTGATCGGATAGGTATTAGATCTATCTAACTCTTTGTCACTCAGATTCATCCGTTTAGACTGATGCCGACTCCAACATAATCAAGAAATTTTTGCGCAGCTAATGATGATGATAATATGGGAAATTTTCATCTTACTGTCATGAGCCTTTTTCCCATTTTTGGGCTGAGTTCTTGATGCTTCAAGTGGTGCACATTCACTCTCATGATCTTCTTCTTCTATAGGTCTGAAATGTATATAAAATTTTAGATTTTCTACTGTTTTATAATATTTTTGTTCTGGACCTACCTTTTGACCCTGAGTTATTAACCTAACCAAGTTTACCGACAGCAAAAACGTCCGTTTTCTTTAAAACAACTGTGAAACTCGAATGGACTTTAGGAAAACTGGCATTTGACGTGATTGCTTGAACGCGCTACTACTGGTCGGATTTGATAGCTATCTTTCATAGCCCATTTATCGAGCTTATAAGCTTTTTATCCGGGTTCGTGTGGAGGTTCCCACGGGATGCGGATAAAACTGCTGGCAGAAGCTAGTATTTTATAATAACTTACTTGTTGTCCACGCAGCAAACGACTGGATCCTTGCGAACGTATGAACATAGCTGTAAAAAATATAATTACTATTATTATAAATGCTAAAATTGTTATGTCTGTCTGTCGCGCCGAAAACAGAACTGATTTAGATAGATAGATAATTCATATTGTGCACCAATAAAATTAACAACACAGGATAACACAACACACAAAGAACAATAAAATTGGCTAAATTGAACAAAAACTGTGGAATTTAAAAATTAATCTCAATAATTCTAAACTCCGGTTTCATAGCTACCTGAGGCTGTTTCCTAGTTTGTGTTAAAGCCTTCAGAGCTGGTTCACATTGTTTCAGGCGCTTACAAACACCATAAGCACCAGTTTCTTCGTTTGTGCACGTTTCACCTGAAAAATAATAATCATCAGTATATTTAAATGTTGGTAAGCTGCTTGTGTTTTCTCTCCGGTGGTGTCGGATTGTCGTCCCATCGCGCTATGAGAGTGAAGGAATAGTGAGTGCTCCTGTATCCAAGCAAATGCTCGTGCACTATAATATGTCCTGCGCAGCTGGCTGATCTCCTTATATGAGAACTGCCGCCGTTGACGACAATCGGTCTGGACAATCAACAATTAAGACTAGGTTTTAGACTATTTGGAAAAATAAATATTTAGCAAACAAATTACTTTTTAAGGTAAAACCATCAGAACTAGTTCAACGAAATAATATTCCAAGGTGACAATGACAGATTGACCGCTAAAGGTCGATAAAATCCAGTTCTTTCCTCAAGAACCAGGAAAATACAATACTTATTAATATTGTAAAATCAAAATCAAAAGTCATTTATTCAAAATAGGCTGAAAATCAGCACTTTAAACGTCAAATTTACAAAAGACAGCCCCCAAAACGCCCGCCCTTCACCACTTCCTATGTGTTTTGGCTGGGAAGAAGAAGTGGTGGAACAAACTCCCCAGCAACACATGTCTTGAAGAGCTTGTGATTAGGTCAAAGCCTCGCGGATCAATCTATCGTAAAGTTCAGCAACGTCCGTGGATGGGTGGCCATCTTGAAAGCACGATAAACTGTAGGTCCCGGCTGTCATTTGAACATCTTTGGCAGTCGTTACGGGTAGTCAGAAGCCAGAAAGTCTGATATCCAGCCTTACCAAGGGGTATCAGGTCGTTAGTAACTGGGTTGAGGAGATCAGATAGGCAGTCGCTCCATGTAACTCACTGGTACTAGCTGCATCCGGTTAGACTGGAAGCTAACCCCAACATAACTCAGAAAAGGTTAGACAGATGATCTCAACGTTTGCCAAAATAATAAAATAAAGCAAATTTTTCATTTGAATATCCTATTTGGGTTTATTTAGGTATATGAGGAAAATAAGTTTTATTTTGCCGGTGTTTCAAATACTAATCGTGTGTTTATGTGACATTTAAAAGGCAAAACCTGCTGTCTCGATCGTTTTGGTTTTAATAGTTTTGAGACTACTTTTCCTCCTGTAATTTCCCCACTTTTTTACCCTGAGTAAAAAAAAAATATTTAAGCGGCTTTTCCGCATATCCTATCTATTGATTTGCTCACAACAGACCATCTGACTGAAATTTTTTGAAGAGGTAGCTTGGACCCGGGACAAGGATACAGGATCCTTTTTGTCCCCATCCGGGTACCGAAAATATCTTTCAGGAAGCTAGTCATTAAATATAAAAAAATATGTGCCATAAATTCTTATATTGACCAAGAAGTGCACGGAATTAAGACACAAGGCTTATTGGTCAATAAACCCGCCCTTTTATAAATAGCTTGTCATAATCATCTGGCCAAGGGCCCGGGTTTAAAAATAACATACTATTTATAGGTAGCCGGTTTCTATAAACAAAAAACAATCAAAGATAATGACCATTGATACAAAGGTCGTGGTGGCCTAGTGGGTAAAGAACCAACCTCTCAAGTATGAGTGTTCCATTACAGGTCAGGCAAATACCAATGCAACTTTTCTAAGTTTGTATGTACTTTCCAAGTATATCTTAGACACCAATGACTGTGTTTCGGAAGGCACGTTAAACTGTAGGCCCCGGCTGTCATTGCATCTTTGGCAGTCGTTACGGGTAGTCAGAAGCCAGTAAGTCTAACAACAAATTTTTGCAAAGAGTATTGGGTTGCCCGGGTAACTGGGTTGACGAGGTCAGTTAGGGCAGTCGCTCCTTGTGGCACACTGGTACTCCCGGATACTCTGATACCTCTTGGTAAGACTGGTAGTCAGTCTTTCTGGCTTCCGAAGCCTGTACTTCTGACAACCAGTCTTACCTAGGAGTATGGGGTTGGGGTATCTGGGTTGAGGAGGTCAGATAGGACAGTCGCTCTTTGTAAAACACTGGTACTCAGCTGCATCCAGTTAGACTGGAAGCCGACCACAACATAGTTAGGAAGAGGCTCGAGAAATGATGATAATGATAGATTGTGATTATAAAATAATCATTTAAAAGCTTATAGTTTATATGCAAAATAAATAGTTTGTTGTTTATAGGAACTGGTCGGATGCTAACCGGTATTTTGCATCCAGTAAAACTGGAAGTTGCACCCGGTTTGTCGTGAAGATGGGTTATAATGAGCATAATAGGAACTCGTTTTCATCTCAATGTCATCTCTATAATATATCATAAATATTCTTTGATTTTTTTTTTTTTTAATAACAATAAATATTTATTTTTATAATCTATTTCTACAATGTACACACTATACATATATACAAACTTAAACTACTTATCTTTATACATAACTAAAAATAAAATACTAAATACAAAATATATATAAACATAAAATATATATATATTCTTTGATTATTTGCTTGAATATATCTCTTCAACCACTAGACCGATTAGATTTTTTTTGTTAGTTGACTACACTTGCTCTTGCCATTCCAGTGGGCACCTTTTTGTAGATATATTTCAATAAACTTAATTTGACTTAATTTATTAAATAAACATATCATAAAAATTATATACGTTTGTATGTATGAACTTAAATGTTCACATTTAATGTTAATGTTAAAAAAATACAGAAATACACCTAAGTACTTACCTACATAAAAATGACCAGCATCTACATAAAATCATTTCTTTTTTTTTTGTTTGTATATGTTTTATATGTTATGTTTTAAATCATATATTTTTCAATAATAAAAAAAATACAACTTATATAACAAAAAAAAAACGAATTTTTTTTTTTCACGAGATCGATAATACTAAACATACAAAATACAAAACTTACCTTCATACTGCCCCGTGCTTAACGCAACACAAACACATAACAACAATAATTTTATAATCATAATTTAAAATTTTCAAAAAAAAAAAAAAACTAAAAATATTCCTATCTTAGCAAAAACGTCTACCTATGATCACTACCGATTTCAAGACTGACTGAGTAATAAGAAGCGTATGTATAATAAGATGAGTTTTAAGAAACTGGATTTTTAAATACAAATAGACTTACAAAACTTATCATATTATCCTTAGCCAAAAGTGACTCTGTCCGATCACGTGTTTTCATGCCAAAATTCATAATCTGTCGAGCCTCTTCCCAACTATGTTGGGGTCGGCTTCCAGTCTAACCGGATGCAGCTGAGTACCAGTGTGCCACATGGAGCGACTGCCTATCTGACCTCCTCAACCCAGTACTCCGGGCAACCCAATACCCCTTTGTAAGATTGTCAAGCCCGATGTTCAACTGATGGAAGATGTTCAATTAGGTAACAGCCGGGCCCTTCAGTTTAACGTTCCTTCCGAAACACAATCATTGGTGTCCTAGAAATACTTAGAAAGTACATACAAAGTTAGAAAAGTTGCATTGGTACTTGCCTGACCGAAAGTACCTATATTTCATAGCTCGCTTAAACGCGCTAATCCCAGAAACAAAAATAACCAGAGTTTTATCCGGGTGCATGAAGTAGTTCCAACGGGACGCGGTGACACCGCAGGCTAGAACTAGGTAACATTTATCCATCCAAATAATAAAAACACTTATATAGTCATTTTTGCAAACCATTGATACAAACATTTCTGTCGTCATAAAGTGACTACCAGCGCCATCTAGTTGGTGTCGGCAACACTTATGCAGTTTCGTTAGTTTGTCGGTAGATGTCGCTGTTTTACGGAACCGATTTATTTTTTAATATTTGTCAATGGTATAATATTACTTGATTTATTAGTTATCTATAGATAATGATAGTACGTTAACGTAATAACTAGCAGTTTCCCACTTTTTTACTCGATTCCATTAGAACTACTTTTATGACCGGATAAAATATAGTCTATATGACAGTCGGAGATAGTGTAGCATCCTAATGATCCTAGCACCTACCTAACAGTGAATGAATGTTTCAAATCAGTTCTTTATTTATGTGTATTCGATACCATTACAAACAAAAATAAAACTCCATAAAATATTAATATACTTAGATTTCAGCACCTAAATTATTAATAACTTAATTTTTTTCCTCTTTTTCAGAATAAAAGAGCCGTTTCCACTATCATCACCGACTTTGGGGAGTGGTGATGAAGCTACCTCGAGACAGAGATACCAGCACAGATATTTCACCCTTTATGCAAAACATCCCTGAGTAACCTTCTCATCCCGTCTACCATCCATAACCCATCCCTACCCATCCCTCAGAGGTACTTAGGTACTTCACCCTTTATGACCTTATCATCCCGTCTATAAGTGACCTTATGATCCATCCGCCATCTTCCCAAGGGGTGATGAATCTGAAAAGACTCAGAGGTACCAGCATAGGTATTTCACCCTTTATATACGAATCATACTAAATTGCCTTATCATCCCATGTATCATCCATCCTCATCCATCCCCTGAGGGGTGATGAATCTGAAAAGACTCAGAGGTACCAGCATAGATATTTCACCCTTTAAACAAACCACCCACTACACCCATCCCTCATTATTCTAAGGTGTGATAAATCAGTCAAGAATCAGAGGTACCGGCATGGATATTTCACCCTTTATGTAAATCAGAAAAAAATGTATTTTCATAATATCTATCATCGATTGTAATCCAAAAAAATATTAATCCCCAAGAATCAGAGGTACCAGCATGGATATATCACCCCTTATATACAAATCATACAAAATAATCTTTTCATCCCTTCTATCATCCATACCGTATCATCCCAAGTGGTGATGAATCTGAAAAAAATCAGAGGTACCAGCATAGGTATTTCACCCTTTATATACAAAACATCCATTACTAACCTTTGCATCCCATCAATCATCCATCCGTATCCTTCCCTCTTCATCTTAAGGGGAGATGGATCTAAACAGTCCGTCCCTTATCATCCCAAATTATGATGAATTAAACGAGACTCAGAGGTATCGGCATAGGTATTTCACCCTTTATATACAAATCATTCAAAATTATCTTTTCATCCCATCTATCATCCATCTTCATTCATTCTATCCCGTCCTTTGAAGACTTTCCTTTACCAGGAAGAAACCTAATAATACATCAGGTAAGCATCTTTAATTTAATTTATTTTTTACACGATTTCAAACTGCTTTCTATATAAACAACCAAACAATAACAAAAATACCTCTAGGCATATAGGTGCTCGTTGTTTTCCGTTTCACCCGCGTCCCGTGGGAACAATTGCCCGTACCGGGATAAGTCTATTAGCTTCCGCCCGCGGATTCGCCCGCGTCAAGTTCAGCTATATCGTGTTTCCAAGAGAACTCTTTAAAGTCCGGGATGAAAACTATCCTATGTTCTTTCTCAAGATCAACTCTATCTCTGTACCAAATTTTATTAAAATCAGTTCAGCGGTTTAAACGTGAAAGCGTAACAGACAGACAGACAGAGTTACTTTCGCATGTATAATATTAGTAGGGATGTCACTCGGGAAGAGTGTGGCTTTCCAACGGTTCCCATTTTTTTCTGTGTAAACAAACAGGGTTTTGTTTTTAAAGCAAAATTAAAATCAGAAATTGTTTATTCAAACTTGGTTGCACAACACTTCAAAAAAGCAATTTTCGAAGGTCAGTTTATAAAATACAGCCTCTAAAACGCCCACCCTTCACCACTTCCTATGTGTTATTGCTGGGAAGAAGTGGCGCAACAAACTCCCCAGCAACACATGTCTGTCTGTAGGTTAAAAGAACTTTTCAACAATGTTTTATCTATACAATGTATACCTATATTGCAGTATACAATATGCAACCACCACATGCTTTTGTTTAGTTTTTAAAGCAGTCCTCAAAGTTGAGCTGCGTTTCAATATCAAGATATGTATTTCAAATTTTTTTTCTTGTTTTTGTCAACAGTTGAAGACTTCATTGAGAAAAACATTTCTGCGAACAGCCCACAAAACTACACATTTCAGAAATTCAAGATGGCTGCTTTTCAAAACATATTAAGATCTGTATTTTGAATAATATGTAATTCTTCTATTGTAAATAGGAGATGAAGGTGATTGCAATATGTAATTTCAATAAACATCTATACATATAATAAATCTGTAAAAAAACTGTGTCTGTACATTGAATATATTAAAAAAATAATAATTGGGTGGGGTTTAGAAACAGTAATGGAGCACAAATTCAAAAAAAAAATTCTGTCTGTATGTCTGTATGTCTGTTTGTTTGTACACGCTAATCTTCCGAACTACTGAACGGATTTCAATGATTTTTTCTTTGTTGTATCAGTATTAAGCCTGGTCAACATATAGGTTATAATTTATCTTCGAAACTTGAAGACCTGATGCAGAACTCCAACAGACCAATAAAACTATAAGAGATACAAATATGGTGCCGTGGCAAAAATTGTTTCATTTGATGAGCATTTTCAGCTGAGACAATAAATTTTAAGATCTGGAACACCTGATGTGGAACCCCAAGAGCCCAGCTTCTCTGTACCATATACAGGTATGACGTTTTAGCAAAAGTTGTTCAATTTGATAAGCACTTTCTATTGACTTATACAAATTGAAGATCTAAAACATCTGATGTGGAACTCCAGGGGCCCAGCTAGAATATAGCATATAGAGGTATGACGTTTTAGCAAAAGTTGTTCAATCTGATAAGCACTCTCTGATGACTTATAAAAATTGAAGATGTAAAACACCTGATGTGGAACTCCAGGAGCCCTGCTAGACTATATGAAGCATATGAAGATATGACGTTTTAGCAAAAGTGGTTCAATCTGATAAGCACTCTCTATTGACGCATTTTTCTATTCTCTCTCACACAAACAAATAATAACGAAGATACAATAACGCTTTAATTTCGTGTTAAGTCACTGCTTAGTACAAATTTTACATACCTAGACGTAGCGTCACGAGCCCCCACTCTCTAACTTTGTTGCGTTATATCTCATTATTATTTTGTATGTCTCTTCCAGACCTCGGGACTACAGAGTTCCGAATTTTTGGGAGGCAAACGTGGGGCCGAAGCCAACACGCTGAAGTCCTTTTGAGACAACTTTAATGAAATGGTGACACAAAACCGACGATTATCCCTTTATACACTATAGAAATGAATCCAAGGACAATCCCCGGTGGACGTCGTTAAAAAAAAGACAATCCCCGGTTCTGTGCTAAACTATTGCTAACTATGGAGGAAAACTACTTGGGCTATTGTGATGGGATGTTAGTGGATGACAATGTATTAGGTACATGTAAAAACGGCAGGTGGAGACTCGCCACCTCACTTACTGGGCCCCCGGGAACCAGTCACTGAATAGCAACAAGAGGGCAACAGGGACATGAGCAGCTGAAGGGTGAGGATACCTCGGCGGACTTTAAACGCAGATTACGCGCTCCCTGTGCTTACCATGAGGCACCTACCCTCCGAGCAGGGCTACTAATCCTGCTCTAGCGACTCCACTCTGGACGGCCAAGCCAAGCCAGAGGCGTGAGACCTATCCCCGTCATGGTTCACTCCGACCGGCCGGAGATGGGGGACAGTATACACTCCCTGGAGAACTCAGTATATATAGCCCCGCGGGGTCGCTACTCCCCGTCATCAGCCTCAGATGTCCTGCGGTACCTATATCTCATTATTATTGTCGTTATTATCTCAAAAGCCTTTGTCCCAATTATGTTAGGGTCGACTTCCAGTCACGATGCAACTGAGTACTAGAGTTTTACAAGGAGCGACTGCCTATCTGACCTCCACAACCCGGTTACCCGCTCAACCCAACACCCCTTGGTAAGACTTACTGGCTTCTGACTACCCATAACGACTGCCAAGAATGGAATGTTCAATGACAGTCGGAACCTACAGTTGAACATCCCCTCCAAATAACGGTCATTGGTATCCAAAATATACGTAGAAAGTACATACGAACTTAGAAAAGTTGCATTGGCAGGCACTTGCCAGACCTGGAATCAAAGACGCACGCTCATACTTAAGAGATTGGTTCTCTACCCATCCACCACTAAACCATCACGAATTCCACTAAGTCACCACGACTTTGTCATCTATTTAATGTTTTTTTACGTAATATTTTTGCCACACACAACTTAAATGCGGATGAATTAGAATCACTACTTTTATCCCTATGGTCACGTCTATTGCGACTATTCAGATCTTTGATTTTGCTGACCCCGTAGTCGCTGGCATAAGGGACAGGATCCGCGTACGAAGTCGCGGGCAGAAGCTAGTATTGAAATAAATTACATAAAGTTTTATTTAAGTAAGTGCTAGTTTTTTGGGGGCTGTCTTTTGTAAATTTCTGCTCCAAAAAGTAGATTTTTTTTTGAATCTTTGAATAAATGACTTTTATCTTAATCTTTCTTTCTGTTTTGTCTGAACCTCGTGGGTGTTTGTTTGTTTTATACTTTCTAAGTATATCTTAGACACCAATGACTGTGTTTCGGATGGCACGTTAAACTGTAGGTGCCGGCTGTCATTGAACATCCTTGACTGTCGTTACGAATAGTTAGAAGCCAGAAAGTCTGACAACTAGTCTTGCCAAGAGGTATCGTGTTGCCCGGGTAACTGGGTTGAGAAAGTCAGATAGGCAGTAGCTCCAAATCGCACACTAGACACTGGAAAAGGCTAGGCAAATGATATAAAGGAAAACTAAACTTAGTACAATACTTATTATTTTGCAGACACAAACAGGAAAACTTGCAGTTTCTATACATCAGCATAAATAAGTGATATCATTTAACTAAAAGCATTAAGTATTTATTTAATTACACAACATTTTAACAAAGTATTTTCCTCATAGGTAACTGTAGCTAAGCACTCGTTTTGATAATAATTTTGCAATTAAAACATAATGATATAAAGTTCAAAGAAACCCCGAAACAACAATAAGGATAATAATGTACCTACTTCTTCTTCTTCCTCCTGCCCTGTTCCCAATTTTGTTTGGGGTCGGCGTAATATGTCATCCTCTTCCATTTTCCCGTCACTCGTCATACTGATACTCACTCCCTTCCTATTCATGTCATCTTTAGGCAATCTATCCATCTTTTCTTAGGTCTTTTCTCTTCCTCTCCATCCATCTCCATGTACATAAGGATAATGTGTACTTGAGATTTCAATAACCAATGTTTCTTTCATTTTGCGATTCAATATTGAATTTTGATAATAACTTCATGTACTTACCTAAATTATGTATTTCATTTTTTTTTAACGACGTCATAATTGACCCCTCCCGCTGTGGGTTAGCAGCGGTGAGGGAGGTCAGACTCTTACTGACTAAAAACCGTCGTGTTCCGTCGTAAGCCTTTTATGTACCAGCGCCGCGGTAACTCTTTCAAACAATCCCGCAGCCCCGGTAAGCCTTGACCCTACTGTGCCCTGCTGGGGATGTCTTTCAATGTCTAATCGGAAAACAACGGATCGGTTGGTTATTGAAATCCTCTATAAGTTCCTTTTTCTATCACATCTTACCTACTTTAATAAGCAACGCTTGGCACGGTCAGTCCGTGGATGGGTGACCATCTTGTCATGACGAGTTCCTCTATGTTTCGGAAGACACACTTAGCTGGGCCCATATTGTCATTTGAACATCTTTGGTAGTCGTTACGACTCGTCAGAAGCCAGTTAGTCTGACAACCAGTCTTACCCAACGGTACTGGGTTGCCTGGGTAACTGGGTTGAGGAGGTCAGACAAGCAGTCGCTCCTTGTGGCACACTGGTACTCAGCTGCTTCCAGTTACACTGGAAGCCGACCCCAACATAGTTAGGAAAATGCTCGAGAGATGATGATGGGGCTAACCGACTTTGTATGAAAAAGGTATCCCGATATTTATATTTATTACTTATTTATATTTATGATTTATTTATATTAACTATACACTTTAATGAGGTGATCTAACCAGTTTTAATTATTTAGCTAGACTTTACCTGTTTTTCATAGATATGACAAATTGCCTAGTATTTTACATACTGCTTATACCTAGTTAATTAGTGTTAATAATGTTTTAATTATAAATTATAATAAAATAATATTTGCTAGTATCTACACCGCAAGTCACCATGTAGGTACCTATATACCTACATAGATTTTCCTTATGACAACCATCGACATGGAAGAAAGAAAATTAATAGATAATTTAAATGCGTTTGTAGAGACGCATGTAAGTACATACCTTTTTTATTTGGTTTGAAATTATCAAATGACCCCTAATGACTAAAACCCATCATGTTCTTAAGCCCTTTATGCACCAGCGCCGCGGTAACTCGCGCGAACAATCCCGCAGCCACGGACGCCAGACATAAGTAAATACCTTAGACTTTCTTTGATCTGAGCCTTAGACAGTAAAAAATTGGCCAAGTGCGAGTTCCATACCATTATCCGTAATTAAACCTCCTAAAAAATTATTTCTTGTTGGTACGGAAGCCCCCTAAAATTTTTCTAACCTAGTTTTTAGTATGTCTAATTATTCACTGGTAACAGAGGGGCTGCTAACTAAGTCTTAATAAAGAACCTCCCGTTTTACCCTTTGGGTACAGAACCCTAAAATTTATTCGGAGGTTTGGCTTGATTTACGGTTAGTCAGACAGTTGGGAAAAACCTAGACAGATGATGATATTTGTTAAGGAGACGTTCCACCGGTGTGCAGCGCTGTAACGCACACAAATGTATCTTCTGTTGTCTAGTAAACAGTAACAAATTGCGTGCGAATATTCTAAATTGTTTGCGAAACTGCAACCTTTGTGCGCGAAGCACATGCCATAATATGTAGAGGTAATAGACAGCTGTGTTGCTGGGAAGTTTGTTCTTCACCGCTTCTTCTTCCCAGCCATAACACAAGGAAGTAGTGAAAGGGGGGGGGGGAGTGGTCTTTTGGAGCTGTCCTTTTGTAATTTTATCGTGAAAATATAGGTACTTATTTATTTATTTATTTAGGATCTCCAACGTAGAATACACAATTACATTCTCTTAACTTTACAATAGGAACATTTCTGTGTGCTTCTCCAATTATGGGAGATCACAGCATTTGCAGAATAAACTAGAATACAATCAAGTTTGATATAAAACACAAGCAAGAAAAAATAATAAATTAAGGTGCATTACAAAACAAAAATGCCACAAGAAATTTAAAATGAAAAACAAAATGAAAATAAAACAATTAATGTGTGAACAAATCTACTATTATTGGCCTAGTTTTGAATAAATTATTTTGACTAATTGTGGACAGATACATTTTTTGACAAATCTTGATGGAAAAGTGTTCCTATCACTTTCCGGCTTGACGGGTAAAAATTTACGATCAGGAAACCCAAGAGATATTAGTTAAAAATAATATCTTATAATTAATTTCAATGGAGCAATTATGTGAGTCACTTAACTGACGTAGTAAGAACGCGTTAAGTCTTACAAAGAACTTGTTTTTTTTTTTAAATTTGTCTTACTCATTGTAAAGCTGCAGACAAAATGGTGTGTGATTTCTAAACGTAAAAGAAATCTAGAAAGACTAAACAGTCGGCCGACAGTTGACCCGATTAAAAGTTTTTTTTTATAAAATAAAATAAAAATGTTGGTTTGATACCGGCCAATACCAGCCAAATACCAACTATATTGGGGTTGGCTGCCAGTCTAACCGAATACAACTGAGTACCAGTGTGCCACAAGGAGCGACTGCCTATCTGACCTCCTCATCCCAGTTACCCAGGCAACCCGATACCATACCATTTCACAAAAGACAGATTTCTTAAAACAACAGTTTTGAAACTTGAACGTGAAAAATAGTAACAGTTATTTTAATAAAACTGACGGCAGACAGAAGAAGAAGAAAATATGCTGCACCGACCGCAAATAAAAAAATTGGATAAGAACAGGAGGATGAGGATTTAGGTAATGTTGACGGTAATATCAAGCACGGAAAATAATATGACGAGTGACGAGTACTAACCGCGAACAAAACTAGTACCTACATATAAAATGAATCAACAAATTGATAATATAGCCACATCTTTACAATATTACAAAGTCAACTGTCTGGCCATTCAGTAACAAATACTCAGCGCAAGACAACAGACGCGCGCATTTTCGCTCAAAAAAAATCTTTTCCATACTTTTTTGTGTTTCAGATGTGTTAATATTACACAAAAACTATGTATTTAAAACTATTTTGTTTGTTTCTGTGTTTTTGGACGATCAATGCGGAGTTTGAAGGTATATATTTTATTTTATTTTATATAATTTGTTTTGTTTTTTTGAGGTTATCAACCTTGAACTTTGTGTTTTGTCAAAATACTGTTTTTTTTTGTAGCTGGTAGTGTTTTGTTTAACCTATATATTTTTTATTTTGCTTATGTTAGGTAAATGTTTTAAGGTATAGTTTTCACGTGGACATTAGTACCTACCTACATTCGATTATTTTGATGATTATACGGTTCTTCAAACCATATAGACAGAATTGTGTTGCTGGGGAGTTTGTTCCACCACTTCTTCCCAGCAAAAACACATAGGAAGTGGTGAAGGGCGGGCGTTTTGGGGGCTGTCGTTTGTAAATTTGACCTTCAAAAAGTGCTGATTTTCAGCCTACTTTGAATAAATGACTTTTGATTAACATTTTTATAAATAGTAAATTATGTAGGTGCCTATCACTAGCGATTATTTATTTGTATCCTAAAGGGTCCGAAACTTCTGTACCGATTTCCGATTTGAAAAATTCCTTCACTGTTGGGAAGTACATGGGTTATATTTTATGCGGGTACGAGAAGAAATTTTCCCGGGTCGTGGGTTGAACTGAGAAACAACTAGTAGGATAAAGATACAGGTGTATATTTGATTTGGGGAAGTACCCGTATAGCTTTTTTTATATTTTTGTGTGTAATGTTTTTTCTTGCTCTTTAAGTATTTAAAGCATATTGCTTCTTTTAAGTACCTACTTTTAAGAAGTTATTTTAATCTGTACTGACGAGTTTATTTAGTTGCTTTATCACGCTGACCTCAAGACCTAAGGATAGATGGATGGATCGCCTGAAAGATGACATGAATAGGAAGGGAGTGAGTGTCAGTATGACGAGTGACAGGGGAAAATGGAAGAGGATGACATATTGCGCCGACCCCAAATAAAATTGGGAACAGGGCAGGACGAAGAAGTTGACGCTGACCTCAGGAACTACTGTTTCGATTTGAAAAGAATATTTTAGCCCGTTTATCAAGCAAGGCTATAAGCTACTATCTATCCAGATGCGCGAAGTAATTTCCACACTACACAGGCAAAAGTGCAGGGGACAGTTAGTTTATGACATTAGTAAGGTTCACTGGGACATTCATACGGGTTTTTTGATAAGTACCGTAAGATACTTGACCAACTTCAGCTTATCGGTTAGCGGTAAAAATCACCGCTAAAATGCAATTCGGTCTTTCTTACTCATGCCTCTTTACAATCATCATCTCCCGAGCCTTTTCCCAACTAGGTATGTTGGGGTCAGCTTCCAGTTTAACAGGATGCAGCTGAGTACCACAAGGAGCGACTGCCTATCTGACCTCCTCAACCCAGTTACCCGGGCAACCCAATACCCCTTGGTTAGACTGGTGTCAGACTTACTGGCTTCTGACTGACTACCCGTAACGACTGTCAAGGATGTTTGATCAATGACAACCGGGATCTACAGTTTAACGTGCTCTCCGAAACATAGTCTTGGGTCCAAGATTTACTTAGAAATTACATACAAATTTGCATTGGTACTTGCCTGACCTGAAAGCGAACCCAAGCCCTCATACTTGAGAGGTTGGTTCTTTACCGAGTGGGCCAACACAAAATTGGCTCCTTAAAATCAACAGCCTTTTTATTGTCTCACTGCTGGGCTGCTGTCTTTTCTTAATGTCTTTGTCTGTTTATCGGGCTTTCACTCCAAAATAACTGAACCTGTTTAAATGTTTGGTAAGTATACAGACAATTTAGCTAGAGCCTGAGAAATAATATAATAATATAGGCTCCTTTTCAGTATCTATTATCTACCTAAACGCATATTTTTTTGCATTGTGAATTTTCCCAGTACATAATGAGGTCAGTCCTATGATATGAAAGTTTTGATAAACTGTTAACCTGCTATCTTAAAAATAAGTCTAGTGTTTTAGGTCTCTGATAAGAAATTAAATACTCATTTCTGTTTGTATTTTATGTTTCTCTTCTTACCCTCTTTTTGTTTTGTTTATTTCTTATTGTGTGCTCCTGAATAAATGTTTTATCTATCTATCAATCTAAATACTTATGGCCTTACTACAAAAACTTTAACCACTGTTTTACACTTGTCTAAAAAAATGTGGCTCCAAAATGAACCATATGTCAACGTCATAATTTGACATTTTTTTAGACAAGTCTTAAACTGACGTTAAAAAGTTTTTGTGGTAAGACGGTTAAAGATTTTTTACTTTTGTTTTTTTTACTTTTGTGAAAGTAGATATGGTAAGAAAGAATGTTACTTGTGAGATGACGGCAGATAGAAGAGTATGGAAGAAGAAAAGAAAACATGCTGCGCCGACCCCAAATGAAATTGGGATAAGGGCAGGAGGATGATGATGATGATGACGGTTAAAGATTTTGTTGGTAGGTAGGCGTAACTACACACATCAAAAGTGTCTAGGGATCAAGCATTTTTATGCGGATTTCTTGAGATTGAGATGTGGCTTTGTAATAAATTTATGATTTTATAAATTTATATGGATCCTTTTTGGTGCATTTCATAATTTGAATCAGGAACTGTGAATCAAATTCGAGTAAAAGATGAAAATCAGCTGTCAATATTTTCCCTATAAACACATACAACGCATTGAAGACATTATTAGTGCTACTGTTTCCCTACTACTGATTAAAACCAACGTTATTATGGAGCGGCGACGTCATTTAAGCAGGGAAGAAATGCTCAGAGCCGTGGGAATGATAGAAGCTGGTTCCCGGCAACGTACTGTGGCTTTAGCTCTGAATACAAGTCAGAGTGTTATCAGTCGACTTTGGACACGTTACCGAAGCACTGGTACCGTAGCTGAGCGCCATGGAGGACGGTATCGCTGCACCACACGGAGACAAGACCGATACATTCAAATCTTAACTCGAAGAGCTCCAACAATAACCGCCATGATGTTAGCCGTGAGGCTTCATCACTCTTCAGGGAACTTAATTAGCGACCAAACAGTCAGAAACCGCTTGCATGAAGTGAACCTTCATTCCCGAAGACCGCTACGGGTACCACCTATAGCAATGCACAATCGTAGGATTCGATATCAATGGGCTCTTGAACACAGAAATTGGGCAGAAGAACAATGGCGTTTCGTGTGCTTTTCTGATGAGTCTCGTTTTGGTATGAGACCGGATACAAGACGTATACGACACTGGAGAACCCCTGGACGCCAACAGCGATTAAAATCCTGCCAGGAAGTCCATCCTTATAGTGGTGGAACCATCATGGTATGGGCGGGTATTTGGATCGGCGGAAGAACTGAGTTGATTTGGATCAGAAGCAACCTCAACGCTCAAATTTATGCTGAGACGATTGTATCAGACGTCATCGTTCCTCTACAAGTGCAAATCGGTCCCTTATTTCAGTTAATGCATGATAATGCACGACCGCACACCGCAAGAGTTGTAAGACAGACTCTCGCGGCAGCTAACATCAATGTCCTGCCCTGGCCTGCTCAGTCGCCAGACTTGAACCCGATTGAGCATGCATGGGATATGCTACAGAGAAGAGCTCTGCCGAATATGGAGGGTATCCAGTCGCAAGAAGACCTTTTTTTGTTGTTGCAACGAACATGGGCGGCCATTCCACATCGTGATTTGGATGAACTCATTTTGAGTATGCCAAACCGATGTTCTTGTGTTGTTAGTGTTCGCGGTAGAAACACGGATTATTAATTGTTTAAGTTACCCAATAAACTTTTAAAGAAAACTGTTATTTCAGTCTTTTTTTTCGAACTTTTGTGTTAGTGTTTCAAATGTCAAAAATCCCTTTATTAGGAAAATGGCAAATTTCTTTATTAGTGCAAAGGTGACTTGGTTTATCGTTACTGTGACAAACGAAAACACTTTATTTGATGAATCCTTAAAGAAAATTTTAATTAATATCAATCAGGAGAAAAGTTATTGCAAAAATATATGTTGATCCCTAGACACTTTTGATGTGTGTATTTATACATAAAAAAAAAGTTTTTTACCAAAATTATCTAACCTAACATTGTCATTGAGCCATAAATTAAGAGCAGCTTGTATCTTGTGGCTCAGAGTGCGATAATTAGTCTTAATATTGTAAAATTAAACAGTGTAAACAGTATCTTTGGTGTCAAAGAGGAGGACTTACATTTAGATACGTAAAGATATCTCTCGAACCCTGGGCAACCCGATACCTTTTGGCAAGACTGGTTTTCGAAATTTCTCGTTTTTGACTACCTGCAAAGACAGCCAAAGGTATTCAAATGACAGCCGGGACCCACCAATTTAAAGTGCCTTCTGAAAATTGCGTTTCTGAATTCGTTTTGGCAAAGATGGTCGCCTGTCCACGGTTCGATATCCGAGTGGGGCCGAAATTCCTTTGTGGGTTTTAGAAACTTTCTCAAAGCAGCCCGAAATCTAGAAGTTGGTGATTGATACACCCGTGCATCAGAGAGTACGTAAATGTCGGTCGTGCTTGTGATCTCTCTCCGGTGTTGTCGGATTACCGTTCCATCGCGCTATGAGAGTGAAGGAATAGTGAGTGCACCTGCGTCCAAGCAAATGCTGGTGCACTATAATATGTCCTGCGCAGCTGGCTGATCTCGTTGGAGAACAGCAGCCTTGACTGAATATTGGTCTCTCGTAAATTATAATACCTATCTCATTTTATTTTTTTCTCTAATTTCAGGTGAATCCTGCGTTAAAGATGGTATGACTGGTGTCTGCACGGTCTTAGGTCAATGTCGAACTGCTATTGAGGACATCAAGCATAGGAGAAACCCTCAGGTACATATAATTATAAAAAGATTTAAAAAACTGGCCAAGTGCGAGTCGGACTCGCTCACGAAGGGTTCCTTAACATCTATATCTATACATATAATAAATCTGTAGAAAAGTAATTTTTGTACATTGAAGAAATTGACAAAAAAAATAGCCAGCATTTTAAAGGATAACTAACAGAACCCATTTCCATCATTTTTGTCATTTTTGTCTGTTTGTCTGTTTATCTGTTTGTTTGTTCGGGATTCACGTAAAATCTACGAATTAAATGCAGACAATGCTTATATACAAAAATTCTACGTAGCTTGGGGTATTACTTAGTTTTTGTTTCATCGAAATCGATTCACTCTATCAAAAGATATGATTAATTTTGTGAATTCAAGATGTAAAATATTACGACACGCAATCTATTTGTCAAAACTGTACATTTGAATGTTGTACTTATATTAGTTGATCGGCCTATTATTAATCTTTACACAGAAAATCACACCTTTATAAGTAACTTCGGAAGAAAAAAAAATGAAAATTTTGTTTAGCCACGGTTAAAGTAGCTCCATCTGTGGTAAATAAAATACATCAAATTTGTCAAAGGAGCGAGGTGGTAAATGACAATATTACCATACATTCTTTATAGAGGATTATTATTTCAACAGATGGAGTTGTGTATTTTCCGTAATTCACCATATTTTAACACGTAGTGTAATTTTTCGATAGACATTTCAATAGTGTTTGTCAGTTTGCCGTGCCACATCAAAATCCAACTATAATTATTACCTTGATGAAAAGAAAATTAATAGTTCTCAGCCAAATTTAAAACGGTGCCATCTTAATTATTTTTTGAACATTATGTCAAAAATGATGACTTTAGTGGAACAATTAATTATCATTTAAAGTTACAGATGGAGTTCATATCAGGATTTTTTCATAAACATAGTTTAGCTTATCTTCCACTAATGTGGTGGCCTTAAAACAAATTACTTTGAGTGAGTAGTATTAAGTAGACCTTGATTATTTTTTCTGATGCAAAATATGTAAACTTAATCCTAGAAGAAATGAGGATCTATCTCTCGCAAGCGCTGCTAAGCGTGAGGAAGGTAATGTAGGATTCTGTAGCTTTAAAAACAAGCCCAGATACAAAGTGCAGATAAGAAATGGGAGCTCTCTCTATTTAATACCATACACACGTAAAATGTTTTATGCGTCTGAAAACGTACAAATTACGCGCCGCATACCAGAGACATGCTTACTTTCAACTTCTGATCGCAAATATACTGTTCACGATTACGAACAGTCTCAGTAAGACCCGAGCCAAGTCTAAAAACCCTAAAAAACACCTTTTATATAAAACTATGTTTGATGTCATTTAATCACAAAGACAGAATTGTTCTCTTTTGCAAATCCTATCCACCTATATCCTATCCTAATCCACAATGCATTGCAGGTGTGCATTGCACAAAAACCAATGGTATCCTATTCGAGAAGTCAAAAGAGTTGACCTGCCAACGTCAGCTTCTGCGCTAAGCAAGTGTTCTTAATAGTACCATCAGAATTACATTCATCGTTGAATGAGGTGAATAAATTTTCAGAAACCACAATAACAGTAGGAGCCAAAGCGTATTATCGCTTCATAGAGCTCTGATTGGCCCCAGGTGACCAAGTCAGGTCTGATTTGTTCGTTCATCAGATCTTTGAAAGTGTTTCGGTGGATACTTACTGTCGTCCTGTTTACGTAACACACTGTTTACATGACACAAAATATGGTATATAAACGTCCTCCGCAAGAGCGAAATTTTCCCGGTGTGCGGTAGTGACGCACAGTATACAACACTTATGTTTCTTTTGATTTGCTGGCTCCACCAAGAAATGACAAATTGCGAGCGTACATTCTGAAAATCTTGGCAAAACTACAGGTTTCAAGTACGAACACATGAAATGGACTCTCACAGATACGTACATTTTGCCTATTCGTGAACTAATGCAAACATTTCGGTGGAGTCCCGGCTTAGGCCTCCCCCACATTAGGCGTGCGCGATCCTCGGGCGTGTGAGTAGCGCGGGCGCCGCGCGTGCGTCGCGAGCGCGTTGCGTGAGCGTCGCGTTTTGCTGCCCTGCGGCATTTGCAGCGCGCTCGCGGCGCGCACGCGCCGCTCTCCTTGACGTTTAACTGCTAAGGCGTTTAGCGGGCGGCGGGGATAGCAGGCGAAGGGGTAAGAACGCAACTCGAGCGCCGCGTGCTCGCCGCGAGCGCGTCGCTTGCACTCTTCACACATGCCGCAGGGCAGCAAAACGCGACGTTCACGCAGCGCGCTCGCGACGCCCGCGCTACTCACACGCCCGAGGATCGCGCACGCCTAATGTGGGGTCAGCCTTACCATGAGTAAGTGAAACTATCCTATCCTATGCGCCTGCTGATGATGATGACTCATTTTATCATCCATCCAGCTATTCCCCAACTATGTTGGTGTTGGCTTCCAGTCACCGAATCTGTTTGAGTACCAATATTTTGCTTGGAGCGACTACCTGTCTACAATCCAGTCAACTACACAAGACGATATCCATATTATGGTAAGACTGACAGACTTTCTGGCCTCTGATTAGTCGCAGCAGCTGCAGAAAATGTACAAATGACAGCTTTGTCAGACTCAAAGCATGTAGACATAGATTATAGCTGTTTCCTGTGAAAATTACTTACGCACCATACGTAATAATTTTCCAAATTGGCTGAACAACGTCACAAACTTTACTTCTTTTGTTTAGATAAATGGTCACATCCACAACACAACCTTGATCAATGAATCTATGCGACTGCTAAGTGCTAATCCTAATTATACTGTCACGTGAAAGAATGCACCTACGGGATAAGTAGTATTTTGACGATTCTATATTGCCCACGCAGACGAAGTTGCGGGCAACAGCTAGTTAATTTATAAAACGGAGAAAAAAATCACGTTTATTGTATGGAAGCCCTTCAAAATATTTATAATGTTTTAGTTTTCAGTATATGTTGTTATAGCGGCAAGAAAAATACATCATCTGTGATCTGTGATGAAATTTCAAGTCTCTAACTATCACGTTTCATGAGATAGAGCCTGGTGACAGATGGACGGACGGACGGACAGAGGAGTGAAAACAAAAGACCCAAAAACGCCCACCCTTCACCACTCCCTATATGTTTTTGCTGGGAAGAAGAAATGGTGGCACAAACTCCCCAGCAACACATGTCTGTCTGTATGAAAGTTTTATCTCACCAAAGCGAGTGAGCCATACTTGGGTGTGGAAATATTTCTTCTGGTGTACTTGCTCTAGCAAACAGTAACACATTTCGTACGAACATTTCTACAATGTCCGCGAAACTGCAACCGCCGTGCGCGAACACATTAATTTTTCGCGAAAAAATTTGCATTTTTGGTAGAATCGCGTTTACTTGGTAACTTACAGTTTTTGCGTGAGACAATGACAAATATAGTATATTTACATTTGTTAAGAGTGTGATACCCCATAAAATGTACAACAACTTTTCACTTAGAAAAACAGCTAAGTATATCCTGCATTTTCAAATGCGCCGTTTTTAGTTTTCACTTCTTGTGGTGGCGAAAACGTAAGGGCTAGGATTCCAATAGTCTTGGAAGTTTAATTTTGCCTAAACTATCCTCTCTGGGCAGTTGTCGGCTTCCAGTCGTTAAAGCTGAGTGTATGCGAGTGAGAGCAAGTTAATAAATAACTTACCATGGGGCTAACCGACCGTGTGTGAAAAAGGTGTCCCGACATTATCACATGGAGTGACCCGGGCAACCCAATACCCCTTGGTAAGACTGGGTGTCAGACTTATTGGTTTTTGACCGGTAACGACTGTCAAAGATGTTCAAATGACAGCCGGGACCTACAGTTTAACATGCAGTTTATCATGCAATGTCAATGCTGAAACACAGTCATTGGTGTCCAAGATATCCTTAGAATAGTTAGGTATAGCTTATGACCGTTTACTAATATTAATAGATACTGCTATCATTATTGCTCCATGGTAATTTCAAGCAGAATTATTATATTGGGAAGGTAAAATAATATTATAAACACAACAAACACACAGATTTAAAAATACTTATACCTACATAATATAATATTAAATTCTTGACCGTTATTTGAAGCTTACTAGTTTGAGATAGGCACCTACGTGTTTTCCGCTTTTATCTCTGTCCTTTTCTACCCCATATCTTGCATCTCTCTCGCACACCGACCAGTTTCACTCCCCACCAGGCAGGAGGCGACGAGTGTTCTCGGCGGCCACAGTTCGTCATTGGCGTCTTGTTTTCCGCCCGAGAAGGTTGGTCTAACCAACCGCTGTAGTATTTCGTTGAAAAATAAACTCAGTGCTCTCGCAGAACACAGGTGAGTTTATAATATTTTATACAATTTGTTAACGGTTTTACCGTTCGATATTCGATTTTGCGAAATCAAGTGTTAATATTTTGTACATCTACCCCTTTTTTGTCACGAGTTTCTTCCGTGTACTTTTTTTTTTTTTTCAGTAATTTGTTTTCAGAATGAGTGACTTATAAAGCAAATACGGATGCGGTAAATAATAAAGCTACCACAGCCCGTGCACGTGACTATGGAAAAGAAAGCAAGCCCGAAGTTCCTAAGGCACCTGTGGCCCTAGTTCAATCCTGCAAGGCGTTCAACTTTTTGACAAAAAAGAATGGTGTGAGGTGCGGTCCAACCAGCATCTCCTTAGTTCGGACTGGTCACTACCGCACTTGAAGAGGGCTGGTGGTGTCAAGAAAGCTTTTCGGCCTTGAAAGACTTGGTACGCTCCCCTCGGACTGCCAGTAAGTCTGTTAGCCACCCCCCATGGGGGTCGGCTCATTATTACGGCGTGTGATGGTTTTCGGCCTTGAAAGACTTGGTACGCTCCCCTCGGACTGCCAGTAAGTCTGTTAGCCACCCCCCATGGGGGTCGGCTCATTATCACGGCGTGTGATGGTTTTCGGCCTTGAAAGACTTGGTACGCTCCCCTCGGACTGCCAGTAAGTCTGTTAGCCACCCCCCGTAGGGGTCGGCTCATTATCACGGCGTGTGATGGTTTTCGGCCTTGAAAGACTTGGTACGCTCCGCCTAGGACTGCCAGTAAGTATACTAGCCACCCCCCGCAGGGGTCGGTTCATTATCACGGACCCGCGCAGGGTACCAATCTTGCATGTTGCGAGTAGCAGCATCATTACAAAGCAGGGACCAGTAAGTATACTAGCCATCCCCCGCAGGGGTCGGCTCATTATCACGGACCCTCGCAGGGTACCAATCATGCATGTTGCGGGTCGTACCATCATTGCCATCTACCCTCGCAGGGTGGCTTTTTGGATCGACTTTCGAAGAGTCGCCATTATAACCTTCCCTCGAAGGGAAATGGTAATCACACTCACGCTGAATGGCGTGTGACGCAAAACTCTAAAAGCTCCCTTGGGATATCACGAGTAAATTACAATAGGAACCATGTCCAACAGAGGAAACAGAAAGCGTCCAGGACCGCAGGCGGACTTTGATGCGTCCAACAAGGCACGTAAGTTATGACTTTCCAGGCGGGTTGCCTAACATTATATCAAGACCAATGGAAAGAAATGGGAGCTCCGCCTTTCTTGTTGAAAATAATAACTGGGTATCGCATACCATTGGCCAAAAGCCACCTTTGATAGATAATGCCAGATTTGACCAGAGAGTCCAAAGAGATGGATGTCGTCATATCCCAAATGATAAAACAAAAAGTTCTATTGATAGCTGCAAATTCTGCCAGCTTTCTTTCCAATATGTTTCTTGTGCCCAAAAGGCGACGGAAAGAACCGTCCAATACTCAATCTCAAGGTTCTCAACAAGTTCATAATTACGGAACCTTTCAGTTTAATAAATGTTTTTCGGGTGCTAGAGTTTCTTCAGAAAGACGAATGGCTGTGCAAGTGGATCTCGCCCAGGCTTACTTCTACCTTCCGGTAGCCGAAGGTCACAGATATGTTCTTCGACTAGTATACAGAAGAAGACTGCTTCAGATTACGTGCCTACCATTTGGCTTAAGCACGGCACCCAAGACCTTCGCCACAGTGACCAATTTGGGTGGCTCAAACTTTGAAAACTCAAGGGATACTTATAATTGTGTATCTCGATTTTCTGGTGGCTCGCCAAGATATATTTGCCTACTTTGGGATCATTTGCACCATGTTTTGGATGGCAAGTGAATAAATCGCAAGCATTATCAACAAGATAATGACAAAACGCACTACGTGACAAACAGCACGACAAACTTAGAAGACCTGCATAGCTTGATAGGACTTTTAAACTTCGCAAGTTTTCGTTGTTCCATACGGCAGACTGCATTACCGGGCTCTCCTCACTATCCTCAATGCAGTGTTGAACAGCAATCTATACCTACCCTATTCATGGAACCGTGAGCCAAACGGTGAACAAACCATAAAAAGGGTTCTTATAAGTCACGATTGAAGTAATGATCATATTTTATAAAAATAACTACGAAAGTAATATACTGACAACATTAGAAATGATATTTTAGAACGATGTCTGTGGAACTTATGCAATCTTTTCAAACTTAATTGAAATCAAATATGTATAATAAATGCCGTAAATTATTTTCTTAATTTTAATGAAATATGTAGTAAATCGTTTACATGTAAAATGAACCTAGAAGTCTTGACTGTCATACATAGAACCCTACTTAATTGAAGACCACAGATACTAAGAACATTTTACATAAAAATGTGACGTTTTTGTCATCGGTCGGGTTATACCCACCATTTTGAAAAAGTGTCATTCTTTGGTTACATTGTGGGCTCACGGCTCGGTGAATGGAGTATAGCAATGTTGAACCTACCAGCAGATACCTTAGCAGATCTAAAGTGGTGGCTGGTCAGCTGCCACCAAACCTTGGATATTCATTCGCCACTTCCCTGTCACCTTATAACCACGGACGCCTCCGATGTAGGATGGGGGCACAACTGAACGGAACTCCCGTAATGGGTTCATGGAACGAGAGAGAAAAAGGCTTTCACTGCGATCTGTACTGGGATTCTATAAAACTCGATCAACAACTCGCATTTCACTTCGATTCGTAATGTCATTTCATACTTTAGGGGAGGTAGGGGAGGGATGGGCACTTTTTCACAATTTATTGCATAAAAAATCAGATTTTACAGATCATTATCAACTTTTATTGCCATTTCTTATATTCGGCTAGATATAATGAAAGAGCTTTCCTAAAAATTACAATCAGTTTCAACATTACGAGATATTTAAACGGTTTTATTTAGCTCACCCCGTTTGTTTTATTATTTATTCTTGGATCAAATTTAGTAATTCAAATTTCACCCTCTTCCTGTCAACCGATTGGTCTGAAATTTTGTATACACCTTTAATTAAATCCAATATGGCCGCCGGCACAAAATGGCACAGCCCCCTCAATATGGGTATCAAATGAAAGGGCTACACAAGTAGAATACTGTCAGCAACCCCAGCGGGGCGCAACAGGGCCAAGGCCTGCCTGCACGTCGATTCTATAAAATTCGAACAACAACTCGCATTTCACTTCGCTATTCACTCTCACTTCGCATTCGATTCAGAACGACCTTGATTTTGCATTCTGTAAACATCACCTAATCACTTGCGAAGTGAAGTGAGCTCGACATCGACCAATGCTGTGCTAGTGACTTCCCCACTCGACAAAATGTCAACCGAGATTAATCAGTTTTTAATTTTATCAGTTTTGACACAGAATTTTAGCTAAATATGATGTTTTAGTTATAATTTGTTATTGTAAGGAATTTGAGGCAGCTTTTAAGTATAAAATAAACAGAAATCTCTAAATTCGTGCTGTGAATATAATCTATGCTTACCCTACGAAAAAAAATACTGACAGCGCCAATACCATTATTAATCTGTGGACAATATTTTCTTCTCTTCTGTCATAGAGGAAAGTAATATATCGGGTATCTTCTGTCTTCATATTGTGTTTAAGCTTGTTTGTTTTCGCCGGTTTTCGCCGTAATTGTGATAAAATCATGAAGTAATTTTATATTTCTTGTTATAAAGTTAAAAATAATATTAATTAAAGAAGTGTTTATTTTATTAATCCGAGTTGTAAGTCCTTTGCCTCGACGTTTTGTGGGCTTTATCAGGGGCAGTAAATCAGACTCCAGTTGGTCAATTAGCTCCTTTGACAATCTATATATGCTCACATAGTCATCATCGCGAGTTAATAAAGGTAAACTACGAATTCTAGCAGATTGTTGACGCTTTTCTAAATTATCTAAAGCATGAGCTTCTTCTAATAAAGATTTAAGCAAAAACATTCTAGCCATCGTTAAATGTAGGCACTTAATCACTTTAAAACACTTAGAACTTTATTTAAACACTATTTTAAATATAATAGTCTCTAGATCAAGTTGGCAACGGTACCTGAAACAAGATTCTATAAAGGATTTTTCGCGCAGATTTATAACCTCACAAATTTTCACTGACGAAGAAGAGCCTCCCTACCATAGAGAGCATTGGACACTTTTGACTTAGTTTATGAAAAAAAAATCGGTAAAAAAACTTTTAAGTTAAACGGTTTTATCTTATGTGCACTGAAAACTAGAAAATAAAAAATAGTTACTTACCTGTCAACCTACGTAGGTGGTCCCGGTCATATTAGACTAAAATAAAAACGTGGGGCCCATTAACTAT
Organism: Helicoverpa zea; assembly: GCF_022581195.2. Classification (NCBI taxonomy): domain Eukaryota; kingdom Metazoa; phylum Arthropoda; class Insecta; order Lepidoptera; family Noctuidae; genus Helicoverpa; species Helicoverpa zea. The sequence continues at coordinate 4,292,831 of NC_061480.1, read as the reverse complement.
TGCTGTAGTACTCTCTTCTAAAGGTATAATAGGTGTGGATTGCATCGACTTACTATAATTGTAACTGGAGATTTTGACAATCAATAATTAATAATAGAAAATACACATACCTTTCATTAGTTTTCTCTTTATAACGATCCGAAACCGCAACAAAATATTTAAGTACTTTTACGAGTGTTTGTTCTTGACAACTCACAGAAATGACAGATAGTCTATGGATGAACACCGTTACCAGTCGGTAACGTAAACTACCCAATTAAAAAAAACAAAACTATGATCAGAAATCAGAATAAAAGGACCCCCCTTTTATTCTGATTTGATCATGTCTCCCAACTGCCCATCTCTCCCCTACCTCCCCTATAGATAGACAGATTTTGACAAATCTGTCAAAATCTCGACTTTGATTTAGTTCAACTTGTCAACACGCTCGATAGTGAAGCGCTAGTGTAGTTTGACAATGTCAATCACGAAACTTTAAGGTAGAATTCCGTGGGTCGCGATTGTCGCAGCCGCGCGCGACAAAAGTCAACCTATGAAAATGTATGGCACCGCTGCCGAGGGCTGCGACAGTCGCGCGCGGACGACGAATTTCGTGAGCCGCTCGCGGCCGTACGCTTCTCAACATGGTCTAGCGCTTAATAACATCTATAGAATTTTAGTAAAACCAGAATTAAATTTTTGACAATGCCGCGAGCAGCTTACGAAATTCGTCGGCCGCGCGCGACTGTCACGGGCCTCGACAACGGTGCCATACATTTTCAAAGGTTGACTATTGTCGCGTCCACGGAATTCTACCTTTAGATCGAAGTCGAAGTGAGAGTGATGTCGAAGTGAGTTGTGATATTTTATAGAATCGACATGCTGAAAGAGATGCTTGCAGTATTAACTGGAAAATCACGGCAAGTTGCTAAAGAGATCAACAGCCATTTTTCAATGCAGAAATGGGACTGTGGTGTCATATCTAAGAAATCAAGGTGGCACCCGATCAAGGAGCCTACCGAACTTGACGTACAGAGTATTCAGTTATCTTGAGCTGTATCAAATCTATCACGTCGTGAATCATATACCAGCCCTATTCAACAGTCAGGCAGACCATCTCTCCCGACACAAACCTCCACCGGAGTGGCATCTTGTATCAGCAGTGGACCTATTTGCCTCGAAGCGAGCCCAGGGACACATAGTTGTGTACTACGTGCCCCTAGATCTGAAGGACCCGAAAGCGGGGTTCCACGATGCATTTTTCTCAAGTTTTGACTTACCCGCTAGCATGGGTATTACCGCCACCTTACCTTATACCGTAGGTCCTCAGTCATCTCAATTCAGGAACGGGAGTTAATCTCATAGTAGTTCCTTCGGTGGCACCAGGTATTTTGGCGAGCAGATTTGAAGTCCCGATCATTAGCAGTACCCTACACATTGATGAACCTCGAGCAGAAACCGATAGACACAGCAACGGGGATACCCCCTGCCAAGGTCAAGGAAATGGGGGGGGGGAGGGACAAGGAGTCTCTCCGACTGAAGTCTTCTTCAATCCACACGCAACACTTATCAATCAGCTTGGAGTCGATGGTTAAATTGGGGCGAAAAGTATGAAATTGGATCCTATGAATCCTTGAATCCCTATTTGGACCTATACTTACCCAATTTTTAGCGGACTTACACATAGTAAATAAACTAGCATACAATACTATTTTATTACACAAGTCAGTTATAGCTACACTATGCAATGCAGAAACCACTCTAGAGCTAGGTTCACACGTTCTAGTCGGACACATTTTAAAATCAATAGCGCTGAGCAAACCTGTTCCCCGGGAAGCCGTCCATCTGGAATATTGACCAATTGGTAATCTACTTAAGTGCAGTAAACGTAGACGAGAATAATCCATTTGCAACTTCCAGGCACACTGCTGCTCTTTCTTTTGCTAGCTTGTTTCGGAAAGGCGAGTCCATGATCTTTCCTTGCTTGCAATAGACCCAGAACATTTCAAAAACAACAAAGATAATTTAATCTTATGGCCAGTCTTTGGCTCTAAGACCGACAGTTCTAGTCATAGGCAGTCGGGTTGTTGTTTGATGGATAATCAGGAAAATATAAATCTAAGTCCAGTGTATTGGGTCAGAAAGACTAAAGCCTTGTTAGAAGATAGACGGACATCGGCTAATTCCTTAAATTTATTTATATCCGTTAGAGGCCAACCAAAGGCAGGCACCCGAAAGATGATGCGGGTGGATTAAGACATTGTTAAAAGAGGCAGGAATAACTACAACCCCAGGAAGCTTCCACTCGGCGGTAGCGTCAAAATCTGTGTTGACAATATACCTTTGGACGATATATTAGCAAAGGGTAATTGGCGATCAGGCAATACATTTGCCCATTTTTACAGAAGGGAAAGATACCCACTAAATAGAAGTAGCAAGTTATCTCGATTATTTAATTAATCCAGCTGATTAATGTCTATATTTTTGTTACTATTGTTATTAAGAAGTATCGCAATGTTTTTGTTAATTACTATTAGAAAATGAAATCAATTTTTGCTTTTGTTCTTGCATCTCTCTTTTAATTTTTATTACTCATCCTTCGAGCCCCTTTCCCAACTATGTTGGGGTCGGCTTCCAGTCTAACAGGATGTAGCTGAGTACCAGTACCAGTTAACTTTGATTACATTAGTATTCCAGGATGCAATACACATACTTACATGTGATTACTCGTGTACCTAAGTACCTATTTACATACACAATTTCATTGTGCTTTTGCTCACATTGGCGTCCACTTCCACCAGGCGATAACAAACACGTCTCAAACTAGTAAGCTTCAAATAACGGTCAAGAATTTAATAGCAGCGTTTTACCTGAAATAAAACGCATATTAAATACTTACCTTATTTGAAGCTTACATTTTAATTTCTGCCTGGTGTTTTCGACTCAATGACGAACTGTGGCCGCCGAGAACACTCGTCGCCTCCTGCCTGGTGGGGAGTGAAACTGGTCGGTGTGCGAGAGAGATGCAAGATATGGGGTAGAAAAGGACAGAGATAAAAGCGGAAAACACGTAGGTGCCTATCTCAAACTAGTAAGCTTCAAATAAGGTAAGTATTTAATATGCGTTTTATTTCAGGTAAAACGCTGCTATTATGCATTGTAATTAATTTTCCTTTAGGACCAGATTAAATAGTAGGTAAATAATAACAATGTAAATACGAATATAGGATTATTAAAATAGGATTATTATTTACTATTACAAAGTCTATTATGTAATGGAGCTAAAAACGGGAAAATATAGAAATACTGACATAACTAAACCACTTTTACGTAACTCGTTATATATTATTTATTTAGGTTAATTAAAGTTTTAATCTGTTTTAAATGACTAAAAGACACGTGTCTCATTTAAAATTAATTACTATTAATTACCATTAACCGGATTCTGAATTGTGATTCCGACGAAATTCCGACAGCTATAGCAGTCTTACCAAGAGGTATTGGGTTGCCCGGGTAACTGGGTTGAGGAGGTCAGATAGGCAGTCGCTCCTTGTGGCATACTGGTACTCAGCTGCATCCGGTTAGACTGGAAGCCAACCCCAACATAGTTCAAAATAGTTGGGAAAAGGCTCAGGAGATGATGATGATCTTTAGTTACATTGTAGTTTTGAAAAACCATGCTATGGAGTAGTTTCTTTGTAAAGGACATTGTTCCGGCTCCATACATGTTCTGCCTAAGAACCGTTCGAATGGAAAGTGACTTCTATAAACTCTTAAAATTATATGGAATCCTATGAAATAAGTTTTCACGAACGGACACTTCAGGAAACTAAAATAATTACGAAAAAAGTTAATATTTTGAGGTTATAAATAAAAAATAACCAAGCTTGCGTGAAATATCAGAGTAGTATTATCAAACTACACTATACAAAAAATCAACAATACTATGTACAGCTCTATATGTTCTCTTCTAGATCTAGGAAAAGACTACTCTACTAGATAAACGGACACATTTTATAAGGCATCAATAATTGTGACCCTACTTTTTATTTGGAATTTATTTATTTGAAGTGTCCGTGGAATACTAAAATATGTTTCAAACAATATAAAAATAAATAAAAATTATAGTATAATTTATATTCACATCGGTTCTTAGGCCAAAATTGAACAATGTCCTTTACAAACAAATAAATTAAGTATTAACCATACTTTTGTGGTTATAAATAATACTTTTAATGACTCGTCTTCTTTTGTTTTGTAGGTTAAACAAAGTTATACCACTGATGAAATAATAATATTGGGGTTTTCCGTACACCCTACGTAATTTCTAGGTATCATACCTACATGATAAGACTTTTAAGGTAATATGCGGACCTTAATGGGAGGTTTTAATGTGTAAGCTATTGAGGAAAATAAGAGTTAATTATTTAGCTATGGCCTGAGAGAACCATTTACTCGAATAAAAAGTAGCCTACGCCTTTCCATGGGTTTTTGAGTATAGTATCTATACCATGGACGAAATGATGAACAGTTTTCCTAAAACCCAGAAATCTTCAATAGATGTGTCAAATAACCCGGTCACGCAATTCGTACGTATTTACTTTAAAAGAATGCGCGAAGGATGAATATTCCTTCCACCGTAATCAGTACCAAATTTTATTTAAATTGGTTTAGCAATTTTGTCGTAAAGTGCAACACAGACACAAAACTATCCTAGATTTAAAATGATATGTAATAAAAAAATGGTAACAATTAATTTAAATGTTTTTTTTGTTCAACAGATATGCTCGTTCAAACTTTCGGATCCGGTAGTATGCTGTCTAGATGGAAGAGCTAACCCAGTACCTATGCCTCCACCCTTGACCACTACTAAACGGTAAGAAAATGTCCTAAATCAAAGTCCAATGTTTTTATTTCAAACAGGCCTCCGTAGGCTCTTATGAAACATCACATTAGTTGCACGGTTCCAAAAAGTTGGTCTCATGGTGAAGAGCCGGCAAGAAACTCCATAGACACTCTTTTTAAGACAATATGTAGAGTCCATTCAAAAACATTTAAAAGCAAGAAAATAAACTTTTATATATCGATATCGATGGCTATCTATCTATTTGTTATATTTGTTAATGTTTTTTTATATACTAATATTTAATACTAGCGTCTGGCTTCACCCGCGTGGTGTGTTGATAAAAAGAAGCCTATGTGTTAATCCAGGGTATCACCTATCTACATACCAAAGAACAATATCAGACGTCCATAGTAACTTAGGCTCAATAAAAATATTTCATGTACAGTGAAAATTCTTACAGTTTTTTGTGTAGTTTAATGTCAGAAGCTTTTCTATGTTTTCCACTTTTGCATTGAACTTCTCAAAACCAAATTATTCAAACGAAAAACCTGAACTCGATAAACAAAATAATTACTTATTAATATGATTTTTTTTTTTGGAAAAGTTCTAGATAACAATTAACTATTTTATAAGAAGTTAGTATTTTATATGTAAATTGCTGTAGTAAAGAATTTTGTGTACGTGAGAATTCAGTTTTAAAAGTTCATTGAGTGGGCCGAAACCTGACATTGTTCTTTCAATCAAATCGGTGCAACCGTTTTTGCGTGGAGGAATAACAAAAATACATCCACACATTCTCACAAACTTTTTACATTTATAATATAAGTAGGAAGTAGGATTTAAAAATGTATGGAATATGTTAAAAAATCGAACTCTAAAGATCGAGAGGTGTGGAAACAAAATGGGGAGGCCTTTGCTCAGCAGTGGGACAATAAGGGCTAAGAAAAAAAAAAATAATGTTAAAAAATTAATGTGCGAATTATTATATTCTTCCAGGCCAGTAGTAACAACAACTACGGAGTATATCCCAGAAACGTATGATTATCACGATGTAGGAGGCCAGGGGTCGCAGTGTGAAGCTATCTCCCCCACCCTGACTGCCCCCAAGACAGGACAGAAGGCTTTTGATAGTAAGTAGACCGTTTTCTTCTCTTTAAAAAGAAATTAAGATAAGACAAACACAAGTAGGGGAAAAGAGTATCCTCTGCTTAGTCTTTTCCCAAATATGTTGGGGTCGGCTTCCAGTCTAACTGGATGCAGCTGAGTATCAGTGTGCCACTAGGAGCGACTGCCTATCTGACCTCATACGGGCGTATATATGTATAATGAAAACTGAGCGAGAGAATTTCGCCACTCGACTGAGATTATGTCATAAATGAAATTTCAATATTAATTAGTAGTTGTAGTTACGTTTACTTGTTCGGACCTTTCAAGCAAAAACCTGGGGTTAAGCTCGAGTTGCTTTTAAAATTCGGCTAAGTGCGAGTCGAAATAAAATATTTCTTTTTTCATGTTATAATATGTATCTATTAATTAATATACATATAGTTTTCAGTATTTGTTGTTACAATGGCAACAGAAATACATCTTCTATGAACAGCTGTCTAACTATCACGTTTCATGACATACAACCAGGTGACAGACGGACAGCGAAGTCTTAGAAATAGGGTCCCATTTAACTCTCTGGGTCCAGTACGTCGATTCTATAAAATACAGACAACAATACGCATTTCACTTCGCTATTCACTCTCACTTTGCATTCGGTTCAAAACGTTCTAAAAGTCATCTCATACTTTATCTGTCAAAATCTCGAGTTTAATTTAGTTCAACTCGCAAACACGCTCGCAAGAGTAGCGCTAGTGTAGTTTGAGAATGCCAATCACGAAACTCACGGCGGATTCAGATGCGAAGTTTAGAGTGAAGTCTTATAGACTCACACTGCAGAACCCTAATAAAATCAATCTTCATGTTACAGAGTGCATCGAATACCAGGAGAAGTACATATACCCGTGTGAGAAAGGCATGGCTCTTACCGGAGGGATGACCAGGGGCAAGCACTGCTACCATACTGCTGATGATCTGATCATCGGAGGAGTTGATGCTGCTCAGTACGAGTTTCCTCATATGGTGAGGGATTTTATTGTTCATTATCATCATCTTCATCAGCTTACTACTGAGCACAGGCATCCTCTTACAGAGAAGGGTTGAGATTTTATCACCACGTGTGTTCCACGTTTCCTCGAGATGTTTTCCTTAAATAAGTCATTGGTGTCCAAGATAATATTTATTTATTTATTAAAGGGTTTTCCAACAGCTTCTGTGTAGATAAAGCTTAGAGTACAATTTCAGTTATTACTAGGACTTACACACACAGTCGCCAATTATAGGTTAACCAACATTCGCTAAATAATGATAGAATTTAAACTATAAAATTATACAAAACAAAACACTTCTTATAAAAATTATAGTAATATAAGTAAGTACACATAACTTTTGCCAGACCTGAATGGAACCCGCACAACATTTTAATTGACAGGCTGGTGTTTCAACCGCTATGCCAGGGTCTAAATAGATGCAACAGAATACCCGTTTGCCACATGGAACGATTGCTTATCCGACCTTCTCAACTCGAGCAACCCGATACTCCTTTGTTATACTGGTTGTCAAAGCTGGCTTCCGATTACCCGTAACGACTACCAAATTTCATATGACCCACCAATTTCAAATACAAAGACAAGATGGTCAGCCATCCACGCCCCAACTACATCACGCGTTATTTTATGATCAATCAACCCGCACGGTTGCTACTTAGCCACAATCTCCTCAATTCTTGTGGATATTCAGTCTAATATCTCATTGTTCTGGTTCCAGGTGATGGTTGGCTACGGAGACACGATCGAAGATCTTCAGTACCTCTGCGGTGGATCCCTCATCAGTGAGAAGTTTATCCTCACTGCTGGGCACTGTATTTCCAGTAGGGACCTGTAAGTTTTTATTTATCTTCTGATCGTTAGTAATCTATACTAATATTATAAAGCAGAAGAGTTTGTTTGTTTGAACGCGCTAATCTCAGGAACTACTGGTCCGATTTGAAAATTTCTTTCAGTGTTAGATAGCGCATTTATCGAGAAAGGCTATAGGCTACTTGTTATCCAGGTACGGGAAGTAGTTCCCACGGGATGCGGGTGAAACCGCTGGCAGAAGCTAGTCTTATAGTATGTAGATGCGAAAGTAACTTTGTCTGCCTGTCGTGATTCCACGTTAGAACTACTATGCTTATTTCAATACTCTTACACAATTCACTTGATCTAGCTCCGTTTAGTCTGCAAGAACCTAAAGAAAAGAAAAGAACATAAGATTCCTATTATTTTATGTAAACTAGTTATTCCCAGTGGTCTACTGACCACTCCAGCCGTTTCTCGAGGGAACTACGTATGTACTTCCAGCTATCAAACATAAAATTGCACAAGTACACAAGTACAAAAGTACGTAGTGGTTTTGTCGTGAGAACGAGACAGACAATGTTAATTTCGCATTTCTAATTTTATTGAGAATTAACCTATAAAAGTGAGGGAAAAAGAAGTGCCCCTGTTCTGCGCAAAAATGCTCGTGCACTATAATATGTCCTGCGCAGCTGGCTAATCTCCTTACATGAGAACAGCCACCGTGGTCGAAATTGGCCTTGGACGTCATTATTAAGGATTAAAAAATAAATATGTTTTGTATTTCAGGGGTCCTATAACCTACGTAGCAGTCGGTGCAATAAGCAGGGATGACGCTGCTGCAGACACTTCGAAGGTCTACAAAGTCAAAAACATCATCAAACATCCAGAGTACAGACCACCCAATAAATACAATGATATTGCTTTACTTGAGACTGAAAAAGAGTAAGTATTAGTGACAGTTCTGATATTCTTTTGATTTGTGATAGGGGTTCAGTAAACGCGATAATTTTTGTGTTATCTGCGAAGCTTTTTCCTATTTTTTTATGTTGGGGTTCTAGTCTAACTAGTGCAACTAGGTGCCAGTTTGTCACATAAAGTGACTGCTGTGTTACCCGACTGGCAATACTTGTTGTCACATTTTCTGGCTCCTGTCTAGCCTTAACGACTGCCAAATGACGAAAACTATGTTCAAATGACAGCTGGGACCCATTTACCGTGCCTTCCGAAGCACGGAGGAACTCCACATAACATCTAGTAAATGAACAAAAAAAATGAGAAACGAGACAGTATTTGCCACAAATCCTTTTCTAACCTAGGTTAGTTTAAAATCATCACCATGTGCCTAACCATATCCCAAGTATGTTGGGGTCGACGTACAGTCTCCCCGAATGCAGGTACCAGTGTTCTATATATAGTGACTGTCTAGTGTCTATATAATATCCTCAAGTCAACCTGGTTACCTGGGCAACCCAATAGCCCTTGGTGAAATAAGTTTTAAGATCACTTCTCCTTCTTATCGAGTAAGCTGCAGGTTTATGTTTTAACATTTCAGAATCAACCTAAGCCAGTTCGTAGTGCCAGCTTGCTTGGACGTGGGGGATACCACTAATGATGGGAAGGTTCTGGCCACCGGCTGGGGTCTCACAGCTTACAGAGGCGGTATCTCCAACCGACTGCAAAAGGTAGGTCTATTATTATCTGAATAGCTTTCTACCAATTATGTGTCTGGTATTGGTGATCGTGAAAAAAACAAGACAAATGAAGAGTTTTAGTCAGTGGTTTCACAAGCTAATATTAAGTAGCCTTCCTCGAAAAGTGGTCTATCTAAAACCGAAAGAATTTTTCAAATCGGAAAAGCAGAGTTTTTGAGATGAATAATCAAAATAATAAACTTTGCAGTTTTATAATACACTAGCCGTTTCCCCGTGGTTTCACCCTCATCCCGCGTAAACTAAAAAACACCTACAGTTCTTCTCGAAAAGTGGTCTATCTATCACTGAAATATTTTATTCACATCGGACCAGAAGTCCTTGAGATTAGCACTTTCAAGCCAACATAGAAACTCTTCAACTATTTTATATAAGTATCTTCATTTTCTAAGGAGCTTCCCATTTACTCTAACTTTACTTTTTCAGGTGACTTTACACAAGTTTACAACTGAGGAGTGTTCAAACCAATGGCCGACTCATCGCAATATGAAACAGGGCTTCAGTCCCCAGTCTCAGATGTGTTATGGAGACAGGACTGTTTCTAAGGATACCTGCCAAGTAAGTCTTCATCAGCCTTTTTTGTTATCCCACTGCTGGGTATAAGCCTTTTGTCTTAAGGAGAAACTCCTCATTTCTGAGCACCTATGAGTCAAACAGGCTGCCTATCTGACCTCCTCAACTAGGTTACCCGGGCAATCCAATACCCCTTGGTGAGACTGGTAATCTCACCATTTTACAATACGTTCAAGGCCGATTTCGGCCACGGCGATTGTTCTCATGCAAGGAGATCAGCCAGCTGCCCAGGACATATGATAGTGCACAAGCATTTGCGCAGACACAGGTGCACTCACTATTCCTTCACTCTCATAACCCGATGGGACGGCAATCCGACACCACCGGAGAGAGATCACAAGCAGGACCGACATTTACGTGCTCTCCGATGCACGGGTGTACCAATCCCGAATTTCCAGACTACGGGCTGCTTTGTGAAAGTTTCTAAAACCCACAAAGCAATTTCGGCCCGACCCGGGACTTCTTTTATAGCAGTCTTGCCTGCGACCACTTGACCAACGAAGCAGTTCTTCTCTATAATTTCACCACTATATACATATGTATAGCAGAAATAACACTTAATACCTATTTCCAGGGTGACAGCGGCGGCCCAATCCAAGTTAAGAACAGAAAGATTAACTGTATGTACACAGTGGTCGGCGTGACGTCATTCGGCAGTGCCTGCGGGTTTGTGGGCAGCGCTGGCATATATACTAGAGTCGCTAACTATATACCTTGGATTGAGAGTATTGTATGGCCTAACTAGAAGAAAAATGTTTGAGAGGTTTCAGACTAACGTTTAACTGTTCGTATGTCGCTTATTATAAATCAATAGAAAATCAATTGTGTCTCGCGTATATAAAGGGCTGCATACAAAGGGTGGTAATTACATTTACTCTTAAACGAAACCGTTCGGTTTTTGGGTCTTGAAAATGTATAAAGCGTTAGTCTGAATCGGTCTAATGCATGGGATTAAGAATTTAGTAGATATACCTAGGTGAATAAGAACAACAGATGTGTTTGGAAAATTGACTGTTTAAAATCATATAAACAAATATCATAAAATATTTTTATTTGCTGTAAAAAGACAAAACAAAGCCTTACGATTTGAAAACCTTGTTGTTAAAAATAGATTTGAAAGTGACTGATTTACTTTTTATTTTTCGTTTTTTTTTCCAAAATATGGAAAAAAAACAGGTATGTTTAAATTACCATACAAAAAAAAACGTTTAGAAATCATCAATAAAAAATGGCATTTAAATTAGGTAGATATACTTAATGAACAAAGTTATGTATTGCCATACTTATTTTTAAGATTTAAATATTTTTATACAAAGTGTGTGTTTTTTTATAATCTTAAGTACCTACTACCCATCATCATCTCTACCTTGCCCATTTCCTATAATCGAGGTGCCGTAAAAATATCTCGGGTTCGATCCCCAGGCTTGGTATTATTTTTTGCATTCATTATTTTTCCCATAGTTGGGGTTTCGTACCCAAAGAGAAAAACTAGACTATTATAGTTATCGGCACGAATCTTGAGCTCTGACCTTCACCTGCGCAGAAGTAATTTATTGGGTCCCTCTTGTGGTATGAAGTGAGGCGCGGGGGCACCGCTAAAGCGGTGATTGGCCCGCAGTGCATCGCGTCATAGCCGTCACTCGGGATTGGGTCTTTTCTTACTCTCGGTCAATGTCATCATCATCATCATCATCTCAGCCATAGGACGTCCACTGCTGAACATAGGCCTCCCCCTTTGATCTCCACAGATACCTGTTGGAAGCGACCTGCATCCAGCGTCTTCCGTCTTCCGTCTTCGGTCAATGTACTGAGTAGAAAATTTTGTTGTTATATAGTGTAGTTAAAATAAACATAAATAAATGCAGTTTGTTGACCAATCGACCTTCGATGACTTTTATGCCAGAGGAAAACTAAGTTAAATCCAGATATACAGGTAAAACAACATTTTAGCCATATGACGGAAGACCAGCTTTTTAGGGTTCCGTATGTTATAAAATAGAACCATATTCGAGAGACAGGGGAAAATGGAAGAGGATGACATATTGCGCCGACCCCAAATAAAATTGGGAACAGGGCAGGAGGAAGAAGATATTCGAGAGACAAAAGGTGACGAATTGGGGTGACTCATCGTCCTTCCGTCTCCTAGGAGACAACAGGCCTATGTCGACGGTGCGCGTTGTTCCACGCACTTCTTAAGGAAAGACAGCAAACCCCAGTGGAGCCCAGCAGGGCCAAAGCCCGTCGCGGTTGCGGGATTGTTCGCGCGAGTTAAGAAGACTTAAGAAGGAACATGGTGGGTTTTAGAAGAGCTGCACCCACAGCGGGAGAGGATTTGATGATTTCGCATGCAAAAATAGTGTTAGAATTCCCATTTATCCAGGAAGGATAAAATATAGTTTTTCCATGTGGCAGAATTATTTCGACGAGATGTGACTGGCTGTCGGATGCACTGATTGCGTAATATAAGGAACCCAACATTAATTATCGAGTCATTCCTGACCATATTATTACATGTTTACTTATAGTCTGTCAGTCGGGTTTTTAACCTGAGGAAGTAGGGTCACATTGTTTTAAATAGTAATAATTAAATAATATTTATGTAAATATGTTTAAAATTATTTTGTTTGGTTGTGTGTGTGTTTGTGTGTTAGTGAATTGTGAAGGTTAGTAAACTATGCATTATTTAATAGTTTAAAAACACGCTTTTATAAATGCATGGGAAAACCAAAAAGTTCCAGTTCATATCTTCCGGCTCCATCATCAGATCAGTTCGACAGTACCATATTATTGTATTGTCATCAGAAATACATATAGCTGTCAATTTTCATGACGCTACGATCCTTGGAAGATGGTTAAATTAGTTACCTTAGATTCCATTACATAGTTACATACAGGTCGACTAAATAAAAGCGTGTTGAAAATATGTTTACGACATTGTAGGAGGTAAATCTCTCTACTGCACCAATTTTGAAAACTCTTTTACCAATAGAAAGCCATGTTATTTGTGAGTGTTATCTTTTAATACTAATATTATAATGAATAGGAAACAATTTTTTGTTTTTTTTTGTACCCTAAACTGGCTCCGAAACTACGGAACTGATTTGATAAATTCTTTCACTGTTGGGGCGCTACACTCTTCCCGAGTAACATAGGCTATATTTTATCCCGGTACGGGCAGTAGTTCCCACGGGACACTGTTGGATTATATAGTGAATAAGTGCTGGGATGCTTCAACGAGGAAACTCATAAATTATAGAATAATGGGTGTGTATTATTATGTTCTGAATCAGTAACTGGAAAACCAGAACACTCGTTTAATTCAATGTCCTAGTGTATTGTGTGTAGGCAGACTATCAGTGTTTCAAAGTATATCTATAGCTATACTAATGTATTAAAAACGAATTATATCTATTTATTTATTTACTAAGGCTTACCAACTAAGATACATACAGAGACAATATAAAAAATAAGGTCAACAACAGTCAGTGTCATGCTCTTAAATTAAAGGTAGGCTCAACATTATTATTAAGCTGTCCAAGTAAAAGTATAATTAAGGAGTTAAACAATTAAAAGTAATCAAAAATAAAAGAATTTTTGTAAAAACATAATAGTGGACTAGTCGCTGGTGACCAAGTCGCCAGCGACTTTCATTGGTTTAAATAAGGTGTTACGCACTTGGTCGCCGGTAGTTGCCTAAGTTTCGGTCGCCGAGGGACTGAGTCGCCGCCGACTAGTCGATAGTGCGTTGCCCTTAACGATCACCTTACGTCTTTTCAGATATAAATTGCGAGACAAAAACTGGGGAGAGAGGAGTATGCCGATATTTACCACTCTGTCCTTCAGCTGTAAGAGATCTCAAGTTCAAAATACATCCACAGGTAAAAAAACTCACTATACTATACCTATACTAATTTTGTACATACTCGCTGTCAAAAGCGCCTAGCTGTTGCTTCATAGCAACACATTTTTGACGGCCTAATTATAATATTTTACGCAAGCCACTGCAAATTTTTAGTCGTCCAATAGTTTGTTCGGGCCACGGAGGATGGAAAGATGAGAAGAAATAAAGAATTTTAAAAACCGGTTCGCAAATCCAAAATTATCTACCACCCAAAACCCCAACATACCATCTATTAGATACGGGCTGTTCTCGGGAAACTACGGAACCCTATCTGACCGTGGCCCGACACGCTCGGGGCTGGTGTTTTTTTTAATAATAAAAGTAACTTTGTCTGTCTGTCTGTCTGTTACGCTTTCACGTCTAAACTACTGAACTAATTTTAATAAAATTTGGTACAGAGTAGAGTTGATCTTGAAAAATACATTGGATAGTTTTTATACCGGACTTTTGAACAATTCTCTTGGAAACGCGATATAACCGAACTCTACGCGGGCGAAGCCGCGGGCGGAAGCTAGTAGATACATAAAATAAAGTAAATAAATATTTATCGATGTTGTTAACTTTCAGATTTGCTATTTCAACGGTACTTCTATAATTCCCACAGTATGCTGCTTAGAAAATCATGATAAAGTGGAGCCTCTGATTGAGTAAGTATTTCCCATTTTCATCATCATCATCTCAGCCATAGGACGTCCACTGCTGAACATAGGCCTCCCCCTTAGATCTCCACAGATACCTGTTGGGAGGCGACCTGCATCCAGCGTCATCCGGCGACCTTTATAAGGTCGTCTGTCCACCTTGTTGGTGGACGTCCTACGCTGCGCTTGCTAGTCCGTGGTCTCCACTCCAGCACTTTTAGACCCCATCGGCCATCTGCTCTGCGAGCAATATGGCATGCCCATTGCCACTTCAACTTGCTCATCCGGCTCCCATTTTAGTTATACATTATTTCTTCAATATACTTTTTTTTTTCATTTTTGCAGGCGAATAAAAGGAGATTCTGAACCTTCTGAGAGCGACAACACGACTTGTCCAAAACCCAAGTTCACACATACAAAACCCACTGGAAAAATTCTAAGTGAAAAAGCTTGGAAAAGTAAGTGACAATCATTCATTTGCCGAGCCTTTTCCCAACTATGTTGGGGTCGGCTTCCAGTCTAACCGAATGCAGCTGAGTACCAGTATGCCACAAGGAGCGATTACCTATCTCACCTCAACTCAGTTACGTGGGCAACCCAATACCCTTGGGAAGACTGGTGTCAGACTTACTGGCTTCTGTCTACCCGTAACGACTGCCAAAGATGTTCAATTTTATCAATATTTTAACCCCTACCCAACAAAGGCAAAAATCTATAAAGAACTGCTAATGACCATTGCCATTCTATTGTTTTCATTATTTTAACACTTATGTAGCTTAACTTGTAAGTGTATAAAAGAAAATCTTGGAATCTTAATTTGCCCAACTTCCCGGTCTTCGATCAGGTTGAAATTTTGCACACGCTCTGAGTTCTGATGACTGACCAGCGTGTTTATTTAGATTTTTAAAAATTTATTTTTTTTAGTCGCATAAAATTGGCGTAAAATGTGCAACTTTCGAAGCTTATAACTTGTTAACGTTAACGTCCCACTGCTGGGCACATCCTCCTCTCACACGGAGAAGCTTTGAGCGTTAATCACATTCTAATTTGTAAATTATATTATTTATTTTTCAGAATGTGCAGAACATCAAAGTAAGATAGATCTGCCGTGTGAGAATGGCAGGAGACAGTTTGACCCCTACTGCGGGGTGCGGGACTCTATGATTACGGGGGGAGGAGGTATCGATGCCGAAGACCATGAATTTCCACATATGGTAAGAATATTACCAAGTGCCATGTGATACACAAAAACACTGGTACTCAACTGAATTCAAAAACAGTGAAAGCCGAACCAAGCACAGTTGGGAAAAGGCTTTTTTCAACGGCAACATAAACCGTTATTGCTAAATTGGCCGGTCTCGGCTGTCATTTGAACATCATCTGTCCATCTTTTCCTTAGTCCTGAACCTACAGCCCTACTCAACTCATTTTCTGTTACTAATGAAAAGGCTAGGCATACTAAAATATGATGGGGATGTCCTCCTAGCCATGTAAGGATATACCATATATAAGGATAGCCATAGCTCCATGTAAGGAGATTAGCCAACTGCGCAGGACATATCATGTAGTGCACGAGCATTTGCGAAGACACACGTGCACTCACTATTCCTTCACTCTCATAGCGCGATGAGACGAATCCGACACCTCCGGAGAAATATCAAGCGTAGGCGTACCGATATTTACGTGCTAGGCATATTATAACAATATTGGTAATCGTATTACGTTATCCTTTCAGGCTCTCCTGGGCTACGGGAAGAACTTCAGCGAGGCCACGTTTGGTTGCGGTGGCTCCCTCATCAGCGAGAACTTCGTGCTCACGGCGGGACACTGCACAGCCACCAGGACACAGTAAGGATACACCTTTATTTTGATGGGAAATAATCAAATGACCCCTCCCGCTGTGGGTGTAGTCTGAGGGAGTGTCAGACTCTTACTGACTAAACCCCCCATTTTCCTTCTTAAGCCCTTTATGTACCAGCGCCGCGGTAACTCGCGCGAACAATCTCACAACCTAGTAAGGATCTACCTTCGGAAGTAACTTGCTTCTACAGTTCCCAACTTTCGGTTCGGTTTTAAAATACCTGCTGCTTGTGTAACCTTAATCAATGAAACATGTCTCGAGTCGAAAGTCGAGCGGAAAAATTGAGGGTCGAAAGTCGAGAATCGAAAGTTGAATATTGAAAGTTGGGAGACGAAAGTTAAAATTAAAAATATCAAATCACTTATTTTTTATTTCATAAAGGCCAAAATGAAATAAAAAATAAATGATTTGAACAGCTTTAACACTAGTCTCCAACAATCATTCTGAAAAAAGTGATAACTAAAACTGATAAACTACACCTAGAAACTAAACTAAACCTAGAACTAAAGCCAGTGCCTGCTTTTTAAGACACGGTTTTACATATAAAATTGTGGGCTTTTACAATTCTCAGGGTTTACATACATATAAGGTTACAAAAGTTCTTACAATTCAAATGTTACAATTTTTTATAGCGAGGTGGTATCCTACGCAGTGTTTGGTATACTCGAACGAGAAGCAATCCCCAACGCTCCGCCTGAAAATATCCGCCAATTCAAGCGTATTGTGAAACATCCACAATACAAACCACCTTCTGTATACCACGATATTGCTCTTCTGGAGTTGGATAAACCGTAAGTAATTTACCATCTGTACTAATACTAGCTTCCACCAGTGGTTTCACCCGCATCCCGTGGGAACCTCTTCAGGAATCCGGATAAAAAGTAGCCCGTAGCCTTCCTCGATTAATGGGCTATCTAAAACTGAAATAATTTTTCAAAACGGGCCAGTAGTTCTTGAGCACGTTCAAACATACAAACGAACTCTTCAGCTTCATAATCATCCATCCTTCGAGCCTTTTTCCCAAATATGTTGGGGACGGCTTCTAGTCTAACAGGATGCAGCTGAGTACCAGTGTGCCATATGGAGCAACTACAACAACCATTTGACGTCCTCAACCCGATTACCTGGGCAACCCTGAACCCAAATTTTCGAAATACCACTTGGTAAGACTGGTTGTCAGACTTACTAGATTCTGACTACTTGTTACGACTGCCAAAGATGTTCAATGACAGTCGTTAATTTCAGAAAGTACTGGAACGATTTGATAAATTATTTCAGTTTTAGATAGCTCGCTACTTGAGTAATTACTTCGAATGGCATTTACCAGCTATACTTCTCTATACTACATACACTAGATGACTTTATTTATAGTTTTTTTTCCTCATTTTGAACTAATAAATAACTCTAATCTATTTTTGGTCGTACATACTTAATTTATTTTTGCAGCATCCAGCCAAATTACAAGATCCGACCAGCGTGTCTTCATGTTGGTAGTGAGGTAAATGATATCAGAGCATACGCCACGGGATGGGGTGCTCTGGGTCATAGAGGCCCCAACGCTAATGTTCTTCAGAATGTAAGCTATTTATATACTTTTAGACTTTTACTATAAACTTAGATTTTATGTACATACCAAGGGAACTATATCCCGTACCAAAATAAAGTAAAGCCTCAGTATAAGATGTTTCACCCATGTCCCAATAGAACTACTTCTGGCACATTTAAATTGGTGCAAAAGTTTTGACGCGAAAGGGTGACAGAAAGACAAACGGGTGACAGAAGTCAGCTGCACCCGATTCAACCCAAACATGGTTGGGGAAAGGCTAGGCAGATGATGAATTTGTGTGAATGAATAGAGAGCATAAGTATTCACCTATACATCAAAAATAAAATGAACACACATTCAATGAAAACATGATAAAAAAAAAACACTTATCGAAAGTCAAAATTACCTGAAACAGCCAAAAACGCCCTTCACCACTTCCTGTGGGTGCTTGCTGGGAAGAAGTAGTGGCGCAACAAACTCCCCAGCAAATTATATCAATGAAATAATGCTTATATAAAGCTTCACAAATAAATATTTCTGCTTCCTAATTTTTTATTTCTGATTTCATTTAAGATGTTGTCCTATTTACAGGTACCCCTATGGAAAGCGAAGGATGAAGCCTGCAAGGCTCAATACCCACCTCACAGGGTTTTCGTCAAAGGGTACGATAATACCACTCAAATGTGCTACGGCGATGATGGTATACCTAGGGATACCTGTCAAGTAAGTGAGAAGATGAACTTTTTTAGATGACAGTGCACTAGATGCCTACGGGTCTCGTCAAATAACTTTGCCGATATGAAGTGGACTACTTATGTGGACTAGTCGTGGTGGCCTAGTGGCTAAAAAACCAACCTCTCAAGTATGAATGGTCGGTACCAGTGAACTACATGGAGCGACTATCTAGCTGTCTGCCCTTCTCAATCCAGTTACCTGGGCACCCCGTCATCAGCTGTTAAGACTGGTTGTCACGCTTTCTGGCTTCTGATTCGTAACGACTACCAAAGAGGTTGAACACCTCCACGGGACACCAATTTAAGTGTCTTCCAAAACATGGAGAAACTCATCTTGACGGGATGGTCACTTATTTACAAACCGGCCACCCCAAGGGTTATTTAAACTTAAGATGGAACAACCCTCGCGGCTGTTTATTAGCATCTATTTAATATTTTTCAGGGAGACAGTGGAGGACCAGTCCAAATCCTGAATCCTGATGGATTCTGCACTTACCTGCTGATCGGAGTGACTTCTGTGGGGAACACGAATTGTGCTCAAGTTGGATTCCCGGGACTTTACACCCGGGTGTCTTACTATGTGCCCTGGATCGAAAGTATCGTTTGGCCTTAGGATTTGAAGATTTGGTTTGGTTTGGTTTGGATTTAAAGAATTATGTCAGTGTTAGATAGCCCATTTATCTAGAAAGGCTTTTTATCCGGATGCGAAGAGGACTTAACATGAGATGATTATGAAGCCGCTAGCAGAAGCTTGTACCTATTTAATAAAACGATCTTAAATATTATTCTTTGTTTTTTACTTGCAAAATAACGACCACTCTTCAACCCTCCCCCGCTGTGGGTGCAGCATGAGGAAGTGTTAGACATTTTCTGACTTAAATCCGCCATGTTCCTTCTAGTGTTCTTTGAATACGGTTACACTTTCGCACGACTCAGAAACCTTACCTTCCTTTTTCAAGAGACAGCACGTAAATGTCGGGAAAAGGCAAGGTAAAAAGAAAACATCAGATAAGAATATTTCAAATATAATTTCATCAAAGCAGCCTGCCAGTGATGCTCTCAATCCAAGGCATATAGTGAGAGACCCTGGTATAAATGCCAGCGTTGCCGGCGAAACCACAAGCTTTTCCGTAAGACGTGATACCAGCTATCAAGAACTTGCAGTGGTCATTATAGACTCCTGTCTGAAGAGGTCCCCCGCTGTCACCCTGAAAATATAGGAGGCATATTTGATCTACCGGAATCGTTAACAGGCCTTCTGTATCCTTTCTTCACCTCCAAGAATCTGGACGTCAAATATCTCAGTCGGTTTATCTGAAGCCAATACTTTTTAACAGTCCTTACACCTCAGATTATTTAATAACCAAAATGGCGTCCACATCCGCTTTCGGCCACGGTGGCTGTTCTCATTTAAGGAGATCAGCCAGCTGCGCAGGATATATTATAGTGCACGAGCATTTGCGCAGACACAGGTGCACTCACTATTCCTTCACTCTCATAGCCCGATGGGACGGCAATCCGACACGACCGGAAAGAGATCAGGCGCAGGACCGACATTTACGTGCTCTCCGATGCACAGGTGAATCAATCACCAACTTTCAGACTATGGGCTGCTTTGTGAAAGTTTAAGAAAACCTACAAAGCGATTTCGGCCCAACCCGTTAATCGAACCTGAGATCTGGAGCACAGCAGCCGCGCTTGCGTTCACTAGACCAACGAGGCAGTAGAAAATTTAATAACCAAACTCGCCAAAGAGTACCTATGTACTGACCAGCAAATAGGTTATGGACATCAATTAAGGTTGGTCCATGTGACACAGTACTCAGACT